>NC_057920.1:3219024-3530842 GCF_018873765.1 Telopea speciosissima
TTAGAAAGACGGAATTTCGTGAAATACATTATTATAATATCTCAAAATAATGGTAAACATTGTAAAATTGGGTAGTTCTTTAATTAATGGAAATAAATTTGTATGACTACATGCCCGCGTTCCAAGAGATGTGCCAGAAAAGACAAAAAAAGGTCCTGTGCAATAACATGTAAGAGTTTTTATATATGAATTCCATCTTCTCTATGACGTTCTATGGTTCTAGGGTGAAATGTAAATAAAATTTTTTTTGGGTGAATAAAAATTCATTACCAAAGAGAGAAAACAAGAAGCCCCCAGAATTCAGGGGGAGAAAAGAAAAGAAGAGAACATCCTACAATACATAGGGCTAACTGACCCCCTAGGGGGAAGGAGAGAGAAGAGAAGAAGGGAGAGACCCCAGGAAGCAACAATGAGCCTGTTCCTTGGGGAGTGCACACAAGGGGGAGGGGGGAAGGGGAGAAGGATTTGAAACTGACATTCCAAAGAGATGGAATCCCAAATCTGTTTGAAAGATCTAGAGTTGGTAGTCCATCTCCTAATGTTGCGCTCCATCCAAATATGCGAAATGGTAGCCCCAAAAGCCAACAAGCCAATTCTATCACATTGCGAGTTACCCCCAAAAGATTGGATGATCCACTTCCACTCTCTCTGAAAAGGCAGAATCCTTCTTCTTCTAGGCCAGCATTTGATGATGATTCCAGACCAAATAGTAGCCGAAAAAGAGCATTCAAAGAACAGATGATCAATAGTTTCTAAGCCGTTCCAACAAAGGCAGCAAGCTGGAGAGACACTTAGATGCCGGTGAATGAGGAAAGACTGAGTTGGGAGACAGTTTGTAAGAGTACGCCAAACACAAAAGCTATGTCTTGGAATATGCCCTTTGAACCAAGTAATAGAAGGACCTCTAGATCTTGTAAGATTCCAAGCTGATTTGGAGCTGAAAATACCTGAAGTCGATGGACTCCAAGAAACCAAGTCTCCAGATCTCGTTACCCTTCTGATCAAAGGAGGGAGAGAATTCCAAATAAATGCAAGCTGAGGGGAAGGAGGAGGGGCCCAAGATCCGAATGAGATGATGTCTGCAACTGAGGGAAGTCTATGAAGACCAGCCCTATAAATATTTCTTGAGCTCACTAAGGGAAGGAGGATGCCCAAGGGATGCCAATGATCAAGCCAAAGTCTGGTGGAGGATCCATCAACAATCTTGCTAGTAACAGCCCCAAGGGCTAAGTTTCTACATTTGAGAATGTTTTTCCAGACCCAAGAAGCATCCGGAGAGCTGGAAACGGTCCAAATTGAATCTCTTTGAAGGAGCCCCGAATAAATCCAATCAACCCAGATACTGTTGTGCCTGGCTGCAATTTCCCAGATGAGTTTAAGAATCCCAGACATGCTGACTTCTTTGATTATTTTTAACCCAAGACCCCCTTATTTCTTGGGCAGGCAAACTAAGGACCAATGTAAATAATTTTACGTCTATTAATGCCTTTTTTTGGTAGAACTGTAGAATATAAGTGATATGTTCAGAACACCTATTGAATCAATTAAATACTATTGGAGCCTCGTGCACTGGGAAAGCCCTTGGATGTGTCCTTGGATCAATCTCTTTTAGTTTTTAGTCAGACTCTCCAGCTTTGGATTATAAATCTCAGTGTCTTGAGTTGGCATCTCCATGACCAACTTGAAACCAAAATCTGAGTCCTAAATATCCCTCTCCACCTTACCCTGCCCCATTGCTACTTTTTGTGAAGCAAATCTACAGTTACTAGGAAATTGATATTGGTCTTTGGGCATGTTAAGCCATCCATAGACCTCTCACACAATTAAGTTATTCCAATTTTCACAAGTTATTCTAAAACTAAATCTTTATTAAGTTTTGCAATTTCTTAAATTTTCAGAATTAAAGTATATAAAAGTTAGCATTCAACCCAAAGCTTGATAGATAATTTATCTAATTCATCAACAATAAACATGTCAGACTTAACAATATTTTGGGTAATTAAGAGGAATTTCATTAAATGCAATGATAACTCTATTGCAAATGGAATCTCTAATAATTCTTTCTATGGCTTCTGAAGAGAAGAACGATCAGAAAATGGCACAAAAAAATGAAAATGGAATCTCTACTAATTCTTTTATGTGGTTGAGTAATTTTCTGTCTGGTTTTCACCATAAGCTCAAGGTTCTCACTGTTAATTGGCCAAGTTGACTGTTGCAGGAATGCTATCAAGGATTTGTCTGTTGAGTTGAGTATTGAGAATTCGAACATCGAGTGCTTGTACCTACGGGCTTCCTGTTACCATGCAATTGGAGAATATGGGAATGCGGTATTGGATCTTCTCCCTTTTCTTTTCTATCTCTATTTGTTCTTTACCTCTTTACTTTTACTTTGTCTTCTTAAAAACTGTGGAACCAATTGTTAGCTACTTAACTTTTATCCCGCGGTTACAGGTCAAAGACTATGATGCTGTTTTGGATTTAGAACTAGACTCAATGGAAAAATTTGTGCTTCAATGCTTGGCATTTTATCAGGTTTGTGATTTGATATAGGATTCCTTATTTTATTTTTTTGGATACTTACGAGGTTTTATAAAGAGTGAGAGCTCCTCAAGATGTGGATGTCCAAAAGGCCCAGCTATACTGTAGAAGGGTCCCCAAGAAAATATACACCTGCTGTACAAAAGAAGTCTTCCAGTCGGGAGATATATCTGTGCTTAGTTTCTTAATCTCCTAAATTCTCTATAAGTAGATGCCCTTTTGATTCTGGCAACCTGCAACTTCTGTGGTTAACTCTGGCATTTGGCATATCTTATTTTCTAGCAATTTCTCTGGCAACCATTTTTAGTTTAGGGTTCATGCTTATAGATTTAGGTCTAGATTTCATGATTATAAGGTTTAAGGTTTCATAGAGTTTTTCGGTGATTTTGCAGGGTTTCATAGTTTAAGGTCAAAGGTTTCATGAAGGTTTTCATTGAGTTTAAGATTTCATAGAGAGGAGAAGGGGTTTCAATGGGTTATTGGGATTTAATATCACAAATCAATGGCATCTAGCCCACTCTCCAAGAGGTTTTGGGAAGCCCACACAGAAAACCTATTACCGAATCTAAAACATGCTTTAGCTGCAGTTATGCTTAAGCATTTTGCTTCCTTTACTGCTTTTGGATATTACTTTTCTTGTGCTGTTTGGCAGCAAAACACACATTGTTTAGCTCTAATGATGCTATAATTGTCATCAATTTGTCCTTGTGTTGCTTTTGTCACTATTACTTCATTTTTGGATAGTGATGGTAAAGTTTACTAGTTATTTTTTTTTTGTACTTGAAATAAAATTCCACTTGCAGAAGGAAATTGCTCTGTACACTGCTTCAAAGATCAATATGGAGTTTTGCTGTTTCGATATTGATGGAGATATTAATCCCCTTTTTAAGGTAATGTGTTGTAAGTTGTGACCCATGGGTGGATGTCCTTTTATGTTTTAAATAATGACAAATGTGTTTGGAAACTGAATAACCTGTCTTACTTGTGTTGGTTGAAACTGAGTTCAGGCCAAATTGAAAAAGGCATGCCCAAGCTCCATATTATTATTTTTCATATTTACTTTGAGGTCCAGAGGTAGATCAAAACTCCATCTACTTCGGAAGTCAGTGTTCATTTCTCCCCGTATGGGAGTTAACCATACCAACCCTAAAAATTGGAGTTACACCTCAAAGTCAGTACTTTTAACAAGAAATTGCTTGTTAGCTATTTCCAAAAATTTTAATTGTGAATTTCCATTTATGTAAGCTGGGAGGCATGGCTTGACTAGAGGTGCTCATTGTTGTGAAATGTTGATGCTCCTTAAATATCATATAGGGAATGTTCTTTCTTACGAAACTTATACATCTATAAGTATTATACTTAACTTGCGATGAGGATTTAACAAAGCCCTACATCAAGCACTTTATTACCAAAATTTGGTGAAAATTTTTGTGATAGCTTTTAGCTGACTTTGTTTTAAATTCTTTACAACGATGACATGGCATCAGACTCGCTCAATTTTTGTATGTTTGCCTCAGCTTGCCTCTTTTCAATAAAAGCTATTTATGCTTGATAGAGAAAATAGAAACATATCCAGTGTATTCATTCAAAAGCTGTGAAGTAGATGTGTTGCTCCAAAAGTAAATTGTTCATGTTTCCTAGTACCCCCTCCCCCCCAAAAAAAGATGTTCATGTTTCCATCCTTTCTCAAGATACTTTTTTTTTATCTTGAACAGGGTAACTAATGGTTGTCAATGTTGTTGAGTTCTATATGGTAGCCACTTCAACTTATTCTCACACTATCAAATGCTAGATCTTTATGAAAAAGTTGGGGTTTTGGATAAACTAGGGGAATGTTTCATAGTCTAAAAGTGGGTGAAGTTTTATCCCAATGGGATGTTGAAATCTCTAGAAAGGTGAAAAATCTGTGGATGGCTGGAAGAAGTTGGAATTTTGATGGAAAAATCATTCAAAGATGGAAATATTCAAAATAGAAACTTCAGGACTTGGTGGATTAGAGGATTTTGACTTTTGAGGGAGAATTTTTGGGGGATTTGAGGGAATGAAGAATAGGTTAATAGAATGATTAGGGTAGATAGCGGGTTGAACAAATTTCATCCAATCTTGATTGAATCTCCAAAAGCGGAAACCAGAACTCTTTTTGGCTATGGCTGGGTTTGAGTTATGGGTTCAGAGAATGGTGAGATAATGGTGTTTTAATTTTGATTTTATGAAACACAATGTAAACAGCAACGGTTAATGGAGGAGTTGCAGAAAAGAATTGGTAGAGGAAAAAGTACTTGGACAATCACACCTAGAGTAGGAACAACCATGGTATGTACTTTACACTCCATTTAGTTGTGAAAGTTGCAACTCGAATATTTATAACTAACTTCCTTGGACATTCTGCGACCATTAATTAATGGTCTATCAAATAATAGAATTCATGGAGTTTAGCTCCAGATAGTGGACCATGCAAACTCCGGCTTACTCACACACGCGTGGCTAGTTCCAACGTCTGACTATAGAATTAATGAGTAATCCATTAAAAAACAAAGCTTTTTAGCAAGCAAATCTCATAATTTTAAAAATAATTAAACCAAAAGGATTTGTACACGTGTGTAATCTACCATGTCCTAGTCAAGCTACCAACTGGGTCCCTCACCCTATTGATCATCCCAAGTCAATGCCCTTACGCCATTGGGTCTCCTTTCTTGAACTTTAATCCATGATCCTTATTGGTTCCCTTTTGCTCCTGCTTAATCTGATTTTACATTGTATGGCAACTACTTTAATACCTCACTATACACTGCCATAGACCTATTTTTGGACCTTTTTCTCCATGCCCCAGTAAATGCCACTTTCCTAGCTGATGGTATGACTTGGTTCATCAATCTAGAACAGGATAAAGGCTACTGTTGGAATATGTAATCCAGAATACCGTGGGGGTATTCTGGTCCCTTTGGGGTTAGTTTATTTATTATGTTATTAGGTACAGTCGGCTATGTGGGTTTTAGTCCCACATTGCCTAGTTTAGTCTTGTTGTAATTTCCTCTCTATTATAAATATAGGGGCTTACCTATCAATGATATTATTCTAAGTTATTATTTTCTCTGTTTCTCTCTTCTCGTCTCTCTCAAGTTATTGGTTACAGGTCTTACGTTTTCTACATGGTATCAAAGCTAGGCAACCAGTGACTGATTCTCTCCAAGATTTGCAGTTTTGAGAGTCGTTTCAAAGTTCTCCGATTTATGGAGAAACCCTTGTTCATAAACGAAGAAGAACTAGGGTTTCCTATAAGTTTCGTTGAAGATTGATGTATATTAATCATACTGAATTGTTGAATCTGCTATTCTATTGCTTTGCCGCCTCCTTCTTTACCAGGTTTCTTGGTTGCAAGGTTGAAGACGTTTTTTTTTCGAATTTCTCGGTTGCAAGTTCCGTCCGGTACTTTCTTTGTTTTATTTCCCGGATTTCTCGGTTTCTAGTTCATGCTATTGGTTTTCTGCCTCGATTGCACCTGTGATATGTGCCTGGTTACCGCCAATCTTCTGTTTTGATTCATTGTCTTTCCCCTCTGGTTCATGCTGGAGGTTGGTGAACCGTTACTCGAGCCCTAGGTTCTTGATGGGTTTGGTGCTGGTTCTTCCTGATTTGCTTGTTTCTCGGCATGATCTCTTGGTCGATGGGTCGCACTCTTTTCCCCACGGGTATCGTTAGTTGCAGGTCCTTCAAAGGTGATGATGGCATACTGTTGAATCTGAATCTCTGTTTGAATCCTAGTACTAACGACGACTGGGTTTCCGCCTCTGGTTGCTGGTTGTGTTTTGATTAGTATTGGATTTACAAAGGTTGAAGACGACCATGGTGTCTGTTGAGGCCCTATCCTTGTAAACAGTGTCGTTGCAGCTCTTGTTCCTTGATTTTCGTCAAAAGTGTTGCTTTCGTTTTCGGCTGGAGGTAGAACATGATTTCTATAGTTAACGTGAGTTTTGGGTTCTTTTGCTGGTTACGTGACTGTCAAGAAAACTAAGGACAGTCACATTACCTATTTTAAGTATTTTTTTCTTTTGTCCTTTATTACCCCATGTCTCCTATGTTCCCTATGTCATCCATGTCCCCATGTCACTTATGTCACCATATCCCATGCCAATCCCATAATTTATCATTTTCCATAAAAAGTTAAAAACCCTTGGTTTTATGCTTAAATTAGCTCATATCCATATTTCATGTCATTGCCTAATTTGTCCCCATACAACAATACTAATTCTTCATGTCCCATTACTTCTTTATTTACCATTGGCCCCTTGCATAATTCTGGTTATTTACGGAACTGCCATTGCTTTTTCATACATTTCCCTATTTGACTACCCAATTGACCCTTGAAAATTCTGATTTATTACCAGTTTGCCCTTTGGCTTGGATTGTATTTAAAAGTGGATTTCCACCAAATTACAGCCATGCCATCGTTTTTTCCAACACCGTTCCCTTTCAATAATTCTAATTCCCTTCATATCCTATACCTTTGGCATATACCCATAACCACTTTGGACGATAATGGTATTCTCTAATTTGCCATTTCTTCCTTTTCCATTACCCTTAGCACCTCTTGGAAAATTATGAAATATTATGTTTTTACCCTATCTCTTACATTATCTCTGTTATGTCCATGTGTACTACAAGTAAGGGGGGGATTATGTACAATACACCTACAGACATTGCAGAATGCAGAACTTGTAGGAACATTGGTGCAAAACATAGAAGATAAATTTTCTCCACCATTGCAGCCATTGGGTATCATTCGTTATTGGGTTGAGTTTGCCGTAAGGGGGAGATTGAAGTATTGAAGAGTATTGAAGATATTTGGTTGTTGCCTATTTGAGGACTTTCATTGGGTTGATACGATTTTTCCGATGCTTCGATTCAGTTTGTTTTCGCTTGTACTGCTCTAGTTATTTAACTTCAAGATTTTATGTCATTATGACAATCTGAGATTCATCACTGGATAGCTATTGAAGATCGATGAAAGCTGCCTTTTTTGGAAGACATTCCAGTCCCGGTTTGCTGATCATATCTGTCCAAGTTTTGAAGATCTATTTTTTCAAGTTCTTGAAGGTTTATTTGGGAGTTGCGTTCATATGTAAAGCTGGATTCTGCTGCACCTTAGTTTTTTTCCCATTTTGTTCAAGTTGGGCATTATTACCTCGTATGCGCCAACTTGAGGGGGAGTGTTAGCATTATTAGGAGTTCTTTTTTCTTTAGTTCAAGCTGGATCTTCTTTCTTTACTTATTTGTATAATCCAACTTGAAGGGGAGTGTTGGAATATGTAATCCAGAATATCGTGGGGGTATTCTGGTCCCTTTGGGGTTAGTTTATTTATTATGTTATTAGGTACAGTCGGCTATGTGGGTTTTAGTCTCACATCGCCTAGTTTAGGCTCGTTGTAATTTCCTCTCTATTATAAATAGAGGGGCTTATCAATGATATTATTCTAAGCTATTATTTTCTCTGTTTCTCTCTTCTCGTCTCTCTCAAGTTACTGGTTACAGGTCTTAGGTTTTCTACAGCTACTAAGGCTTAAGATTATAAGTATCTGCCATGGTTTTGGGTGAGGCTAGGTGTTGGGTTAGTGGCTATTTTTGCCAACTGAAGGAGTTACTAATTTATTTTTCCTAGTCAAGGAGCTATTCTTAAGAGTTTCAATTTTCTTTGGTTCTCTTAGGTGATCTCTTCTGGAATTTTCTTCTTGAATTCAACTGAGAGGGTGTGAGAGAAGAGCGGGGTATAATTGGCCTTTGAGTAATGGGTACAGGTGTTGGAGATTTAGCGTCTTGGATTCAGGTGAGTACAAGAGAGGAGAGACGTTTGAACTCTTGTAACACTTGTTAATCTCTTCTACTAACACCAAATGTTGACCACGTGGATGGAGGCCACTGCTGGACCACATGAAATCATTTGCATACTTCTATTGGCTTTGAGTGGTTTATAGGTTATTGTGTTTATTATTGTGGAATTCCGTGAATACGGGCTTGATCCAAGTGATCACAGCCCAGCCTTTATTTATAATATTGAAATCATATGACAAGAATTCAACTAAGCAATGTGGGACTAAAACCCATATTACAACACTCTCCGTCAAGTTGGTTCATACATATCAAACATGCCCAACTTGCTAATTATAGGAAAAAAATAACTTAGGACTAATTCCTTTGGTGAGGATATCAGCCAACTGATCACTAGACTGAATAAATGGGATACAGATTATCCCTTGTTCCAACTTTTCTTTGATAAAATGCCGGTCAATCTCAACATGTTTGGTACGATCATGTTGAACCGGATTGTGTGCAATGCTGATTGCGGACTTGCTATCATAGCAAAGTCGCATAGGAAGATCAGTAACCATCTCCAAATCTTGAAGCAGCCTCTTGAGCCAAAGAAGTTCACAAATACCCTGGGCCACAGCTTGGAACTCAGCTTCAGCACTAGATCGAGGTACAACAGCTTGCTTTTTGCTTCTCCAAGTAGTTTGGTTTCCTCCAACAAATGTGCAATACCCAGATGTGAATTTCCTATCATCAGGACTGCCAGCCCAATCTGCATTAGTGTATGCTTCTATCCGGAGGTGACTATGAGGAGAGAACAAGATTCCTTTTCCAGGAGATGACTTAAGGTAACAGAGAATTCTATACGCTGCTTCCAAGTGAGAAGAGTGAGGATCATGCATGTATTGACTGACAAGGCTTACAGCAAATGTGATATCCGGCCGAGTATGTGAGAGGTAGATCAATCGGCCAACTAACCTCTGATAACTGCCCTTGTCCACTGGGTCGCCGTCCTTACTCTTCAAATGTGTGTTGGGTTCAAGGGGGTTATCTGCTAGTTTACACCCAAGCATCCCTGTCTCGTGTAACAAATCTAAGGTATATTTCCTTTGAGAGAGAGATATGCCCTTAGCTGAATAGGCAACCTCAATCCCTAAGAAATACCTTAATCTACCCAATTCCTTGACTTAAAACTCGGTGCCCAAATAAGCCTTCAACTTCTGTATTTCCTGTGCATCACTGCTTGTGATCACTATATCATCAACATAGACAATCAGCTTTGTCACTTGTTGTCCTACCTTCTTCACAAATAACGTCTGATCAGCATTGCTCTACTTGTACCTATAAGCAATCATAGCCTTATGAAACCAGCCAAACCAAGCCCTAGGTGACTGTTTCAGACCATATAGGGCCTTCTTCAGTTTACATACCTTTCCCTGAGTTTTTGAAGAAGTAAAACCAGGAGGTATCTCCATGTAGACATCTTCTTCCAGATCTCCATGCAAGAAGGCATTCTTCACATCAAGTTGCTGGAGTTCCCAGCCTCGATTCACAGCACAAGAGATAATAACCCGTATAGTATTCATCTTTGTTACAGGAGCAAAGGTCTCTTGGTAGTCAATACCTTGGGTTTGAGTAAACCCTTTGGCAACAAGCCTCGCCTTGTATCTCTCCACTGAGCCATCAGCCTTGTGCTTCACTACAACGACCCATTTGCAACCAACAGGTCTTTTTCCAGGTGGAGGACTCACCAAATCCTAGGTCTGATTTTTTTCAAGGGCATGCATCTCTCCATTCATCGCATCCATCCATTTCTGTTCGGCTATAGCTTCCTGCCAGTTGTTAGGGAGGGAAACAGAGGATAAAGAAGCTATGAAGGCATGAAAAGCAGGAGTTAGTGAGTTATATGACACAAAGTTGGAAATAGGATGCAATGTACAACTTCTCTTTGATTTCTGAACAGCAATGGGTGAATCAAGACTGGGATCAATAGGGGGCTTACCAGAAATCTGACTAGGAGCAAGACTTGGAGCAGGAGCAGATGCCAATTGAGTAGGATCAGTGATGGTGGTCTCTTTGTATAGAGGGTTGTCCAGAGGAAAATCAGTTCCCCGAGTGTACACAATTTTTTTTTGTTGTTGTAGCTGCCCCACTTCTTGTTCTTGACTAGTAACCCCTTCTTTGAATTCAACAGAGGTATCTTCTATAGTAGGTATTTCAATGTCTAGAGGAGCAATCAGCGAGACCTCTTCACCACTTATAATCTCCCCCTGCAGAGGTTCTGGTTGTTTAAAGTAAGCTTCAAACTCCCGGAACACTACATCCATAGTGACAAACACTTTCCTGGTAGGAGGATGATAGCATTTATACCCTTTCTGGGTAGCAGAATAACCAAGAAATATGCATCGCAGTCCCTTGGGATCAAATTTTCCGTGTACATGATGATTCTTGGCAAACAGGACATAGCCAAAGATTTTGGGAGACATAACAAAGGTTGATTTCCCACAGAGCACATCCAAGGGGCAGCGACCATCCAAAACATGGGAGGGAAGCCGATTGATAAGATATGTAGCTGTAAGAACGGCATCACCCCAAAAAGCGAGGAGGAACAGCTATAGTGAACATAAGAGAATGAGCAACCTCAAGGAGATGGCGGTTCTTGCGTTCAGCCACCCCATTTTGAGCGGGAGTGTCAACGCAAGAGGTTTGGTGAATGATCCCATGGCTGTCCAAATAAGACTGAAAGGCACCGTCCATGTACTCCTTTCCATTATCGGACCTGAGAATCTTGACCTTGGCATCAAACTGTGTCTCGACCATCTTATGAAATAAAGTGAAATAGGTAAAGACGTCACTCTTACTATGCATCAAATATACCCAAGTCGTCCGACTGAAACAATCAATGAAAGAGACAAACCACCGAAATCCAGAGCTAGACAAACAACGGGCAGGGCCCCATACATCAGAATGTATCAAACCAAAAGGATGCTAGCTTCTATTGTCAGAAATGGGAAAAATGCTTCGAGTTTGCTTTGCCAAAGTGCAAGCATCATAAGAAAAATTATGTTTATTACATCTCTTCACCAACCTAGGAAATAAAGCGGACAAAACACTAAATGGGGGATGGCCCAAACGACGATGCCAATTATTTAATTCAAAGAGTGCAGAATAAAAATCAGAAGATGCAGACTGAGATGTCAAAGCTGCCTAGGAACCGTCAAACACGTACAGACCACCAACCACCTTACCACATGCAATCGTATTGCCCGTTTCCAGGTCCTAAAATAAACAATGGGTTGGAAAAAATGTTACTTTGCAGTTTAAATCCTTAGTTATGCTACTAATGGAAAGCAAATTAGTAGTAAACTTCGGAACATGTAACACAGATGAAACGGTAAGAGATGAAGAACACTGCGTGGATCCCTTTCCCGAGATAGGAGAAAGAGACCCATCAGCAACTCGAACCTTACTATGACCAGATAAAGGAAAATAAGTGGAATAAAAAGAGGAAGAACCGGTCATATGGTCGGTTGCCCCTGAGTCAATTACCCAAGAATCGGGCATGACTGAATTGCAATTCCCACCAAATGAAATACCTGTGGAAGAAGGTGTATTGGGATTAGTAGGCAGAGATAGAGCTGAGGCAGCCATGGAAGGAGATACAGATGTCGAAGAAGATGAGTCCAAACGAGTCACCATATCCCGCAAATTTTGCAAATCCTCTATAACCTGTGACAGAGAATGATCAGGCTGATCCTCAGTAGTTGCCTGATGAGCATGGGTATTATTGGACCGATTGGAACCACCCCTGCCACGGCCGCGAGTGTCTGCAAGGCGACCATGAAGTTTCCAACAACGGTCCTTTGTATGCCATTCCTTCCCATAGTAATCGCATTTAATGGGAGGGCGATCACCCGATGACCGATCAATGCTAGCAGAACGGGAAGTCCCCCCACGGGCATACTGTGACCTAGAAATAAGAGCCGATCTCTCTTGAGTAACTGGGTGAACAATGGCTGTTCGTCGGCTGTCCTCAACCGAAAGGATCGCATAGGCCTGTTCAAGAGTGGGGAGAGGTTCCTGATTCAAAATATTTGACCGGATATGATCAAACTCAATATTCAGCCTTGCCAAGAAATTAAAGACGCATAAACCATCTTCCCACTTGCGGTAGGCCGTGTCATCAACATCAGTGGTGGCAGTGAAGGTGCCCAAAAAATCCAACTGTTGCCACATCGTACACATGGTATTGTAATACTGAGAAAGTGTTAACTCCATCTGTTTGGTAGAATGAATTTTTTGACGGAGTTCATAGCATTGCGCAGCATTCCCAACTTGAGAATAAGTATCTTTAGCTGTCTTCCATATTTTCGCAGCCGAGTCAAGAAGAAGGTACCGCCCAGCAATGTCTTGGTCCATGGAATTAACCAGATATGACATGACCAAGAAATTAAAATTCATCCAGCAATTCTGTGCAGAACTAGTCTCTGTAGGCCTGACCGTGGTGCCCGTGATGTAGTCAGACAAGCCACGGGAACCAATCGCAAATAAACAGGAACGAGACCACATAAGATAATTGCTTCCATTCAACTTGATGGTGTTCACAGGAAACGGAATAAAATCACATTGCGACGAACCATCAGATCCAGAAGAAGCAGAGTTGATCTCCGAAGCGTCAGGCATGGTGGCTGGAAAAAATCGTAGAACTCAAAAAACAAGGCCTCCAAAAATAATTAAATCATACGGAGGGAAAAATAGGACCCTTGGCAGGAGTCGACTCACCACCAAGGGTGGGAAAAAAATAACGACAAGGTGAGGGAGACCCTCTCGTGAAAAAGAAAGGAAGGCAAGAAGGGGGGGGGGTGGTGGTGGAGGCGGAAGAAGGGGGGTGGCCCTAGGAGGGCTGGCGGTAGTGGCGGAAGGGGTGGGAGGGCCTGGCGGGAGAAAAGGAAGGGCCGGCGGAGGTGGCGGAGGGTGGCTGGTGGTGGTGGAGGGCTGGCGGAAGGCTGGCGGTGGTGGCGGAGGTGGAGGGGGCTGGCGGTGGTGGCTGGCCTTAGGGCAGAAACACAAAGGAGAAGAGAGAGAGAGAAAAAAAAGAGGAAAAATTTTTAATTCCCATATCCCCGGAATATTGTTGGCTCTGATGCCATGTGGAATTCCGTGAATACTGGCTTGATCCAAGTGATCATAGCCCAGCCTTTATTTATAATATTGAAATCATATGACAAGAAAACAACTAAGCAATGTGGGACTAAAACCCGTATTACAACAATTATGATGATCTTCTACTGCAACATGGCGAACATCTGGTCTCTAGTGTTGAAAAATGATCCTGTAATTGATCATTGAGTTGTAATATATTGTAATTGATCTTTTCGGTGCATGAGACATCATATTGTAACTGTAACCATAGAAATGGACCCTTACGACCTATTTATATTATGCGTGACCAATGGATGAAGCTAAATCATTGGCACCATTAAGAATAAACAAGAAAAACAAAAGATCATGGGGTTTTCCGATGGTAATATTTCTAGAAATTTGCATTTTTATGGTAATGTGGGCACATTACTGGAGACAATCTCCTTAGCTCATGAATCAGGTTTCAGCAGAAGGGCCAAAGGGCTTGGAGGTCTAATTCATCAAAAAAATGGGGTGGTTGGAGGTCTAATAGCAAATATGGGAGATTCAGGTGGAGGGGATGACTGCGGGCCACAAAGGAATGCAAATTGTAGATTAAACAAGCCACACAGAGAGAGGATTGGATTCTTTTCAAATGTGATGGTTGATCCCAGTTGGCTGATAGGTAGGTTTTAGCAATTGCGCTTCAACAAGAGTTTGTTTGACAGCCATCAAGACTTTGGATGGTTGTAAAGAGGCTGGATTTTATGTTTGTCATGTTCTGTTTTTTGTTTTCGTTGGGGGGGGGGGGGGGGTGTGTGGTTCCAACTTTTCCCAGTTGATACTCAGTATTTAATGTTTTAACAACATTGTAAGCTAATGCCAAAAGCCACTGCTATTCTGAGGGACCGTGAATGAATGACTACTTATTTAATTATGTTGGGCTTTTGTTGGTTGCCTTCAAAAAAAAAAAAAATAAGGCCAAATGTTCTCTGTGCTGGGGGCGCAGGCTGTGCCCAGACACATGGGGGTGGGCGAAATGACCACCCTGCCCCCCTGAATGGCAGGCCCATGTGTCTGGGTGCAGGCTGTGCTGCGGCACAGAGAATATCAGCCCAAAAAATAAATAGCATGGATACATGAGGCCAATTGATTTTTCTTCTACAGGTCCTTGCCAGTTGCATGTGTCCTTCAATTTGATGACCTTTTTTTCCAGTTTAATGTTCAAATTCAAGCACCATTTTTTTCCTTTCTAATTTTTTTAAAAAAAAAATCAGGTACGAATTTTATTCATGTCTTATATGGTTTGTGACATCAACATAAGTTTCTGAATTAGTAGAGTTCATAGAAATGCTAAAATTTGATGTTCAATATGGAAATGCACTAGTCTGAGTAATTTTGGTTTGAATTTAATGCTTATGTATGATTTTAATGTGTAGTTAGATGAGATTTTATTCTGTATCTCATTTCAATAGTATCTGATAAACAATTTTTTTTTTTTTAAGGTTATGAAACTCTTCTTCTTCATTAGTCTCCCTGTAGAATGAATGTCAGTAAAGAAAGTAACGTGAAATTTGTTCTTATTTCTCAGTAAATAAACAAAAAATTTAAATTATTTCCATTGGGTCCCATAGATGTCACTTTGAAAGCAAATAAGTGTATCTTGCTTAGTCAACCATAAAAACTTATGCCCTTTGGTTGGCCATGAATGTTTTGCAGTGGGCGATGCTTTAACTGGTGGCTTCTATGTCCTATGGACAAGCACATGAAAAATGCTTTGGCATAAAAAAATTTCATTTGCAAAGATTTAAGTCTAAAATAGCATTCTTACTTTTTTTTTCAAGGAAACAAATGAGGCCATCTCATTTTTGTGAAAGATGTCTCTTAGTACTATATGTTGAATTAGTTTTCATCGTGAGCATGTTGACACTTAATTGTTTGTTAATTGACTTGCTTTCTTCAGGAGTACTGGTGCAAAAGGTTGCACCCGAAATATGTGTGCGAAAAGGTTTTCAGGCAACCCCCTCTGCGAGAATCTTTGAAAAAGGGTAGGCTTAGAAAGCAAGATTTTGTTGTTACAAAACAAAAAGCTACTCTCCTACAAGCTGCAGACTCTCTTGGAAAGAAGATACAATATGATTGTCCGGGCTTCTTACCTAATAGGCGTCAGGTGATTTTATTTCAAGAATTATTATAAAAGTATGATTTTCAATGTAGTCTGTTGTTTTATTATTTTCAGAAATGAGGAAAACTACACTTATTAGACTTACGCTCTCTCCCTGTGTCTTCGTTAAATTAAATCAGATTGAGTTATAATGTCTTTTTGTTTAGTTGTATCTCACAAAGTAAAAATGATTATTAAATGAAAAATAAACTTAATAGGATAAGTGGTGGACCTTTATCTTTTTTGATCTGTTTCTCTTTTATCAATCTGTTCTGATAAATTTATTGATCTGTAATCTATAAAAAAAAAAATAACACCAATCAGCAATACTTTTTTTTTTTTGGAGGGGGGGAAGGGGAGGGTGGATGAAATAAAATAATAAGGTAGTTGGAATATGGGTATTTGGGTATTACGTGTGACATGGGTCGATCCATGATATAAGATCGACCCATGGGGTGTTATTTCTATTTTAGTCATTTTCCCTTTCCTAGTTCTATTCTAGCTCTATTTAACTAGTTAGAATTAGAGTTATATTTGGGCTGTGATACTGTTCACATGAACAGTGTGGTGAACAGTGTTTCCCTTTGTAATCTTTTTTATTATTATTATTATAAATAGAGAGCTTGACTGATCTCATTGATCAATCAAGCCATTCACTAATTTCTACATGGTATCAGAGCCTAAACTCGATATCTGAGAAATTAATTCTGCTCTCCTCCATCGTCTCCCTCCACAATTGATCTCTCCTAGATCAACTAACCCATTACCCTAAAACTCTAAATCAACCGAGACCCTCCTTCTCTCTTCCCTTCTCTCGTTTCCATTATTTCATGGGGGCAGTACTTTGAGGTGATCTAAATATGATCTAGTACTTGCCCTAGAGTTTACCTCCTTTACTTTATCCTATTTTATGATCTCCATGCACAGTGAGATCCATGTTTGAAGACTGAAGCATTGCAGATTTTTTTTAGATGACCTGCAGATTTATTTTTCTCGAAGATTGAAGACCTGCAGATTTATTTCTCTCGAAGACCTGCAGTATTTTTTTCTCCATGTTTGAAGACTGAAGCACTGCAGAATTTTATTTAGAAGACCTACAGATGTTTTAAGACCTGAAAATTTTTTTCTCGAGACCTGCAGAATTTTTTTTTCGAGACCTGCAAATCCATATTGTGTGAAGATCTGCAGACTCCTTTCCTCCTTTTTTTTTTGAAGACCTGCAGCAGCTTTTTTGTTGAAGATCTGCAGATTTTTTTTTGCAGGAGTGCAGTATTTTTTTTTTGAAGCCCTGCAAATTTTTTTCTCTATCCAAGTGAAGCTGGTACATTACAAGACAAGTGGAGTTCCAGCAACTCTCTTGTTATGGCTTTTCTTCTCAGTGCAATGACTCCATCCATTGCCCGTGGCTATACACTACTTGATTCCATAGTTGTCACGGCGGTTAGGCGAGCCAAGGCGGTGGAGAGGGCCAAAGTTTAAGGCGACACCAACTAGGCGAACAAGGCATCCAAGGCGCCCGCCTAGGCGACCAAGGCGCCCAAGTCGACCAAGGCGCCTGGACGCCGCCTTGACAACTATGCAGTTGATTCAGCCACAAAAATTTGGAAAGCTGCTAACGGTACCTATTCCGAGGTAGGGAATGATGCACAAGTTTATGATATTCAAAGGAAACTCCATGCAACCAAACAGGGTGAACTTACTTTATCTGAATACTACTGTGAACTCCGTAGCCTGTGGCAAGAGCTTGACTATTATGATAACTTTCAGCTTGATTGTCCTTTTGATATTACCAAATTTCAGCTTAGGGAGGATAAATTCAGAGTATACACTTTCTTGACTGGCCTTAATGTGGAATATGATCAGCTTCGGTCTCAAGTTCTGAGTCGTTCACCTTTTCCCACTTTGGAGCAAGCCTACTCTATGATACAGTTGGAAGATACTCGTCGTTCCACCATGTTACCAACTACACAGCCAGAGGGATCAGCTTTAATTTCTTCTAAAGGTGGCTCTTCTAGTACTAGTACACGTTCCTCGTCTGAGAAGGAACCTCTTAAATGTACTCATTGTGGAAAGGAACGCCATACTGTGAATTTTTGCTGGAAGTTACATGGTCGGCCATTTGACTCTTCTGATGGTCGTAGTGGTGGTCGTGGTCGAGGCCGTGGCCGTGGTCGTGGTGATCGTGGTGGCACACAGGCCCATCTTTCTGAAGCTACTGAAACAGCCCCTACTACCACACTTTCTGCAGAGGAACTTGCTGCCTTTCGTCGTATTATGACTACCTTCGCCTCTTCATCTACACCTGCCTCTATCTCGACTGTGGTTCCCTCTTCTGAATCGAACCTTGTTTTCTCCAAACCAGGTATTTCTTTTGCTGGTCATTGTGCTTCGGCATTATCTCATCCTTGGATAATCGATTCCGGAGCCACTGACCACATGACTGGTCAATTCAATTTATTTTTTTGTTATTCTCCCTGTTCAGGCAAAGATAAAATTAAAATAGCCGATGGTTCTCTTTCCTCTGTCTCAGGGAAGGGAGCCATCCATTGGTCTCCTTCTTTATCTTTGTCCTCTGTTTTACATGTTCCTAAGTTAACTTCTAATTTGCTTTCTATCAGTAGTTTGACATCTGATCTCAATTGCAAAGCTATTTTTTATCCTTCACATTGTGTCTTTCAGGACTTGGGGACAGGGAGAACGATTGGAACTGGTAAAATGCATGGTGGTCTCTACTTGCTTGACGATGATCTTATCTCTCATCTTTGTTGCTATGTCTCGGCCAGGCTCTTACCGCTACTTCATGAACATCATTTATCTCGAATTGCACCGATGGCATCGTCGACTGGGCCATCCACCTTTAGGAACCTTAGCTAAGATTTTTCCTGTTTTATTTCAGCATTGTAACCCTCACTCTTTATTATGTGAGGCTTGTGTTTTTGCAAAACAAACTCGTTCTGTTTATTCTAGTTCAAATAAAAGATGTTCTAAGCCTTTTTCTATGATTCATTCTGATGTCTGGGGTCCCTCACGTACCTCTTCTATTTCTGGCTTTAAGTGGTTTGTCACCTTTATTGATTGCCACACACGCACCACTTGGGTTTACTTAATGCGACACAAGAGTGAAGTTTTTTCCTGTTTTAAAGTCTTTTATAGCATGGTTCAAACTCAGTTTCAAGCTACCATTCAAACTCTCAGGAGTGACAATGGTCGTGAATATTTAGATGGAGCCTTTCAATTATTTCTTGCTACTCAGGGTATTATTCATCAAACCAGTTGCGTTGACACTCCACCCCAAAATGGAGTGGCTGAACGCAAAAATATACATCTTCTTGATGTAGCTCGCTCTATTAGTTTGAAATGCATGTTCCTTCTCATTTCTGGGGGGAGGCTGTTTTAACAGCTGCTTATCTTATCAATAGGATGCCCTCTCGGGTACTTGACTATAAATCTCCTCTTGCTCTTTTGAAGGGGTCTTCTACTTATATTATTCCTCCCAAAATTTTTGGGTGTGTTTGTTTTGTTCGAAACCATTATGCCCATGGCAAACTTGATCCCCGCGGTCTCCGCTGTATTTTCATTGGTTATTCTCCCACCCAAAAGGGGTATAAATGTTATCATCCTACATCTCGTCATGTTTTTATTTCCATGGATGTCGTTTTTCATGAGGCCGTGGCTTTCTTTCCATCTTCGGCACCTCTTCAGGGGGAGTCCATTCCTACTCTAGAAGAAGTGCCGATTCCCATTCCTCCTCTACATGAACTTATTGATGACTATCATGTACCTTTAGATAATGATGTTCAAGGGGAGCAGCAGGTACAGCCAGTGAAAGATTTCACACAGTAGTATTATCGAAAGAAAAAAGGGCAACAACAACCCACCACTGCAGCATTACCAGACCAAGAGTTGTCCTCTGACCTAGGATCGAATGACACCTCCTCTGGTAATATTTCTAATCCTTTAGATGCTGCTACTTCTCCTATTACTTCTGATCCATCACTTGATCTACCCATTGCTCTTAGAAAGGGAAAAAGGTCTTGTACGCAACATCCAATATCACAGGTTGTTTCGTATGAATCTTTATCCCCATCATTTCATGCTTTTGCTTCCTCTTTATCCTCTGTTTCCATACCACAGACTTGGCAGGAGGCATTTGCAGATACTAGGTGGAAGGAGGCTATGATCGAAGAAATGCTAGCTCTAAAGAAGAGTGGTACATGGGATCTTGTCACACTTCCACCACAAAAGAAGACTGTTGGCTACAAGTGGGTCTTTGTAATTAAACAAAAAGCTGATGGAACTGTTGATCGTTTTAAAGCAAGGCTGGTTGCTCGCGGATTTACTCAGACATATGGGATAGATTATTTGGAGACTTTTGCACCTGTTGCCAAAATGAACACTATCAGGGTAATTCTCTCTTGTCTGTGAACTTAGGATGGAGTCTACGATGAGCTTGATGTTAAAAATGCCTTCCTCCATGGTGAATTAGAGGAAGAGGTATATATGGATGTCCCTCCTGGGTTCTCATCTGCTGCAACTCATGGCAAGGTTTGTAAACTTAAGCGTGTGTTGTATGGTCTGAAACAATCACCACGTGCATGGTTTGGTCGTTTTCAGACAGCGATGTTGACATTTGGTTATAAACAAAGCAATGCAGATCACACTTTATTTATCAAGACATCGGGCAGCATTATTACTCTCCTCCTAGTATATGTCGATGATATAATTGTAACTGGAAATAACCCTGCTGAAATTTCCAAGTTGAAGAATTATTTGGCCAAGGAATTTGAGATTAAGAATGTAGGCATACTTCGCTATTTTCTAGGGATTGAAGTGGCCCATTCTTCTCAAGGGCTGTTCTTATCTCAACGCAAGTATACTCTAGATCTTCTTTCTGAAACTAGCATGTTAGGCTGTTCTCTTGTGGATACTCCCATTGAGGCAAATGCTCGTTTCCGAGACACTGATGGTGAACCAGTGGACAAAGGGAGATATCAGAGGCTAGTTGGGCGACTAATTTATTTATCTCACACTAGGCCTGATATTGCCTATGCTGTGAGTCTTATCAGTCAATTTATGCATGATCCCCGATCTAATCATCTGGAAGCAGTATTCAGGATTTTGAGATACTTGAAGTCGGCTCCTGGTAAAGGAGTATTATTCTCTCGTCATGATCATCTACAGATTGAGGCCTACATTGACTCAGATTGGGCTGGTTCCCATGATCGAAAATCCACCACAGGTTATTGTACATTTGTGGGTGGAAATTGTGTTACATGGCGCAGCAAGAAGCAAACAGTGGTGGCCCGTTCTAGTGCAGAGGCTGAATTTAGAGCTATGGCTCTTGGTATTTGTGAACTATTGTGGCTCAAGACTTTGTTACAAGATTTGAGTATTCCTATTACTCTGCTTATGCGACTCTACTGCGATAGTAAATCAGCAATAAGCATTGCCCATAATCCAGTGCAGCATGATAGGACGAAACATATTGAAATTGATCGTCATTTTATCAAGGAGAATCTGGATAATGGGACGGTTTGTGTTCCTTATGTGCAATCTGGGGAACAGTTGGCTGATGTGTTCACCAAAGGCTTAAGTGGAAAAGTTTTTCAACCTCTAGTGTGCAAGTTGGGCATGACTGATATCTACGCACCAACTTGAGGGGGAGTGTTGGAATATGGGTATTTGGGTATTACGTTTGACATGGATCGATCCATGATATAAGATCGACCCATGGGGTGTTATTTCTATTTTAGTCATTTTCCCTTTCCTACTTCTATTCTAGCTCTATTTAACTAGTTAGAATTAGAGTTATATTTGGGCTGTGACACTGTTCACGTGAACAGTGTCGTAAACAGTGTTTCCCTTTGTAATCTCTTTTATTATTATTATTATAAATAGAGAGCTTGACTGATCTCATTGATCAATCAAGCCATTCACTAATTTCTACAAAGGTGTTTGTGCTTTGAATGTTTAACCTTGTGGGTTGGTTATTGAAAAAAAAAGGGGGGAAATAAAAACTATTGGTTGTTAAATTAATGTCATTAATCTGTTATTTGAGTATTATATTTAAATCTCTCGATACCATACTAACTGTACAAATTGCTGACTAGCCGCTTGAAAGTTCTTAAGAATTTCATTGATGGTAGCAACTAGCAACTGGCAGAAGTGTCCGATCTCTTGTAGGCTGCAGTGATATCATCATAGGTAGTGAAGCCCCAAATTTTGGATTTCATTTACAATGTGCACCCATGTTGAACCTTAACAGAAAATTTTAATTTACTCTGTGTACTGATATTGAACCTTAACCGAAATTTAAAATTTGCAAGGTGTAGATTAATCTTTGTATTGGTGAACAACGTGTTAACAAGAAGGCCATTCAATGCAGAAAGAGACTAATGGGATGGCTGACATTTTAGCTGGATATTTTATGCCTTTTCAGTTACCATCTTTGATGTAACCATGTGGCCTTTTTATTATACGAAAGCAGTTGAGTTTATGAGATCAAAGCAGGTTCATTATGTTAAAATAGGACGTGCATTTGGTATTGTTCTGGATTCCTTTCTATTTTTTGTAGCAAGCACAAGACTTAAGTGTTCGGAACCATAAGAGAAGTTCAAAGCTTGATACCACATAATTATGGCCTTGTGGGCCCCCCCCCTCTCTTTAGTTTCATGTAACAGTGTATTCAAATACTAAAGTGTGAGTCATGAGAACATTTTTTATTTTATTTACTTCTATTTCTACATATACATACATTGAGTATTAAAGTGTAAAGAAGATATGGCGATACAAATATAAAGCAATATACTGATTCATAAGGGTTCAAGTGTAAAAACTAATGGCTTTAAAGTTAGATTTCGTATTTGGTGGGGCACATTTGGGGGTTGGGCCCCATTGAGTAGTAAATTAGTGAAGACCAATGACATGGTAAGCTTTTCACCCACATCCTATTCTTCTTCACTTTCTAACAACCCAGGAAGCTTTCTGCCTCCCTCCCTTTCATCTTCTCGTCCATTTCATTCATTTTTGGCTTAGGGTTTAGCCTGATGACTGAATTCTCCTTTCTAGATAATGACCTAATCAAGTTGCCACGCTCTCTTCCTTCTTTAACTATTCGATTTGCAGAAAAGATATTGGCCATTTTCAGATTTTCTTCTTTTTTCTTTTTAGTGGATATGATGTGCACGAGCCGTATGCATCATGTTGGGGGTACGATGTCTTGTATTCCATCGCTTGCATAAGTGGGCTGATTCTAAAGGGCCGTTAAGAAGCTGAGGGCCTGAGGCCTGGAGGAAATTTTTTTAGGGCTACTTGGGTATTTCGGTGAATTACCTGTATATTTGTAGTGAAGGTTCTTTCTCTGAAATCAATCTAAGAGCGGTGTGAGGACGAGTGGCTGTAACCCTGTTCTCCATTGACAGTGATGTAGATCTCATCTCATCATGGACGTAGGCAACCTTACCGAACCAAGTAAATCCTTGTGTGCATTGTGTGATTGTTTGTTTGCGATTTCCATTCTTTTCTGCATCGTTTTAGGTTCACGTTTTTCTACACGTCAGTAATCAAGCGTGTATGTGCCATTGGGCCATGCATGTTTGATTAGGTTTGCACCCCATCAATGTGTTGATTCTTGATGTGTGCACTCCATATGCATGCAGCTAAGCCTGGGGGGCTCTTTTTGAACACCCCACCCTGTGGCATGCTCCAAGGCTTATGCCTTTAAAAGCAATGGTCCAACAATTATGAAGTGTATAAATTGACCAATCACCAATGCTTGTACATTCCTACTTAGTTTACCTAGTTCACTGGTAGACATCCATGCTACATAAAAACTGTTAAATATATTGGCGTTGAGCATGGTTCTCTGAGTTGAATTATAGAAGTTTTCTTTGTTTCTTTTTTAGGTGTGGGGGAGCTTTCCTTTTATGCATTCCTTCTATCCACTCTACTGCAACTAGTAACAAATATTCAGCTAGTTTCACCAACAGCTTCCCCATGATATTCTTTATTCATGTTTGCAGCTATTATTGTTTCAACTGATCTTGTATTTGCATCTGTCTGTCTCTTTAAAACTTATGTTTTCCAGCATCGTATGGCGGGATTAGCTGCTATTGAAATTGCCCAGAAGGTCTCAAAGGCTTGGCGTTCTCTGCAAGCAGAATGGAAACACTCAAGTAAGAGGGCAGCAAAAATTGGCAAGACAGTTAGGAAAAAGGAAAAGGCCTATGTGCTAAGCCAGAACAGAGGGGGTGTTGGTTGTAGTACCAGCAGTACTTCAGAAACTTCAACTTCATGTGGTAGTAATGATGACAGAGGTTTGAGCCGTTCTATGATGTCATGGCAAGATATTTATTCATTGGCTGTTAAATGGAGGCAGATATCAGAACCTTGTGATCCAGTTGTGTGGGTTAACAAGCTGAGGTAATCTTTCAGTCTTTGTTGTTTCTACTTATACTTGATTTTCTGGTGTATTGTCATTATGTTGCGACTTGGTCTTGCAGATGTTTTGGGTTTGGTAATTTAGACAGTTTTTTTGTCATAATATTTTATTGGCTTTTTATTTGATCCAACACCTCTCCATTAGTACCATACAGTATTTGTACCCTGAAAAGTAGATTATATTTTTCCAAAGGATGTGGCCTTTGTACCTACATGTTATAATAATGCCCCAGGCTTAAGCTTTCAAAGTGATGGAAAACAAAGAATATCTTTTACATATCCATCCAGTTTGCCAACTTTTTGTGAAATGATAGAAAGGAAAACATCTTTGTATGTAAATACAAAGAGATGAAGGATGGTCGGATTCTATTTGTGCTATATCTGAAATGAATCTTATCTATTCCTATCCTTAACTTCCCATTTATCTTCATGCTCATTTTTCTTATATTAGAAAGAATCTGGCTACTAATGGCCCCATTTTATAAGGTGCTGCATAGCATTTCGAGTTTTAATCTTGTACTTTTTCTCCCTTATCTATCCTTAAGAATTTTAAACTCTCAACTCTTGATGTTGTCACGTCTTGGGAATGTTATATTTTTTATAATGTTGCAGTGTTTCTTTCTGTTAACCCAGTGAAGAGTTCAATACTGGATTTGGGTCTCACACTCCAATGGTTCTTGGACAAGCAAAAGTCGTCCGTTACTTTCCAAATTATCAAAGGTATAAACCTTTTATCACTTCATTTTATAACAATTGCTGAAAGTCTTGTGAAAAGATCCTTTAATATTTGTTAATGGCTGCAGAACGATGAGCGTTGCAAAAACAGTCGCCAAGGAAACTATGTACGTAAACAACAAGACGGATGATGTTATCGATCTATCCAAAGATGGGAGGTTAGAAAAGGTGAGTTTCAGTCAATCTTCATTCTTATTTTTTATTCTTTTCCTGGGGGCAGGGGGAAATAAATGTTACTGTTACAACCATTTATCCTAAAAGCTCGAGCTGTTAGGTAAGGGCTACAACAATATATCAACACACAAGACACAACAACACCCCCACATGTGCAGCATCCACCCCCCCCCCCCCCCAAAAAAAAAAAAAAAAAGGCACAGACACATACATGGCTCTGAACGTGACACTAGCACGTGGTGGCGCAATCACGTAGCACCAAGGGGCACAGCACATAACACAAAATCCTCGCACTTCCGCTTATTCTAAAAGCTCAAGCTTTTAATTAAGGGCTACAAACAATGTATATCAACACACAACAGTTACCGATATTTTTTATGTTATTGATCTTTCCAAAGATGGGATGTTACTTGTTTTTCCATTGACTTCTTGTTTTCTTCTCAGGAATTGTAACTTTTATGTATTTATCTTGTTAAAAAAATTCATATTCATTTACTTTTGCTAGTTGCATTTTATGGAAGGTTAAATTTGATTTCTGTGTGCACCTATGTTGACATGGATTGAGGAATGACCTCTTCAACTTGGGAACTTACATGGGTCCATGTCCATAATTAGGACATATTTCTGATAATAAGATTACAAGGACCATGAATGGGTCCCACCTTGAGGATTTCATATGCATAATAATATCAGATTGGTTAGATTACTTTCATCTTATCTCTGCAAATTATTCTTTTTAAAATGTTTGCAGTTCTTTCGAAATTTTGTGACTGTTAAATAAATACAGAAAATATTATGAGGTAGGAATGGATTATCTATTCTGATAAATACAGAGATATTACAAGTTGATGATTGTCTATTCCGGCTGCTTTGTAGTTTTCTTAATGTTTTGAATGTTAACCATCAAATATTTCCTCCATCAATAATTATTCTTTTCAGCTGACTTTATGCAGTCATCGTTGACGTTTGATATTGCCATGCCCACTCGTCACTTATAGTTCATGAAACTTGAAGAATCACACATGTTTTGCTTTTCCACAATTGTGACATTATAAAATAGATGATAGATTCTTGCTGAAGTTGTGCAATGCATACCATGATAAGTACAAATATTGTAGATTTACATATGTAGTGTTAAAAAGAAATAAAGGAAAGTCTGTTTGGCTTACAAATTTTAACATTCAAATAAATTTGTGTACATCATTACATCTAATAGTGGAAGTGGACGTATACTGAAGTATAACATGGAATAGTGTACTCTGTTTCAAATGATATAATTCATAGTTATCAAATCATTGCCTAGGTGATTCTTGAACCTCCTAGGTGACCCGTTACCATATTGTTCAAAGTGCCCGACAGCAAATAGGGGTGAAAGGGGAAGAACAGGGGAAATGGAGACGAAAACCAGAGAGAATGGGAAAATAAGAAGAAAAATGGGGAAAAGAAGCAGTAGCAGCTGCCCTCCCACCAGAAAGGTGCCAATGGCAGGCCACTGCTGTCACTGTCCACCGCAGAGGAAGAAGAAGAAGAAGCACTGGCAGCGGCAGCCAGATCTGTTGCTGGTAATGCAACAGCCATTGCCCCTGCAACCAATTTTGCAGAAATATAACTGTAAAGAAATACATTGCCCCCTCATATTACTAGTAAAAGAAATACAATTTGGATTTTACGTTTAAGCCCTCTCAAAGTTACATCTTAAAGGAAAAAATATTTTATTTTAAAACCCCTTTAGTATTTGCCTGCCTAGGTGCCCGTCTAAGCGATAGGGCACCTGGCCCCTGCCTAGGTTTGCCTTGGCGCCATGACAATTATGATATAATTTATAAAAAAACCCTTAGTGAGGTTTCTTTTTTGTTAGAAACCCTTGCTCCCAGTCAAACTTCAGGGCTTGTTTAGCTTTGATTTATTGGCTGCAACAGATAGATTTTTGTTTCCTGTGGTGGAAACTGGCTCAAGTCTCAAAATTCTCTCCTCTCCTATCAAACAACCTCATGCTCCCATTGACCTTAATTTTAGTGCTCCAACTGCTTCGACTCCCTATGCTGTGATGGTGATCAATAAATTTCCGTTCTCGAATGGTAATTTTACCCTAGGACGAGTAGGGTAGTTTATAATGATTCATATCTAATCATCCCAAGCTGTTTCTATGAGGATTGAGGATGCTTTTTTTTCAGTTATCCTTCTATGCCACTGAAGGGAAACAGTTTCCCACTGATCTCAAGTGAGCAATCATTACTTAGCTTTAGTGATTTGCATTGAAAACTAAAAGTTCTACTAAGCTTCTTATGGTTCTTCCCCCCGATAAAATTTAGTTTGATTATCATCACTTTGGCTTTTCTACAGTCAATGTTCTACTTTCTACTGTTTCGTTTCCTTTGCTGCAATCAAAATTCAAAATGCTGTTTGAAGTTTCTGAATTACAAGTGCCAATCCGAGTTTCAACCAAGTAGTACCAATCTCAAAGGTTTTCTGAAGTTAAGACTACAATGACGAAGTTTGTGTGTTTTACTGTTTTGATTGTTTGATTTGCAGAATATCCAAAAGTCAATCACATGAAATGGAACTATTGACATGGTTATAATTACAGAAACAATTGCTAGGGATGCTTAGGGGAAAAAAATAGTATGGTCGATGAATACAATTGGTTATTATATGTAGGGAGTGGGGCTTCTAATGGGCACGTTTGGGGAGGTTATCCAGGCTGGTACCTGGTTCTGCCATGTGGCGAGTGAGATGGGGTTGAAAGTTTAATGACATGCTGGCCAAGTGGGCAAACAAAGTATTGAAACTTCAGTACTACAGGAGGGTTCACGCCAATACATGGATGGCTGAAAAATACAAGGAAGATGCCAACACATGGGATATTATATGATTGACTTTGAGTCTAAAATTTGACACATGGCCAGTTGACACCATTGCCTTGATATCTGTTAAGTAAACATCAGTAAAAACAGAGGCTTGAATCAACCTCAATATAGGATAGAAGACCCTTTCCAGTAGGGCCAATAATGCACTGAAACCTCGGATCAAATTGATAATCAGATGAAGCATCATATAGAATATCTATTCTGCCAGGAAAAGAGCCATAAGCAGAGGGTACCACAGGCTTGAAAACAGCAGGCAATTTTCATAAAAATTGATAAAATAACACCATGGAATAACTGTAGTTAGTAATCTCTTTCATGTAGACAGCATATACAAGGGAAACCCTAGTTTATTCCATGTAATCAACAACTCGGGTTTCATAAGATAGATAGGGCAGCATAGGTTGCTGCAAACCAAGAGGGAAGATCCCTAGAAGACTATCAAAACAAGGATTGAAGAAAGGAGCTGATCAATTAGGCTCTGATACCATGCAATAATACCAAAGCTTAGAAGATCAGCAATAAAGAGGAGGAGAAGAGAAGAGAGAAGAAACCCTGAGAGAGAGACTGAGAGTCTCGGTTAGACTGTATATCTAACCAAGACCTCCTACATTGCTTGTATAAACTATTGAATGTAGTGTAATTACAGTAAAGGAAATGACTTAGATAAACTAGTTACAACACTACCCATAACTCACTACATACTACCAAATATACCCTTAGAATAATGGTAATTCCTAATAACACTCAACATAAGTCACATTACACTTAACAATATCTGAGGTTGGAATTGCCACACTCCAGATTTTCCACTCTAGGAAAACTTTGGTAATATAGGTATTGTTAGATAAGAGGACAAAATTTTGTTTATGATGAAGGCCTTTACATTAATGTGGTAGAAAAATTGGTTTTTTGACCCGCTTCTTATAGTTGAATATGCCTTGATTTGTGCAAGAACAGATACAAAAGATGCTGATTCTTTAAAATGGTCATACTAAATTTTATGTTTCGATCCATCAAGTCCCTCCGATTCTTATGCTAGGAATGGCATTGAGGATGAGGTAGGTTGAATGGGTGATCTTCAGCCTTGCCCTTCATGGAAAAGGGGTGCTTTGTTTTACTGTTTTAGAGATAATCAACCTGGGCCATGTATCAGTGGAGGGGTCAGCATCTAACAAATGAAGATTTCGTTTTTCTTATTTTTTTTGTGGGGTGGGGGGGGTAGGGGAGTGGGCTTTGTTAGGGTTTAGTAAGGGATTTCCGGAAAAAAATCTCTCAGATCCCTCTCCTTTCCCCCTTGTTTCAAGACTCTCACCTCTTGATTCCAGGCAATAGTGAACAAGTCTGGAAGACCTCCAATGACTCTTCACCACACCAAGGATCCTCCTATCATTTCACCCAGTTCCTATTTACCACCTTGAATCCCACCCCTTGAAACACCCTAGAGGTGTTCCAGATTCTCTTCACACCCCTTTCCCGTGAGCCCCCTCACCTCTCGAGTTTCTCAATGTGCTTCCACCATCACATATTTTGCCTTGATTACTTCTTTCTGAAGTCCCTCCTTTGTCCCTCAGTCTCCAGCTTCCCTAACAAAGCCACAATTATATGTCTCACCGGTCTTAGCCCCAACCCACCCTTCTCTTTAGCCCAACTCCCCCTCTCCCAATACAATTACACTAAAAAATAAAGGAAAGAGAAATCTCAGGTTTGAATAGCTTAAAATCCTCTTCTCTTCTTTCTAAGCTCAAAATATTATTCCACCTTCACCTCCATTTTTCATCACTATCACCATCTATATTTTGAAGTCTGTTATAGAAAAATCAGGCAGCTACAGAGTAGCAGCCGTGGTTTCTCTGCTTCATTCTTTTGAGGAGTTGGAGATGACAACCTTTTTTTGCTTTTCTTTTGGAAGTGGGGGATTGGTAGTAAAGTGATGGCAGAACTTGATCCCAGGTCTCGGTGACTACCTGCCATAAAGTTTACCAGCTGATACAACTAGCACCTTCATGAAGAAAAAAAAATTTCAGTACCAGAGGAGATTATGTATAGGACTGGCGTGTCAAAGATGAATCTGTGTCTCTCTTGGCTAAATTTACAAAGAATGGCTGGTTTAAGAGCCACAATTAGAAGATAAAAAGGCAGGGTTGGAGGTTAGAGTTGGCTTTTCTCCTAGCAGACCTGGAGACCTGTGGGATGGATGGATGGAAGCCTGATATGCATTACAGTTGAAGTGTTGAATAATGTACACCAGAATACAGTGGGGGTATTCTAGTCTTTTTGAGGTTTTATTTTATGTTTTATGTACTGCCTAGTGAAGTTAGCTAAGCTAGGGGTAATTCTGTCTTTAGGATGTAATTCTGAATTTATAAATACAAAGGCTTGCTTGGTCGATTAGATCATTCTAGCATTCCCATTCTAATTGTTTTGTTTAACATGGCATCAGAGCCAATTCTCTGATCTAGGTTATACAAAACCTGTTTCTCCATCACTTCCACCTTCCTTTCTCTCTTTCTCGATCTCTCTTCTTCTTCTCTTCTTGGTTCTCTCCATCCTTCAAGGGTAGCACTAATGAGGTGATCACATAGTTCGAAAACTCGTTTCGTTTCGGTGTTTCGGGCTGACCGAAATATCCAAAATTTCGGATATTTCGGTCAAAATTTTGCATTTTTTCGTTATGTTTCGGTAGGTCATTTTGGTGGGTTTTAGGCCAAGTTAAGGCCTGAAACTTCATGGAAACCCTATTTTAGGCTATATAAACACATTTAAATGTTCGAATTGCAAAAATAGTCACCCAAAGTGGTGTTTTGGATTTGCACCATTGATTGGCAATGTACGGTCGAATCCTAATGTATAACTTAGTTAATTACACATACACATTGTTTAAGACTTTAAGTACTAGAGGACATAATAAATTAATGATTAATAAGCATTTTAAACAAGTAAATTTACTTGGAAGTTGGAAACATAAAGTGAATGACTCATATGTCATAACTTAAGTCATAATATTAAGTACAATAAGTAAATAACAAGTTAAGAAGATCATATCAATATGACAATATCCCCAGTAGTCCAATACAAGTTAAGTAGTCATCTAGTGACTCAAATGTTTACAAATATTCTAATAATAATTACTCCGACGTCCAGGATCGACCCCACTCATAGTCCGATGGAACCGACATGCATTGTTCTCCGACTGTAGGACAAATGAATGCCACGTCATAGTATGGAAGAAGAAACGACCGAGACTAACGAGGAGAAAAAAACCCCAAAAAACTAGAGCTTGTTAGTCTCTAACGAGTTTTGGTGTTTATAAAGCTACTTTTGTAAAAGGAATCTCGATATCTCGCGAGATTTTGATTGTCTCAAGATATCGCGAGATGGTCGAAATTTCGACCGAGTTTTTGCATTTTTTTTATTCGAGCTTGTGTTTCGTTTCGGTCAGGTCGAGATACTTGAAATATTCGAGATCTCAACCGAGATTTCGCGAGATTCAGTACTCATATTATGATCTAAGTGCTGCCCTCCATCCCACCTCACCATAGAGGATCTGAACCTTTTTTTTTTTGATAGCTGCTGCCTTCTCTCTTCTGCGATTTTTTTGACTGCTTCTCTTTTTGAAAATCAACCCTTTCTACTTGGGAGGTTGATTGTTCACTTTGGAGCTCCACTAGCAGGCTTCGGACAGCATCTATCAAGTTTCTTCATCGATAATTGAAGACTTTTCAAGTTACAGCTCATTCCCCTACATCGATCTCGACTGTTAGGGTTTTGAAAACCCTAACACTATATCAATCTTAGGGTTTCAGCCATCTGATTGCATAATTATTTTGAGGGAATCTTTCCCTCTCCTATTGGTGCTCCACCTCAATTACAGCCCCTTCTATTGAAGTTTTTTGAAGACATCAAGTTTCCAAATTTCTGATCGATTCTGCCCATATCGATCTGATTTTCTGGTTCTTTACTTGGCTAGCTGCTTTGGTAACTCAATTCCATCATGATGTCTGATCTTACCACGGCTACTTCTAGAGGTGATGGTCAATCTAGGACTGAGTTTCTCCCTTATGCTACCCAAGGTTTAAAGTATCGGTATCGGGTATCGTATCGGTAGCGTGATTTTAAGAGACGTATCGTATCGTATCGTATCGTTTCGGAGATACGTATCGAACAATATAGATACGCATAAAAATGATCAAAATACACATGGAAATACACTTTTGGAACAAAAAACAATATAAACAAGCAATATATAATAAGTGTCATGCATAAAACCTAAAATGGTGAATAATGTATAACCAAACAAGTGCATTAAATTGAAATTGTTATAAAAGATGAGGTTCCTTACATGTTGTAATCGTCTATAGCCATGAAGAGTATTGCATGATGCAAAGGATGATGTTATAGCACTCTTTGATTCGTTTTTTTAGTTTAGAAGTGTGAAAAACCAAGATTAAATGCAAGATTTTAAACTCTTGGTTGAGAGTTTTCCTTTATTTTTTCGTTAGATTAAGTGTATCGAGTCTGTGAATGAAAATGGCTTTTTTATGGAATGTACCGATGGTATCGGTATGTATCGGTCGGTGTATCGGTAATGTATCGGTATGTATCGAGCCGTATCGACCGATACGTATCGATACGTATTAAACCATCCACAGAACCCTTTACTGGACGTATCGATGTATCGATATCAGTCGTATCGTATCATACCGGCCCGTATCAGTCGATACAATTCGAGACAGTTCATTTTTAAAAAAAAAGGAGACGTATCGGTATGTATCATGTCGGTACCTCTACACAGTGGCTGGAAGAGGACTTACTAGCCATCTTACTGGCACCTCTACACAGCCCCCTGATGAGGGTCCCATTCAGGCTCGATGGATTGCTAATGATGCTATGGTTATGTCATTCTTGTTGAATTCCATGCAACCTGACCTCTCTAGTTAGTATCTTCTCCTTGAAACAGCCACACAAATATGGACTGCTGCCAAGGAAACCTATGGACAATTGGGGAATGCTGCCCAAGTTTATGAAATCTGTAAGACACTCCATGCCACTATTCAGAAGGAGTTGTCTGTCTCCAAACACTATGCTGCCCTCAAGAGCTTATGGTAACAATTGGATCACTACTCTCGTTTCCAACCCTCTATCGCTGCGGACATTGCTGCCTATTGCAAATATGTGGACCAGATTCGTGTTTATGATTTTCTAGCTGGTCTTAATGCTGAATACGATCCAATTCGTGTGCAAGTTCTTGGCCGGGTCCCTTTTCCAACATTGGAGCAGGCCTTTACTTTTGTTCACACTGAGGAGACCCGTTGGGCTACTATGTTGTTCACTCCTACGGTTGAGAGATCAGCTTTACAAGCTGCTGGTTCCAACCCTATTCCTACATCTGAGGGTAATGCTTTGGCTGCTTCGGTAAAAGAGCCTGTAAAGTGTGAGCATTGCAACAAACCATATCACACTAAGGCGAATTGCTGGAAATCACATGGGAAGCCTGCTGATTTTGAGGCCAAACGTGGTCATGGTAAAACTGAAACAAGGCTAATCACCTTGAAAGTGTAGTTACAGCCCCCACTGCTGAAAATGGTCTCTCCCAAGAAAAATTACTGGCTTTCAGGTGTATGTTACAGTCTTCCGCTGCCTCACTACATCTCTTCCTGCCAGTTACTCCACTCCATCAGGTGCCCACTTTGCCCATTCAGGTATTTTCTTTGCTGATCACTGTGCATCGGTTGTCTGCACTCCATGGATCATAGACTCTGGTGCAACTGATCACATGACAGGTTCTTCTAGCCTTTTTCATACCTATTCCCCTACTTCTGGCAGGGATAAAGTCAAAGTGGCTGATGGTTCCCTCTCATCGGTCTCCGGAAAAGGAACCATTAGCTGCTCCCCTTCTCTTACCTTATCTTTTGTTTTGCATATTACCAATTTCACTACTAATCTTCTCTCTATTGGTAGTCTTACTAAAAATCTGAATTGCAATGTTACCTTTTTTCCAACTCATTGTGTTTTTCAGGAACTGGAATTGGGGAAGACAATTGAATCGGGTAAAGTGCATGGTGGATTGTACCTGCTTGATGATGGATTTCTTCCTCCAAGAGCATTACCTTCCCAACTATATCAACCTTCTTCTTTCTCCTCTGAATTACACCAATGTCATTCTAGATTAGGACACCCCCCCCCCCCTTAGGAACTTTATCCCATTTATTTCCAGCTTTGGTTAAACATTGTAATAAGGAAGATTTTTTTTGTGAGGCTTGTGTCTTGGCCAAACAGACACGTTCAACTTATCCTATTTCTAGTAAAAGAAGTTCGTCCTTATTTCACTTGATTCATACTGATGTGTGTGGTCCTAGTTGTAAAGTTTCTATTTCTGGTCATCGGTGGTTTATCACATTCATACACTGTTATTCTAGATCCACTTGGGTCTATCTAATGCACACAAAAAATGAAGCTTTTTCCTGTTGTCAGCATTTTCATAAGATGGTTCAAACCCAATTTAATGCCACTCTCAAAGTCTTGAGAAGTGACAATGGGACTAAGGTACTAAAACTCGGAACTCGGTACCAACTCGATCCTTGGAAAAACCGAGTCAAGTCGAGATCTCGCCGAGTTGGTGCTTTTTTTTTCCGACTCGAAGCCTTAACTCGGTGGGTTTTAGACCTAGTTTGGATTTGAAAATTGGTATTCAGCCTATTTTAGGCCATTTAAACACAATGACACTATCAGATTTTGCAAAAACAAAGTCCAAATATGAGTTTCACTTCGGACCATAGGTTGGTAGGCGACAACATACTAAAATACCCTACTCTACACATAATTTAGTAATAGAAAGCAGTCAAAACATTCAATTAATGTAAAACAACTTAAATAAGCATTAGAAATGTTTAAGTGTACGATACATCAATCTTTAAACAAATGTTACATAAAATGTGATATGTTAATGTATTCAGTCCTAAGATTGCTTAAAATCCTATAAATCTTAATATGGTAAAACATTGCTAACTTTAAGCTTTTTTTTGAAAGCTTTCCAACAAGTCCAAGATTGCTTAAATCTGATTTATATTGAATGAGTTATGCACCGGTCAAACTTAATTTGGTGTGTGCAAATACTGTCAAAATCACTCTGAATGAAAATATTTTTTTAGACATCAAAACAAATGAATATTTTACCGTACTTTTGGTTTTTAGCAATGTTTTACCATATTAAGATTTATGGAATTTTAAGTTTGAGAAAAACCCCAGCATTATAAAGTTGAAAATTGCACCTATCACAGAAAATCAAGTTTTTGTTCTTGAACTGGGGGGGGGGGGGTTGACTTTTTTTCCTATTGGAATTTGATTTTTAACTAGTTTTATTGGATTCAAATAGGGGGTATTTGTTTATTTATGAATAATATCTTAAGTAAATGAACATTTACTTAAATGATATTAGGCATAAATAAGTGTCTATCTTGATTGCTGGCATACATAAGTGTCTGTATACCAAGATTTCCCACCGAGATCTCGCCTAGATATCGAGATTTGGCACTCATATAAAGGAGTTTGGGGTCGAGATGTCGAGTTGTCGCCGAGATCTCGACTGAGAAGATGTACTTTAAAAAATCGTATAGCAACTCGTCTCGACTTCCTGAAAAACTGAGATCTTGTAAGTTCTCGAACTATGAATGGGACAGAGTATATGGAAGGTCAGTTCCAAAAATACCTTGTTACCCATGGGATTTTACTTCAGACCAGTTGTGTTGATACTCCAGCCCAAAAGGAGTTTGGGGTCGAGATGTCGAGATCTCGCCTAGATCTTGACTGAGAAGATGTACTTTTAAAAATCGTATAGCAACTCGTCTTGACTTCCTGAAAAACCGAGATCTCGAGCGAGATCTCGCAAGTTCTCGAACTATGAATGGGACAGAGTATATGGAAGGTCAGTTCCAAAAATACCTTGTTGCCCATGGGATTTTACATTAAACCAACTGTGTTGATACTCCAGCCCAAAATGGTGTGGCTAAGAGGAAAAATCGCCATCTCTGGGAGGTGGCTAGAGCACTTATGTTTGCTCGAAATGTTCCATCCTTTTATTGGAAGGATGTTGTCCTTATTGCAGCCTATTTAATCAATAGGCTGCCCACTCGGGTTCTTGGCTCCAAGTCCCCTGTTAAGCTTTTATATGGCCCTTCTTCCTTTATTGTTCCCCCCAAGGTGTGGCTGTGTTTATTATGCTAGGGATACGAAATCCCCTGGTAAACTTGAGCCCTGTGGTCTCCGCTGCATTTTCTTAGGTTACTCTGCTACCCAAAAGGGGTCCAAGTGTTATTATCCTCCTACCCGACGTACCATGGTCAGTATGGATGTGGTCTTTCATGAGACTCTCTCCTATTATTCGTCCCCACCTCCTCAGGGGTGGAGTTCTAGTGAAGATGTGTTGACCATAGACCCCCCCTTAGGATGTGTATGATGAGTCTGCTCCTATTCCTGCTCCTGTTCCTCCCTCTTTTGTTCCTATACAAGGGGAGGTTCCTGCTCTTGTCCCTTCCTCTTCTTCAGGGGGAGATGTTCCTACACAGGGGGTGATTACCGAAATTCCTGCTCAAGGGGGATCACTCCAGTCCGGAAAACCATTGGTGAATTTCAGAGGAGGATTAATGCATCAAATTTGAAGGTTTATGCAAAGAGTAGAACCAGACATAAGCAACTTCAATCCTCTATAACACAATTACCCATCCAGTTGCCAACTCCGGATCCAGAACCTACTTCTCCACCTAGTAATAATTCTCCTCTTGACCTAGCTATTATTGTTCGCAAAGGTATTAGGGATCGATTACCAGGAGACCTTTACCCCTGTTGCAAAGCTGAATACTGTTCGAGTTTTGTTATCTTGTGCAGTCAGTCTTGGATGGGATTTACAACAGCTGGATGTGAAGAATGCTTTTCTCAATGGAGAACTTGATGAGGAGGTATATATGGACATCCCACCAGGGTTCTCTTGTGACAAAAACCAAAGCAAAGTGTGTAGATTGAAGCGTATACTTTATGGGCTGAAGCAAACACCTCGAGCATGGTTTGGTCGGTTTCACAAGGCCATGATTTCTATGGGCTACAAGCAGAGTAATGCTGATCACACTCTTTCTATAAAGAGGGTTGTTGAAAACATCACTGTTCTCATAGTCTACGTTGATGATATTGTGGTCGCTGGCAATGATGGTGATGAGATCAGCCGTTTGAAGACATTTCTTGGACAAGAGTTTGAGATCAAGGATCTAGGAAAGCTAAGGTATTTTCTTGGGATTGAAGTTGCCAGATCTTCTAAGGGCATCTTTCTCTCCCAAAGGAAGTATGTCCTAAATTTATTGATTGACTAAAACTGGTTTGTTAGGATGTCACCCTTCAGATACTCCTATGGATGCTAGTGTTCGTATTAGAGAAAAGGAGGGTGATCCTGTTGATAAAGGCCGGTACCAAAGACTAGTGGGGAAGTTGATTTACTTTCACACACTCGTCCTGACATTGCTATTGCTATGAGTACTATGAGTTAGTTCATGCATGATCCCTACTCTTCCCATATGGAGGTTGTTCTTCGTATTCTTCACTACTTGAAGCCAGCTCAGGGAAAGGCATTCTCCTATCTCCTCATGATCACCTACGAATATAGGCATACACTAATGCTGATTGGGCTGGTTCTCTGGATCGCAAGTTTATCTCTAGGTATTGTTCTTTTGTAGGTGGCAATCTTGTCACCTGGCGTAGCAAGAAGCAGAATATGATAGCTCGTTCTAGTGCTATGGCATAAGGCATTTGTGAGTTGCTCTGGCTGAAAGGTTTGCTACATGATCTTGGTGTTCCTATCCGTCTCCCTATGATGTTGTACTGTGACCAAGGCTGCAATCAGCATTGCACATAATCCGGTGCAGCATGATATTGCCAAGCATGTCGAAGTGGATTAGGCATTTCATCAAGGAAAAATTGGAAGAAGGGCTGATTTGTGTTCCTTTTGTGAAGTCTGCTGACCAGATTGCTGATATTCACCAAGGGACTGTCTGGAAAGACGTTTCATCCTAATTTATCGAAGTTGGGCATGATTGACATTTTTACTCTAACTTGAGGGGGAGTGTTGAATAATGTACACCAGAATACCGTGGGGGTAGGGTATTCTGGTCTTTTTGAGGTTTTATTTTATGTTTTATGTATTGCCCAGTGAAGTCGGCTAAGCTAGGGGTAATTCTGTCATTAGGAAGTAATTCTGAATTTATAAATACAAAGGCTTGCTTGGTTGATTAGATCTTTCAAGCATTCCCATTCTAATTGTTTTGTTTAACATGAAGGTTGTGTGTTCCAATCAATAGTTACCTTTCCACAGCCCTAGGAAATGTGTTGCACTTATAGCTTATGTAAGGTCTGTGCGCAGTTGCGCACCCACCTACAGACGTGTTTTGGTGAATATTTCCCTTTTTTTCATACCCTGTTTTGGTGTGTATGAATGTGTATGTTCATGCAGGTTTCTAGTCTTGTATGCTGAGGTATATGTGAAAATTGAAATCCAACCACTTCAATAACTGAATTTTGCTACTTCCTCAAATGCTTTTCCCAACCAAAACAGTGAAAACCATTATCATTTCTTTCATTGAGGGAACATTAACTGCTGGAATATACCCTGGTGATGATACTTAAGAGTGATAGTTTATACTTGTGCCATTTAGGGAGTGGTTGGATAATTTGGACCCACTGGTCGTCTTGTGGAGTTGTGGGTCCCATCTGAACTTCACAAAGATCTGAACTTCACTCCTTTGTGCTCGATCCACACACACGCACTTGAGTTTTGTGGAGATTGTAGTTGTGTGACTTGTGTGAACTTCTAGGATTATGAAAGTGGGTCCCACTTTTTAGTAAAAACTAAATGAAGCTCAAATGTATAAAAAGACTCCTTTACCCCTTTTTTAGCCAACACCTATGACCCCTGAGTCACTTCCACTTCTAGGCCTTTTAAGTCTAGCCAAATCCTGAGTTGGTACACCTGATTAGAACTTTTGCTCCAGATTGAAAACCTTGGGTGGTTTTGAAAGTCTGTTGAATGGAGGGGACCAATGTTTTGAAACCTATTTAAATATTTGACTTGTCCTGTTGACTGCATGACCCAACACCCAGGTTTTTCTGCATTCAGTCAGTTCCCAGTTTACCTTTCCAAACAAAGTTATTCATTTAGTTGTTAAGGCCAAACAATTGCAATGGTGTGACTTTAACAGTTACACCAGTCAACATATGAATCTAGCTCCTTTACAACTTGATGAACAGGTTGATTTTTAAAGGGAGAAGGTCCCACTAAATCATTAGGGGGTCTCAAAGTGCTTATGGTTGAAACTGAATAATGCCTGTGAAAGTTGATATGAGGCCATTCACCCAAGTGAAATGGCCCTGCTTCATGCATATCTACCTCTTTTATAGATAATGTGAAGTTTAATCTACTGATGCAACACAACACCGATTTATCAGATCAGATTTTTGCTCTTGTTAGTTGTTTGTCTCTGCTGGCTAATTTGGGTTGATAATTTTACTGCTTAATGCATAACCTAGAATATTCAAAATACAGATAATGCAGGCCGAATCCTGTTCTGATCTTTATGACGTCATTGGTGAGGACTTCTGGTTAGCTACTTCTTGTGAAAGCACAGCATTTGAGGGGTAATAATCTCTCTTGAGTTTAAATTGGTTTTTCTGGCTTCCTTTATCATGAAAACTGTTATATAGGAAGTCTACACTGTTCTCTAGCAAGAATTAAAAAGTATGGCATGCATAAGAGAGCTGATATTTCTTGGTGTCATCGTAATTTTCGATGGCTATTCGTTGCAGGAAGCGCCTTGAAGGGACAAGGATCACCCTACAAAAGATGTACTGTTCTAATTGTTGTTGTTATTGCTGTTGTTCTGTAATCATCATCATTCCATTTATGCCACAAAAACATCATATAAACACCTCTCTTGTTTTTTACAGGAATGAACAAGGATTTGATTTTGCAATTAGGACACCTTGCACTCCTTCTAGATGGGATGATTATGATGCAGAGATGGCTATGGCATGGGAAGTACGTAACTAGAGCTCAAAACTTCAGTAATGGTTTCTTTCTTTGAATTGTCTGAGATGTATGGCATCTTGTTGATACTTTGGATCTATACTTACACCACTGGGGTGGTTTACTTCATTTCTTCATGCTAGTTTAATTAAAATTTGAGCATGATTTCGCTCTTACAATTCAAACAAGAATTCAACATCTATGAGCATTCATGTTAGTAGTAGGTTTATGGTGAGAAAGAAACTAAAAGACCAAACGAATGAACTTCCACCATTAGTCCTTCCTGACAAAAGGTGATTGACATTTTACTGTCAAACTGGCATATTTCACAAAAACATTAGACAGATCTTAGGAATTTCCCATCGGATCCATTTTATGCAATCGATTTTAGATTTCTCTACTATCAACCTCTCCTCCATACTTTTTATCTATAGGCCTTGGTCCCCCTCCCCCCCCCCCCCCCCCCAACAAAATAAAAAATTGGACAACTCTTGACACATTCAAGTATCTCTTTAGGAAATCCTGGCTCTTCTGGTGTTGGAGTAGTCGAGAGACTTTGGGTTGTGAGTAATGTACACCAGTCACAAGTGATAACCAGTCCACAAGAGGATCACAAACTGCAGATCCATCAACAGTAAATATTTGGTCGATTCTCAGATTTGCAGGAAATTTCCGAACAATAAAATTAAAACAACAAACAAGAAATAGAAGAAGGGAAGAAGAAGATAGAGTAGTCTCTCTCAGACTCGGGTGTCTCACCCATGGCCTCTCACTGTATTTTGGTCTCTCACCAATGGCATCTCACCGTACTCTCTCACAGAGCAAAGCACAAAGCTATGTCTTTTCTCTCAATCTCATTAATCGAATTCATGTACAAGGCTTTAGCCCCTTTCAAACTTATATAGAAGACTCAAAAACAGATTCAAACTGTTGAGTTATGTAGCCACAAGGGCATTATGGGACTTTTCCCCCCATAGCCGACTCATAAGTTAGAGTCGGCTATGAGGGGGGCACTATTGTAATTATTCTTCTACTCTTTTATTATAAATAAAGGGGCTTGGTGATCCTATTCATTACTCAAGCAATCAGTTCTTTTGTTGTCTGCTAACATGGTATCAGAGCCAAAATTCTGATCTAGTTTGCAGTCCATTTTTTTTTCTTTGTTCTTTTATTCTTCCCCTTCCCTGCTCTTCTTGATTTTCCCCTAACCTTCCCCTTCCTCTTACCGCCACTCTCTCTCTCTCTCTCTTGGTTCTTCTCACCACTTAAGGGCAGCACTATGAGGTGATCTCTTTAAGATCTAGTTGCTGCCCTCCATCTACCTCATTCGAGATTATGATTTGATTGAAGACTACAGGTGCTGACCAGATTCTGCATTCGGTTCTCCTATCTCTTGAAGATTGATTTCTTCCCTTCATTGAACATTGATTTTTGCTTTTTTGGAGATTATTTTTCTGCTGCTATTGGTGAACATCTGCTCCTGTTTGAAGACTGCAGATTTGAATCAAGTAGAATTCAGATTCAGCCTGGTGATTTTCTCCAGAACAGGTTCTTTGACCTAATTTTTGACAAAAATTAGGGTTTTTATTGGCTCATCAGAAAGTGCTGATTTTTGGAGGACACATTTGCCACTACCAGAGGGAGACTCGATCTACTTTTTGGCTTATTCTGATGGTCAAATTTGTGGGAATTCACAAACCCATCTCTAGACTCGATTTCTTCACTGGTTGAGCAGTTCGATTGGCTCACTCTCTTGCCACTATGTCTAATCTTACCATAGTTGTCATGGTGTCCTGGCGCTGGAGCAGCATGCATGGCGACCTACGCCATGGCATCCCTCTTCGATTTCTTCTTTCCCTCTTCGATTTCTTCTTCCAGTCTTCTTTCCCTCTTCAATTTCTTCTTCGATTTCTGAATTTTCTTCTTAAAACTTGAGAAACAATAGAGAAAAAATAAAACATGGCTTGAGTATACATCTATTAAAACATTAAAAATAGAGAAAATAAAAAATAAAACATGGTCGACATGCTCGTCATGGCGGCGACATGTTGATATATCGACGTGACACCCCTCCACTGAATTGGATCGCCGTGACAACTATGAATCTTACTACAGCTTCGTCTGGATCAGATGGATCTGGCTGTAATGAGTACCTTCCTTTTGCTGCAACTACCATCAAGTTAGATGGGACCAATTACCTGATGTGATCTCGATCTACTTACCTAACAATTGCAGGTCGCGGTTTTACAGGACATCTTACAGGTACCACTGTTAAACCTGATGAAGGTCCTGCTCAGGATCGTTGGGTCTCTCATGATTCCTTGGTGATGTCTTATCTTCTTAACTCCATGCATCCTACTGTGGCACCGGATTGGACACTGCTGCCCATATATGGAAAGCTGCCAAGGAAACTTACTCCCAAGTTAGGAATAATGTTCAAGTGTATGAACTGCGGAAGAAGATTCAAGACACAAAACAAAATGAGTTATCCGTCTCCCAATACTATACAGAGCTCCGTAAGTCTTGGCAGGAGCTTGATCACTACAAAGAAAGTCAGCCCACCAATGCCATTGACATTGTTGTCTACCGCAAACTTGTTGACAAAATTCGAGTCTATGATTTTTTGGTTGGCCTCAACGTTGAATATGATCAGATTAGAGTCCAGATTCTCAACCGAGATCCTTTTCCTACCTTGGAGCAGTCTTATGCATTGGTTCATATTGAGGATCGCCTCCGTTCAGCTATGCTCCACCCTTCCACTGTAAACCAATCAGCTATACATATTGGGTCCGGTCTGAGTACTACTACTACTACTACTACTGCTGACACCTCCAAATCTATTAAGGAGCCTATCAAATGTGAACATTGTGGTAAGTTGTGGCACACTAAGGCCACCAAGGTACTAAAACTCGGGTCTCGGGACCAACTCGACTCTTGGAAAAACCGAGACGAGTCGAGATCTCGCCGAGTTGGTCCATTTTTTTTTTCCCAACTTGAAGCCTGAACTTTGGGTCAACCCGAGATCTCGCCGAGATATGTCGAGTTTTGTCCAATTAGGTAAGGTATTTAAGTGGTAGGTGGGTTAAAATAATGGGTCGAAACCGAGATCCAACCAAGATCTCGGCGAGATATTGCACTTTTCAATTTCAGATGCCATCTCGACTCAGTATTACAAAAAACCGAGAATCTCGGCGAGATCTCGCGAGATTTCGGACTATGAAGGCCACTTGTTGGAAATGAAGAATACAAAGAACAACAGCCATGCGTGTGGAGTAGGAATCATGCATGAGCTGACTAACCAAACTCACCGCAAACGCAATGTCTGGTCAAGTATGTGAGAGATAAATTAATTTTCCCACTAGTCTTTGATAACGGCCTTTTTCAACAGGTTCACCATCTTTATCCTTCAGTCGAGTACCAGCCTCCATAGGTGTATCACTAGGATGGCAACCCAACAAACCAGTCTCAGATAAAAGATCAAAGACTTACTTCTTTGAGAGAGAGAAAGATGCCTTTTGAGGAACAAGCAACTTCAATCCCAAGAAAGTACCTTAATTTTCCTAAATCTTTTATTTCAAATTCACATCCTAGGAAGCTCTTCAGACGGGATCTCTGTACCATCATTTCATGTCACCACAATGTCATAGACATAGACTATGAGAATAGTGACCTTGTCACCAGTAATCAATTTCGTAACAGGAACAAAGGTCTCATGGTAGTCGATCCCATAAGTTTGAGTAAAACCCTTGGCCACAATTCTTGCTTTATACCTATCAACCGTGCCATCCATCTTCTGCTTGGCTAAAAACACCCATTTAGTTAAACTTATGGGATCGACTACTAGGAGTCCTTTGCTCCTATTGCAAAATTGAGTATTGTTCGTATTTTATTGTTATGTGTTGTAAATTTTGGGTGGGATTTACATCGACTTGATGTCAAGAATGCTTTCCTTCATGGATAGCTTGAGGAGGAAGTATATATGGAGATCCCTCCATTTTTTCATCTAAAAAAACTCATGGCAAAGTCTGCAAACTGAAGCGTACACTCTATGGGCTGAAGCAGTCTCCTCGGGCTTGGTTTGGTAGATTTCACAAGGCCATGATTTTAGTGGGATACAAACAAAGTAATGTTGATCATACCATGTTAATCAAGCGGTCTGGTGACAAGGTCACTATTCTCTAGCCTATGTCGATGACATTGTGGTGACATGAAATGATGGTACAGACATCTCCGTCTGAAGAGCTTCCTAGGACGTGAGTTTGAAATAAAAGATCTAGGAAAATTAAAATACTTTCTTGGGATTGAAGTTGCTTGTTCCTCAAAAGGCATCTTTCTCTCTCAAAGGAAGTATGTCCTGGATCTTTTATCGGAGACTGGTTTTTTAGGTTGCCATCCCTGTGATACACCTATGGAGGCTGGTACTCGACTGAAGGATAAAGATGGTGAACCTGTTGATAAAGGCCATTATCAAAGACTAGTGGGAAAATTAATTTATCTCTAGCATACTAAACCAGACATTGCATTTGCGGTGAGTTTGATCAGTCAGTTCGTGCATGATCCCTACTCCACACACAAAGCTACTGTTCTTTGCTTTCTTCATTACTTGAAGTCAGCTCCAGGAAAAGGGCCCTCTTGTCTTTGCGTGATCATCTTCGTATTGAAGCATATACTGATGTTGACTGGGGTGGATCTCCTGAACGTAAGTCTACTTCAGATTATTGTACTTTTGTAGGTGGGAACCTTTTGTCACTTGGCACTGCATGGCAAGGTCCAGTGCTGAAGCAGAGTCCCGTGCTATGGCACAAGGTATCTGTGAGTTATTGTAGATTCAAGGTTTACTTCAAGACCTTGGTGTTTCTGTTCGTCTCCCAATGATGTTCTATTGTGATAACAAAGCCGCAATTAGTATTGCCCATAATCTAGTGTAGCATGATCGTACGAAGCATGTGGAGATTGACAGACACTTCATCAAGAGAAGTTGGAAAGTGGACAGATTTGTATGCCTTTTGTGAAGTCAGATGATCAGTTGGCTGATGTCTTCACTAAGGGCTTGGGTGGGAAATTATGTCATCCGTTTTTGTTCAAGTTGGGCATGTGTGATATCTATACACCAATTTGAGGGGGAGTGTTGAATTATGTAGCCGCAAGAGCACTACAGAACTTTTCTCCCCCATAGTTGACTCATTTGTTAGAGTTGGCTATGAGGGGAAGCATTATTGTAACTATTCTTCTCCTCTGTTATTATAAATACAGGGGCTTGGTGATCCTATTGATCACTCAAGCATTCAGTTCTTCTATTGACTGCTAACACAAACGCTAGAAAGGAAAGTCCTAAACCAATCATTAGCCAATAAGGTATCATAAACTTACTAGGAAATTAAAAACTGAACTAATGAAGTAAATCCTGTTTTTCTACTTTCTATCCATATTTTAGGCGCATTAAAGTAGCCCATTACAAAGAAACCCCATGGGATCAAAGGCCCAAACCTACATAACCCAACCTAAAGGTTATTTCCAATAAAATAAGCCCTTTAGGTGACTTATCTGCATCAATTCTCCCTTGCTTGGAAAGAAACTCGTCCTCGAGTTTGGTAGAGTTGTTGAGTTAAACTAGCATGATCATATATCCTTCAATGGGAAGTAGAATTCAGCACCCTTTGACTCCATCTTCTGTCCCTCCATGGCCCTGATACCAAATAATGTAGACCAATAACAAGTGATAACCAGTCCACAAGAGGATCGCAAACTTTAGGTCCAACAACAGTAAATATTTCATTCGATTCTCAGGTTTGCAAGAAATTTCAAAACAATAAAATAAAAAATAAAAAAAGAAATAGAAGAAGATAGGGTAGTCTCCCTCATTCTCAGGTCTCTCACCCATGGCCTCACAATATTTTGGTTTCTCACTAATCGCATCTAACCATACTATCTCACAGGGCAAAGCACAAAGCCACTTATGTTCCCCCCCCCTCCCCCCTCTCTCAATGTCATTAATCAAATTCATGTACAAGGTTGTAGACCCTTACAAACTTATATAGAAGACCAAAAAAGGGAAAGGCCTAACCCAATCCTTAATTAATAAGGTAAACATAAACTGACTAGGAAACTAAAATAATGAAGGAAATTGACTCAACAGGACTCTAACTAAACTAATGAAGTATATTTTGTTTTCCTACTTTCTACCCATATTTTAGGCTCATTAAAGTGGGTCCATTACAAAGAGAACCCATGGGATCAAAGGCCCAACACCTACATAACCCAACCCAAAGATTATTTCCAATAAAATAAGCCCTGTAGGTGACTTATCTACATCAGTGAGCCTGTGCTCAAGACCTACTGAGCCAATTGTTGTGGGTGGCCCTGTTATGCCTGAGTTTATGTTCATTTCTTTTGTCCATTAGAAGAGTTCATTGAGGAGATTAATCCACTTTTATTTGATGGATCACATTTAGCTATAAAAGGCCTTGAGGAGACTTATCGTCAACCCATCGGAAAAATCTGGTCCTTTGTGTCCGCGCTGGACGTATCCTTTTAATGATGGCCCTAGATTGGTGAACTCATGGTGGGGGAGTAGCACAAGCAAGGATTTTCTTGACATTATCAACCCCTTTCCTTTAGTGTAGAAGATTGACTTTCTGACATATTTGGCTAAGCTTCTCAGGCTTTTGTGTTTGAGCTTCTAGAAGCCAGCTTTTAGTGATTATGGGATTAAAAATGGGTAGATTCAATAAAAACATTTCATTTGGATTCTTTACTACAATAAGCTCAAGAAGCCCGAGAAGAACCCTCTCATAAGTTGCTTTCTTGAAGCCGAAAAGTAGAAGCCCAAGAAGCTAAGCCAAGCATGCATTTAGTGCATTCCTCTCCTTTGAAAGTGTGAGAGAGAGAGTCTAGGAGGAGGTAAGACCTACCAATCTAGTTGCTCAATTAATCAAAGAGCTTTCAAATGAAATAAGAATTCCAAAATTAGAAACAAATCACAGACTATAAATTACATTCAAACAAACACCTAATAAAGGGAAATAATTGACAGATCTAAGGCCGTTCTCCAGATACCTTGCAGATTTGGGATTTTCTCTTGGGTTCCCAGATTGTCCTAGAATATGGACAGGTGGAACAAGGCTTAAAGCAATCCATGTGTCGGAAGTGTTGGCTCATTTAGTACAACACCCCCCCCCCCCCTTTTTAGGCACACATTTGGGTTTACCTTGAAGGCCCAGCGATCTCAACATACTAATTGACAACCGGCCTTTTGATCCTTTTTAGTAGCTTAGATCTTGCATTGGTGACACCTACTATAACAGGATGTAGAGGCAAACTTTACCTATCAAGTAGCAGTTAGGAATTACTCCATGTGGCATCCCAAGGACACCATAATATTGCTTTGATCTCTGTCTGCAGGCCATATGCAGTGCTTATTGTGGTGAAACATATGGATCGACTGATTTTAATATGCTTGAGAAATTGCGGGATGCAATCCTGAGGATGACTTATTACTGGTAAGATGATATTTCAACACTGATCGCTTGTGTTCTAGACATTAATTTATAGATGTTTTATGTGTATGAAAATCAAACCACCTTGTAGGTACAACTTCATGCCTCTGTCAAGAGGATCTGCAGTTGTTGGATTTGTGGTTCTGCTTGGATTGTTCCTTGCTGCCAACATGGAGGTCACAGAGAGCATCCCACAAGGTTTGCAGGTGGATTGGGAAGCCATTCTGACCTCTGGCCCCAACTTGTATGTGGATTCCATAAAGCGTTGGCTGTACCCATCTCTTAAAATCAAGACCTCCTGGAAAGAGTATCCAGATGTACAGTCAGCATTTACAACAACAGGATCAGTCATTGCTGCTCTAAGCTCTTATGATGACTGAGTTGTTACATTCATGAATATGTAAGTAAGCCACCGTAGTCAGTTCTTCATATATATATTAGCACTTACATTCTGAGAAGTGATTTTGAATCTAACTGTGCAGAACATTGGGGGAAAACATGAAGTTAACCATTGTTAAAGCCAATCAATGAAAGTCTTGGACCTTTGGAACAGGGGATTGAGAGCAGGATGTGTTCTTCAGTCATACATAAACAGGATGTAGTTATTTGTTGTATAACATATTTGTATGTTTCTTTTATGTAATCTTATTGTAACGGGTTTTTTTTTTTTCAATGTATTAATTTGCATTAAATTGGTTCTGATGTATTCCTAAATGTCCCCCAGAATAGAGGATTCCCTTGACACACTAGGTTTTTTCGCCAAGACCATACCCAAACCCGCCTAATTTCATGGTAGGCCAGTAGACAAGCCCTGGCTCACATATATATTTGTTTGTTTATGAGAAAAATAAAAATGTAGAATCTGATTACTGAATTAATTATTATTGAATCATCAAGGAAAGTATTTCCCTTCTTGATATTGGACCATTATAGAATATAGATTGATAGTCACTGAAGAACATGTTCCTTTATTCTTGGATTGTCGGAGATCATGTGTCGTCAAGTGCAAGAAGCTCATTGTCAAAATATACTCGGAGTGTTCTCACTGCCCGTATAATATTACAGGGCTGCAGATCCCAGGGCCGAGGGGTCGGCGTACTGCTTGGGTAGCTCCTCCTCGCAATTGTGTCTGGTGATGGCGTTTTCCTGTACGCAAACCAATCTGCAGGGTTGCATCTCTATGTGTTTGTATTTTTGCACCTGTTGAGATGTGGCAACTTTTTGTGCCACTCTGTTGCTTGCTATTACCCTCAAATTGCGATCGTATAGGCATCTGCATTGCAAGATATACGTTTTCTTTTCAAATTAAAAAGTAGAAGGAATTTTTATTTTTATTTTTATTTATGGTAAAAAAGAAATTTTTTTTATTGAATAATAAATGACTTAGAAAGCATATGATAGCATATGTTGCAATACTTGAGAGACATGCCATTATATCAGTATAAAAATGTGTCATTGTCATACATATTTTTTCGAGTGCACATGTAAAATGATAATGCTTACTTTCATTCAAAAAAATATTTTATGTTAAACTAAAAGAGTTAGAAAGTAAAATTAAAAATTATTTGACACTATAAGGAGTGTCAAAAAGTAGAACCATTTAAATTGGGAGTGTAGAATGCATACCTCTTTAGCAACATGAAAAGCCTCCAATTGGCGTCCAAGAACGTCGCTCCCAAGAACTTTAGGGTGATTTCTTAGACTTGCCAAAACAAATTCATTTTGGTTTTCAGATGCCAGAAGCAATGGTGTGTAGCCTCTCTTATCCTGCAAATTGATATGATGATGAGTTTTCTCTGTGAGAAACCGAAAAACTTCTGATTCTCCAGCCTCCGCAGCAATGTGAAGTGCAGCCCGGCCTTGACTATCAAGCAATTCAAAACAATCTGGACAATGCTCGTAAAACTGCCTAATTACAGAGTCATGGCCTCTATGAGCAGCAATAAGATGGGCAAATATGCCATTGATGTCAGGCTCATAAGCACTAGTTCTATCAACAGCCAGCAAAATTTGAACAGAGTTGGAGCAACCAAAGTGGGAAACGTAATGCAATGGAGTCCACCCATATACATCTTTTATCTTTGTCATCTCCGGAAATGTTTCTGCCCATACGTGTACATCGTTATCTAAAATTCAACCCAAGAAATTTGTTAAGTTTTTATAGTTGAATGGAAAATATGGAAAAGTAAAAGCAAATTTTTTAAGAAGGAAAATTATCTATTCTTTTAGATAGTAAATGGAATCTAAACTAAAATACTTTTCCTTGTATTTTTATCTAGGAAAAATTGGCAGCCGACCTGCTACTGGGCTTCCTTTTAGGCTCCTTCTAGTTGCAATGAAAATAAGGGAAGCCGACCTGCTACTGGGCTTCCTTTTAGGCTCCTTCTAGTTGCAATGAAAATAAGGGAAGCGAAGTGAAATAAATCAATCGGGAGAGGATTTCCTAGACTGCCCCTTTGGAATCTGATAAAAGGGGGAAGGGCATTTATGACATATCATTCTTTCACATAAACAATGAAATTTGAGGAGGTTGTTGCACAAAACTTTTTCCCAAATCAAAAACAAAACTATAAGCATTACCTAGCATGACTGTATAACTACACTTCAAATCATTCAAAATTTATTCCCTTCAATTTGAAAAGTAAATTGGGGGAGGATTCCCTCAAACGCCCGTGTGCAATTTCGAGTGAGGAGGGAGAGTATTACGGTAAAACCCTTCAAATAGGGAGTAGATATGGGATTTCAGGGGTAGGTGGGGTGGGGGGGGGACTTTCATTTTTGTACTGGCATCGTGGGGATATTTTCCCCAAATAGAAGATATTAAAAAGTTTACTTACGAAGTATGATGATAATTTTAAGTAGGTTTACACAATCATGTTGAGTAATTCTTACCCAAAAAAATAATATTGGGCAATGAAATATAGAGAATCTATTCTTAGAATTTGAACTATCAAATGGATTTTTTTATTCTTGAAATATTTCATATTGATCCAACCAAAACAATTTCAATTTTTTGACCAAAATTCTATTTGTTGACTATTTCAAGAAATCAATCCAAAATTGAAATAGAAATCATACCAAATCAGGCCTAACACTTTTGGTCTATTCTATTTCTCTCTCCTTTGCTGTCACTTTTATGTCCATGAGTTAACGACTACTCCAAAATTCCAATCAATTAACAACTTAGGGCTTTTCATTGGTAGATTGTTGGCCGTTTGTACTAGATTGATTAAACAAATAAGAGACTAGAGACTAGAAGATACTAGTTCGGCAAAAGTAATTTATTTGATTTCTTTAACCCTTTTCAATTTGAACTTGATGTGTTCTAATGACACCAGCCCATGCTTAGTTAGAAATACTCCATTTGGGCATCCGTCAAATTTGTTTTTCTTGTTAAACTTAGTCATTAATAATCGTTTGAAGTTAATTACTATGAACCAGTTTCATTTGCCAAAATTTATGAACTCGAGAAATTTAATTAACTCTTGGAGTTTGGGGAAGAGATGAAGCTTAGTTAGGGTTTTTGTGCTACAGTTTGAGGTGGTCATGATCGTTTTTCCCATTTGGTGAATCAATTGAAGAGGAGAGTCGTATTAAGTGTTCAAATCATGATTTTACACTATACAGAGCTGAGTTGATTTCATTGAAGAGAGGGAAGAAGATCTGTTTTTGAGTTGCAGGGTTTTCATAGATTTCTAATAGTCCAGGTGGGATTTGGTGAGTTGTGGATCTCGGTTTCATGATGAAAATCGAGAAATCAGGTGTTTGCTTTCATGGATTTCATTTCCATTTGGTCTCTCAGCTTATTGATTTTCTCAATTAAAATCAATGAAATTAGGGCTTTGCGAGGAAACCATTTGGATTTTGGGGAAGATGAGGGTAATTTGGTCACTTTCCTATTTAATTTTGGTGGGTTTTTATCATAAGGGCATTTTGGTTATTAGATTCCTTAAACTAATATTTAGCTCAGTTTGGGAGGTGGGGGGGGGGGCGGGCGGCCACACTGATATTTTAGCTCAGTTGGTGTGAATATTTCCCCTGTAATTTCTCCTAACCTCGCTAGCTCTTTCCTCTCAGATGCTCACACGAGACCTCTTGGACAAGTTGTAAGGTCTCAATTGCTCATTCGTGTACGCTAGGGTGAGGTGATGACATTTGTCATTTTCTCCTTTCATAATATCATCGGTTTTTTACCAATGCTCCCCTAAAATTGCCCATTTGTCCAAATACCCCCTACAATTTTTTCTATGGCAAATTCCCCTTTACTTTCAAAATAGTGTAGCACTTTGGTCCAATCCGTTAGTCTGGCCGTTAGAGGTTAGTTTCAGGTAATCTAATGATCAAAATGCCCATAAGATAAAGACCAACCAAAATTTAAAAGTAAAGTGATCAAATCGCCCTCATCTTCCCAAATCGTTTAGGTTTGAAACTGAAAATGGAAAAAACCCTAAACTCTATCCAAAAAACCATCCTGTGCAATCTCGTAAGGATCTCATACTGTAAATCCTTAATCAAATTCTCATCCGTTTCAAAATATTTGCTATATTTATTCTGAACACTAACACTTTTGGTCTACTCTATTTCTCTCTCCTTTGCTATCACTTTTATGTCCATGAGTTCACAACTACTCCAAAATTCCAATCAATTAACAACCTAGGGTTTTTCGTTGGTAGATTGTTGGCCTTTTGTACTAGATTGATTAAACAAATAAGAGACTAGAGACTAGAAGATACTAGTTCGGCAAAAGTAATTTATTTGATTTCTTTAACCCTTTTCAATTTGAACTTGATGTGTTCTAATGACACCAGCCCATGCTTAGTTAGAAATACTCCATTTGGGCATCCGTCAAATTTGTTTTTCTTGTTAAACTTAGTTATTAATAATTGTTTGAAGCTAATTACTATGAACCAGTTTCATTCGCCAAAATTTATGAACTCGAGAAATTTAATTAACTCTTGGAGTTTGGGGAAGAGAGGAAGCTTAGTTAGGGTTTTTGTGCTACAGTTTGAGGTGGTCATGATCGTTTTTCCCATTTGGTGAATCAATTGAAGAGGAGAGTCGTATTAAGTGTTCAAATCATGATTTTACACTATACAGAGCTGAGTTGATTTCATTGAAGAGAGGGAAGATCTATTTTTGAGTTGCAGGGTTTTCATAAATTTCTGATAGTCCAGGTGGGATTTGGTGAGTTGTGGATCTCGATTTCATGATGAAAATCGAGAAATCAGGTGTTTGCTTTCATGGATTTCATTTCCATTTGGTCTCTTAGCTTATTGATTTTCTCAATTAAAATCAATGAAATTAGGGCTTCGCGAGGAAACCATTTGGATTTTGGGAAAGATGAGGGCAATTTTGGTGGGTTTTTATCATAAAGGCATTTTGGTTATTAGATTCCTGAAACTAACCTCTAATGTCCCAGACTCACAGATTGGACCAATGTGCTACACTGTTTTGAAAATAAGGGGAATTTGCAATTAGAAAAGTTGTAGGGGGACATTTGGACAAATAGGTATTTTTAGGGGGCATTTGTAAAAAACCCTAATATTGTTATGCAAAAGGTGGGGGGGGGTAGTTAGGAGGAAGAAGACGGGGTGGGGCAGTGGTGTGTTCTATGTTCCTTCGTCTCCTCCTGCCAAGAAAAAGAGAAACAAAAAAGAGAGAAGTAGAAATATTGCCGAGCTGCCCATTCTGCATCGTGTTGCGTAGATACAGCGAGGCATGCAATGATTGCCCTACCCCCACTCGGGTAGGAGTAAGGCAGTCATTGCAAGCCTCGCCGTGTCTGCACAGCAAGGCAGGACGAGCGGCTTAGGATCTGAAGGTTTGAACGATAGGAACTCGTGTTGGCCTCCTTTGTAGCGCGACAAGGAGTGTAGCGCAAATCCAACGGCCCACAGTGCTTGGGCACGCAGCCCAACACCCCGTTTGTGTGTTGGGCTGTGTGCCCAAGCACTGTGGGCTATCGAATGATGCGCTACAAACCCTGTCACGCTACGGAGGACCCAAATCCTAAGAACTCCAAGTAATTGGTTTTTTAGAGGACACGTAGCATCAAACTAACGTACAAGGATGTTACTTCCGGTCCTCGTACAAGGACCTGATCCGGGCTCACGAAGAAGTGGGACGTTTTGAGAGGAAGAAGTCATCGGATAATGACCTGCCACGCGTTGCTTTACCAAAGTATCAAGACAACAGCTACTGTCCTTGAAGGGAAGTGTGTTTTTAGATCTTGAGAATGGATCATCTGCACATACCAGCAGGTGACCGTACAGGTCAAAGCCTAAATCTTGCACTGATGACACCTAAAGTAATGGGGTTTTTAACAAATGCCCCCCCTAAAAATACCCATTTGTCCAAATGCCCCCTACAATTTTTCTAATTGCAAATGCCCCCTTAATTTCTAAACATTGTAGCACTTTGGTCCAGTCAGTTAATTTGGGATGTTAGACGTTAGTTTTAAGGAATCTAATGACCAAAATGACCACCTAATAAAAATCCACCAAAATTAAAGAATAAAATGATCAAATTACCCTCATCTTCCCCAAATGGTTTAAGGTTTCAAACTGACAAGCAAACCCTAAACCATTTGGGGAAGGTGAACCCTAAAATCAAACCTCCAACATTTGAGAATCCGGCTTGACGGTGAGTCGTTATGCCCAACATCAAATTGAACACACAATAAATGCAGCAGGAAAGAAACAGATTTACCAAAGTTTCTCTCTTAGTGCTCTACCATTTGGGCATTTTGATCATTAGATTATTTAAAACTAACGTCTAATGTCCCAAATTATCGAACTGGACCAAAATGCTACGTTGTTTTGAAATTAAGAGGGCATTTGCAATTAAAAAAGTTGTAGGGGGCATTTGAACAAATAGGCTTTTTCAGAGGGCGTCCGCTAAAAACCCGGCAAACTTCACCTATCAAGTAGCAGTTAGGAATCCAAGGACACCATAATATTGCTTTGATCTCTGTCTGCAGGCCATATGGAGTGCTTGTTGTGGTGAAACATATGGATCGACTGATTTTAATATGCTTTAGAAATTGCGGGATGCAATCCTGAGGATGACTTATTACTGGTAAGATGATATTTCAACACTGATCGCTTGTGTTCTAGACATTAATTTATAGATGTTTTATGTGAATGAAAATCAAACCACCTTGCAGGTACAACTTCATGCCTCTGTCAAGAGGATCTGCAGTTGTTGGATTTGTGGTTCTGCTTGGATTGTTCCATGCTGCCAACGTAGAGGTCACAGAGAGCATCCCACAAGGTTTGCAGGTGGATTGGGAAGCCAATATTCTGACCTCTGACCCCAACTCGTATGTGGATTCCATAAAGCGTTGGCTGTACCCATCTCTTAAAATCAAGACCTCCTGGAAAGAGTATCCAGATGTACAGTCAGCATTTACAACAACAGGATCAGTCATTGCTGCTCTAAGCTCTTATGATGACTCAGTTGTTTACATTCATGAATGTGTAAGTAAGCCACCGTAGTCACAGTTCTTCATATACATATATATTAGCACTTACATTCTGAGAAGTGGTTTTGAATCTAACTGTGCAGAACATTGGGGGGAAAACATGAGGTTAACCATTGTTAAAGTCAATCAATGAAAGTCTTGGACCTTTGGAACAGGGGATTGAGAGCAGGATGTGTTCATCAGTCTTACATAAACAGGATGTAGTTATTTGTTGTATAACATATTTGTATGTTTCTTTTATGTAATCTTATTGTAACGGTTTTTTTTTTTTTCTTTTTCCAATGTATTATTTTGCATTAAATTGATTATGATGTATCCCTAAATGTCCCCCAGAATAGAGGATTCCCTTGATACACTAGGGTTTTTTCGCCAAGACCATACCCAAACCCGCCTAATTTCATGGCAGGCCAGTAGACAAGCCCTGGCTCACATTTATATTTGTTTGTTTATGAGAAAAATAAAAATTGTACAATCTGATTACTGAATTAATTATCATTGAATCATCAAAGAAAGTATTTTCCCTTCTTGATATTGGACCATTATAGATTGATAGTCACTAAGAAAATAAAGTTACTACTGTCAGTATTTCTAAAGAACATGTTCCTTTATTCTTGGATTGTCGGAGTTCATGTGTCGTCAATTGCAAGAAGCTCACTCGGAGTGTTCTCACTGCAGTGCTGCAGATCCCAGGGCAGGGGGGGTCAGCCTACTGCTTGGGTAGCTCCTCCTCGCAATTCTGTGTCTGGTGATGGCGTTTTCATGTATTCAAACCAATCTGCAGGGTTGCATCTCTATGTTCCGTGAGTTTTCCGTATGCTATATTTGGTTTGTTTTTTTGTCTTGTTTTGTTATGTATGAGCTGTTGGCAAAACCGAATGAGCAAAGAAAATGTTGAATTTCATTGGGCATGAGAAGCCAATGAAATTTCTTTATAAGCTTCAATGATGTGAAAGGGAAGCATAAGATACGGCCTACAATTCATATCCTTTTTCTTTTGTTTTTGAATCTTGGCGTGTGTTTTGGCACACAGGGAAATCCCACTACTAGTGTCTGGATATTGACGAGTGATATGTAAAGAACTAGATCAAGTTGAAACAGGGAAGGGTGATCAAGTTTAGGAGGAGATGTTGAAGACTAGAAAGATTTTTATTATATGTATATGGATAGGTAGGGTCCAAGAAGTGTTGAACTTATGACCTAGAAAGATGTTATTGTTCAGGTATGATTCAACAGAAGCAAATTCGAATCATTGCAACAAATGGAGAAACCATTCAAATCTCATAACAAAATATAAGGTTTCATTCGTTACCTGAAACTTAACAAGTGCAAAGCCTCCACGCGATTTTAGCCATTTTACAATGAGTTTCATGCACGTACAATTTTGCGTTCCCTTGAATGCAAGCTTTTCCACAATCAATTGGATTTTTTTTAAAACCCTGATTTCAAATTAGTAGAGAAGGAGACTGAAGAAGATGGAGAACCTCAACAATATTATGAGAACCAGCACTAGGGTTTTTTCACAGCATACCTATATATATAGTATAATACTCTAGTGCAAAATTATGGGATAATTACATATCTGCCCCCAAGTCTTCCTAATGGGAATTAGAGTCCAAGTCTCGACCGAATTCCTATTCCAACCGTTATCTCCTTGCATTGCATGTAAAACATCAAATTGTTTGCCCTTGTCTTCACATAATTCTTCTAGCCTGCAAAGGTTTTCTTGTTAAGTTGACATTGGCCCAAAAGGTAAAATTAAAAGCAAGAAGAAAATAGCAGGGATATCCAAATGTAAGAATCTATGTTCTGTTATCAACTAGGTTCCTAAATTTAAATTGATTGAAAAGGTAAGGAAAATAGGACGATGGGGAGATGTGAATATCCAGATATCTGAAAGTAAGCTCTAGAACCAATTTGCGTAGCAGGCTCTCCATTTCTTAATGTAATGTCTCTGGTAAGAGAGTTATCAAACAAATGCAGGAAATCCCTGTTTAATTAAACGATTTAAATCAAATCAGACTGTTTAATTAAATGATTAAAATTAAGTCAAACCGTTTAAATCGACAGTAAATCATTTAAAACCAATTAATATCTACATAGTAAGTTAAATCAATCTTAAGTCCATTTCAATAAAAAATTAACAACATATAAATAACTATAACTTGACAATTATTAAAAAAACATATAGCAATAAACAGTTCAATTGAATGTTTAGTTTACATCTGTTTCAACAAAAAAATTAAAAGGGAAAGAAATTGTTTGAATAAAAAATTTTAAAAATCTAATAACACGTACAGTTTAAACCAAAGTTGTTCATAAATAGTTACGATTTCACAATCTAAAACTGTTTATTAAACGGTTCGGTTTTGGTTTTAGTTTGACCTAAAAAATCTTACTCCTAGCCAAACCGAACCGTTTAACACCCTTACTTGTCCATGCATTTTAAAATACCAGGAATACCAATCACAAAATGAATATTCAAAAGGATTCTTACAACTCAGAGGGTAATTTCTAAGTGGCAGCAAGAACTTTCATGATTAGATCCCGATTCATTGCCTACTATCTAAATTTGTTTTTGCTGAAAAAGATTCTCAAGATGTGATGAGGGTTGCAAATGCATTATTGTTTGAGATGATGCGGTAGAATTGTTTGATCAGCATAAGAACACTACTTGTTGGAAGTGTATCCATCAAATCGATGTAAAAATTATTTAACATTGATTAATTTGCTTAATTATAATGGGTGGATGCTATCCTTAGGTTTTAACTTAAAATTTGTTCACAACTAGAGACATAACTAAGAATTCTTTTCCATTGTTGTCACAGTTAGAAATGGAGATTCCAAACACAAGTGTGAGTGTATATATTTGTGTATATTGAACTGGACCACATGAGAATCTTGAATGGATTACTTTAATTGTACAAGAAACAAGAAACTCATTAGTAGATTGCAATTAGTCCCCAAACTTGAGAGGTTATTATCGTTGCAATTGAATATATGGGTTTTGGTGTACTAATGGTCGATGTCTCTCGGACTATATATTAATGCATTAAATTTATAATATTTATTTGAGAACAAAAGAGATGCTCAATAAGGAATCCACTTCCCATACACGGTGAATATCAAGAGAGAAAATGTTTGCTCATGATTGGGCAAAATTCCAATACTGATAAATATCATTAAGCAGTAGTAATCATTTTTTAAATGTTTTGGAATGTTTTGGAATCCAATTGATAGTTCAAATTTTCCAGATAAGACGTTCCAACGGACTAGGGTGTGATAGTAATTATTTCTGTCTTTAGGTCTATTATGTGATATTGCAATGTGGAGGAACTTGATTGTAATAAATCTAATTCTTTGGGGACAATGTATTATATCTATTTTTAGTGTCCTTACATGTAAATATCTTGTGATATATTGCTAATTTAAGATACTTAGATGGATTACCCAATGGGATCTCACTTCTTACCAATTAAAGTGGTTACAACAAGAACATTCTTTAAATAAAAGATTGAGGAGTATAGAGAGGGGGGGAGATCTCCATGCAAGTTACATCTCTCCCCTCATATGCATTTTGGGTGTTCTCTCCCTCCTCCCAAATGCAAACACACACACTCTCTCTAGTTTTTGAGGTTAGGGGTATGAACCCTAACTGTGTAGAGAAGATTTTTTCCTCCATCCTTTTCACTAGGAGTTGTTACAAGGATCACTGCATGTTCCTTGTTATTGCTGGATTGGAGAAGAGTTGTATTCCCTAAAAGGTGTTGGAAATAGAAGTACATTAATTAGGTAATCCTTGTCCACTCCATATGATGGATTAAATACCCTAACATTGGATGGTTTTATTAATGAATAAAACTTTTAAAAGGGAAAACTCAACACTACAAGTCTATTATAGTGTAGGACAGACAAAGAGGAAACTTTATCTACCTAATTTGATGATCAGTATGATCAAGTTAGTTGTGTTAAAAATCTGCCCAAAGAGAAGAAATCACTCCTTGTGTCAAGAAGAACAAATTTTGCCTATAAGAAACTTAATTTCTACAACCAAAGTTCCCCAAGAAATTGACAATGAATATAAATATAGTCAGAAACAACTAATCCATTGATATCACAAACAATCCCTGTACATTTATTCAAAGTCTAATTGAACCAAGAAGAAGAAAACTACCCCTCCACATCTAAATGGCATATTAATCCCCAATTTATTCTTATTCATGCCTGTACTACATACCCCCCCCCCCCCCCCGCCCTTTTCGATCATTTGGAATCTTCAAGCAAAAAATCAGTAAGTTTGTATAGAAACGGGCTTTCATCTTCCCTGTCATGAAGTTGGTTTATGTCTTTCTCTTGCCCATCTCCTCTTCTGTTTCTGAAAGGTGGTCCTATGACCACATAGAAAACCAAGAAAAAGCAGCAACAAATTATAGAAGAGGCTACCCAGAGAGCACCAGAGGAAGCTAACACTGCAATCGTGCCTGAAATGAATGCTGTTACCATTCCTATAAGGCCCACGAAAGTTAGAAACAGAGCACACAAGAGTAAAACTGCACGGTTTATAACACGGCACTCAATAATAATCATGAAGTGGATTGCAATGGAGGCAACTGAGAAACAGAAAGCTAGAGAATTTGACACCACAAATACTTGGAAAGCTGCCTTCTTTGTTAAGGTAGCCATTCCTTGATATGGACCATCACCACCTTTGTACCCACCAGGCATGTTGATACCAGCAGCAAAGCTTACTGTGGCTATAATTGTTGCCACCAACAAATGGATATTCGCTTTGTCCTTTAGGCGACGAGATAGACCAGCTACAATAGATATGTCAACCTTTCCTGCTTCTCGGCCAGACTCATCAGCAACTTGACGAAGAACCTCCAATTGGCGTTCAAGTACTGCACTGCCACGAACTTTGGGGTGATCTCTTAGACTGGCCAAAACAGATTCATTTTGGTTTTTAGATGCCAGAAGCAATGGTGTGTATCCTCTCTTGTCCTGCAAATTGATATGATGATGAGTTTTCTCTGTAAGAAACCAAAAAACCCTCTCTGATTCTACAGACTCCGCAGCAATGTGAAGTGCAGACCGGCCTTGACTATCAAACAATTCAAAACAATCTGGGCAATGTTCGTTCAATTCCCTAATTACAGAGTCATGGCCTTTTTGAGCAGCAAGAAGATGGGCATACATGCCACTCATATCAGGCTCATAAGCACAAGATTTATCAGTTTGCAGCAAAATGAAAACAGAGTTGGAGAAACCAAAGTATGAGGCGTAATGCAATGGATTCGACCCATATTCATCTTTTTTCTTTATCATCTCTGGAAATGTTTCTGCCCACCCGCGTACATCGCTATCTGAAAAAGAAAACCCTCATGAGCAATATCCGAAGATCTAGTTGAATCTACTGGATTCGATAAATATAAGTAAATGGAAAAAGAGGAGAAGAGAGGCCAAAGAAAGTCGTTGAACAAATACCTGAACTATTAGCGATTATTGCTTGATGCAAAGTGGTTCTGCCTGCGGAGTTGGTGTAGAGAGACAGAGGAGAAGCTTCTAAGATAAAAGGCACGACGCGAAGTGGGCCTCCACTCTCAGCAACATACAAGGAAGGGTACCCATTGAGCAACAAAATCATCTTCGACAGCTCCTCAGTAACTATCGTGGTAGTGACATTGGGATTGACACTGCACAAGGATTGAACCAGAAGGTCAAGCATTTCTAAGAGGCCTTCCTTTGCTGCAATATGTAGTGGAGTGTCACCATTGGAGTTGGGCTGAGCCAAAAGAGATGGACAAATACGAATTACATGTTTTATGAATTCCTTGCGACTTGATCTTACTGCAATGTGAAGAACATTGTTCTTTTGGGTTGTGATGTTGTAAAGGAGTAAGTCTGGTTGTTCGGCTTGAATCACTACCTTACGAAGGAGAAATATGTCCCCTTCAACTGCAGAACGGTACAGTCTGGGATCCATGATTACTGACAGCTTTTCTCTTCTCTGCTTTGTCTTATCAAATCTCTACTTACTTGGGGGCTATTTATTGAGGAGGGAAGAAGAAAAAGAAAAGACTTGGAAATTTAGGACATATTGGAAGTCATTTGTAGTTCAGTTGGGTAGTGAGTTGTGAATTTCCCCTGCAATTTCTTTTTACTAACCTTGCTATCTCGATGTTTCCTCTCAGAATCGAAGCTCACACGGTCTCAGACGAGTAGTACTTAAAATTCTCTGGTTGGTTTTTTTCTTCTGGGGTTTGGTGTTTTCAGACCCACGCGTTTATTGTAAAATTTCACTCATAGCGCATTGAGCGTATTGAGCCGAAACTTCAAATGGAACCAGAGGGTCTCATCTGCTCATTCGTGTATGCTACGGTGAGGTAATGAAATTTGTCATTTTCTCATTATTAGTGCAAAAGGTGGGGGCGGTGGTGGTAGCTAGGAGGAAGAAGAGGTGATGGAACGGTGGTGTGTTCTGTGTTCCTTCGTCTCCTCCTGCCAAGCAGAAGAAGAAGGAGAGCAAAAAAGGAGGAGGATGTGGGACTCACGGAGAAGAAAAAAAACACCAAGAGGGAAAGAGAGAAGAAAGGTTTGAACGACAGGAACTCCAAGTCTCCAAGTAATCGGTTTTTTTGTATTATTGCCAAGGGGTTTAGAGGAAAAAAAAATATGGGAGTTTTTTTAATAAATGGATTAAGGACTTCAAACTTTTATCCTTAAGTATGTCTGACATCATCCCTAGCTCAACACATGTATACCTTAGGCTCTCTTTGGCATAGTTTATATTTATATTTATGATCTATTCATGAATAATCAATTATGATAATGAGTTATGGGTTATAAACAATAATTGTTTGGTTACTAGTAGACATAATAGATTATATAATGAAAAATATGTTTGATATCTTTAAGTGAAGAATATGTTCTTAGGGCAAGAGATTGCAATCTGGGTCTCTAGAATCTGCACACGCATGCTGGCCAATGGGAGTGCACGCCCAAGCATCGTGTTGGGCAAGATTTCTGCCTTTCCATGGGGTAGCGCAATACCTGCACGTGCTTCTATGTCTAGGCGTAGGAGCCACAACGACCAAGTAGCATTCTTTTCTGGAAATAGCCTCTTTGCGAAAGCAGGGGTAAGGCTGCGTACATTATGACCCTCCGCAAACCCCGCAATAGTGGGAGCCTCATGCATTAGATATGCCCTTATTAAGATATATATTATATATTACATATCTATAATATAAGTGTTGATGTTCATTGTGGGGGAGCGTGGTCCCTACGCATCACATGGGGGCCAATGATAACATGCACATTGGCATCAGGGGGTAGCATCTTCACTTTTCATAGGGGTAGGGCGGTCATTTGACTACTCCCCCACCCCCCCCCCTCCCCTTTGTGTCTAGGCATGGGAGGTACACTCTCCCACAGAGAGCTTTTCTCCATTATATAATATGATATATGTTAAGAGAGAGGGCAGGGTTGGGGTGGGGGTTGGAGAGAGAGATAGAAGCAAAAGAGAGGTTTTGTTCTAATTTTCGTTAGTTTTACTCTTTTACCCCCACCTAAGTAGTAATTCTGCACATGTTCTTTAATGGTACCCGCATAAATAAACATTAATAGTTTACGGTGATAAATCATAAACAACTCTCTAGCTGTTTATGAATTTATGCTTGTATTGATTTATTTTAATGAGAAATAGGGTTTATAAATCATACCAAACACATCTATTTATGTTTATCTATCAAATAAACATAAATTTAAACAATACCAAAGAGAGTCTGTAAATTTGACCTAACTCTTTCCCTACCACATGACTCTCTAACTATTATTTGTGATGGTAGTTTTCCGGCAGAAACTAAAGAAGCAGGTTGGGCTGTAATACTGTTCCGCAATAACTCATTCATTTGTGCATACTCTAATTTCGGTTATACAAGAACAACACAAGAGGCAGAAACTCAAGGGTTGCTATTTGGGCTACAGCAAATAGAAGGGTCTCCAAACGCATCTCTCAACATCTTGACTGACTGCAAGGAACTAGTTCATTGGTTGAATCCTCCAACAACACAATGGCCATGGGAAATTTTCACCATCTTATGGGATATTAGACATATTTTGGGAGAATTTAGTAATTTTATGTTATCTAAAATGGCAGATCTTTTGTGTATTTGGCTCATAAGTTAGCAAATCAAGCAAGATGTACTAAAACTGATGTTTGTATTTCAGACTTTAATTTAAATCTAATTAGTATTACCTATTATCAAAATAAAAAGTAATCGGTTTTTTGGAGGACACGTGGCATCCAACCAACGTACAAGGACGTTACTTCTAGTCCTCGTACAAGGACCTGATCTGGGCTGGAGGAACTGTGTCCTATACTTGTACAAGGGCTCGAGAAGAAGTGAGGTGTTTTGAGGAAGAGGTCATCGGTGATTGTTCAGCCACGCATTGCTTAACCAGCATTTCAGGACAGCAATTGTTGTTCTTGTACAAGTACATGAGCCGGGCTCACTTCTTAGTTGTCAGATTCTATTTGCGTCTTTTGGTAACCGGCTCAGTGAGACTGGGACAGAGCACACTTAATTGCAATGGCTTCTCCATGACTGGCAGATTGGAAGTGTCACGGCTCAGATTTGAGTGCCCAGATAATCACGAATGATGATTCTAATCCCTCTTAAGTGTCTTTCCTTTTGGTAGAGTTGCATCACAATTGATCTTAACAAATCCAGAGGGCGGTTGATGAGACTTCCAAACACTTTGGCCCGTAATCAAGGTTGGATTGACTGTTGGAAGAGAGCACTGAGTCTTGGTTGGGGCCCTCTGGAAATTGAGGAAAGCACTCTAAGCAACACTGATAACCTCAAATGGGGACTAGTTCTTAGTGTTGAAGACAAGATCATTTCTTGATCCACAGAGGTATCAGCAGATAAAGGTTGACAGAGACTGTGTTTCATACACCATATGTTTGTCAATGGAGAAGAGAGAATCCTAGTCATTGCACCTAAGGGAAATTTTTGGATTTTAGTATGTCGTACTGGAGTAGGTCAGTGAGCTCCCGAACCAAACAGCTTTCGCCAAAGGGCATCCACATCATAGTTTCGCGATCAGCTTCACAATGTGAGCTCCCGAACCAAACAGCTTTCGCGAAAGGGCATCCAAGGATGATGTGATCCATAGTTTCGTGATCAGCTCCACAATGTGAGCTCCCGAACCTAACAGCTTTCGCGAAAGGGCTTCCAAGGATGATGTGATCCATAGTTTTGTTATCAGCTCCACAATGTCAGCAAGATGGGTCCTCTAGGTGTGGCGAATGTGCAGTCCTTCACCTAGGATGGGTCCACTGGGTGTGGCGAATGTGCAGCCATTCACCTAAGGCCACCCCTTGGACATAAGCTCTCTAGAAAAAACTTGGATTTGATTAGTTAAGAGGTGGTAGGCAGACTTCACCGAGAATTCTCCATTTCTAAAAACACCCCAAACCTCCCAATCTTCAGTTGGGAGGAGATTTAAATTGATTTGAAGACTGGCCTCTTCGTCGGATGAGTGGAATAGTTTATCCAATAAATCAGTTCTCCATTTACGATTCTGGTGATCAATTTCTATTACTCGGTTAAGTTGATAGCATTCTAGCTTCCGATGTTGAATCATGAAATCCGAAAGAGAGGGGATCCAACCATCAGTCCAAATGTCGATTTTCTCAACCAAAATGAATCTATATATGATTTCAATGAAAAGTTTCCAATTTTTCTATTTATCATCGTTTGATTGGATTTGGGAGTAAATTAAGGCCAATTTATAATCTCAGATAAGGCTTAATGTGAACTGTCAAATGAGATTCCCACAACCATGATTAGTTCCCAGCACGTTATAAATGTTGAAATTCAACTTTTTCAGTTGTAGTAAATACCCAAATAGTCTTGAGATGGCTAGTTGACCCCTATGATCTTAACATGATGGCCGTTTGGATTGGTAATTTTACAAACAGTGGTAAGGCACCTTACCTCAATTTTGACGGCACAGATATGAGAAACCTCTAATTGTTTGTTGATGACTACAAGATGCAGGACACTGTTGCCACAATCAATTCTCGAATTCACATACCCATCATCACTCATCGAACGCATCAACAACTTACAAGCCTCAAAACTATTGTGCTTAATGCAAAGATGTAAGATGTTCTCTTCTCCATCAACCTGTTCTCTTCTCCATCAACCTAATCCGAGTAACCTATTGTATCTCATTTGGGACAATTTTTTTATAGCAAGGAAATAAGAAGTCAGATACAACATCCATAATATCAAGACTAGTCCTACCATCCCTGACCCTATATGCATCCTTGGGACCTACATAAATACAATTCACAGCCACAACTTTGAAAGTAACATCCAATACTTTAGCTAGTGTATCAATCTCATTTGAGACTTAGAATTGTTCTTTCATAACAACTAAATGGTGGGAGTCAGAGGTTACAGGAGGTGGCAGTTGTAGAGAGTGGGGGCAGCAGTAGCAACTAAATGGTTTGAAGGATCGATATTTGGATAAATCTAGTATATCCAAAACCAATACCTTTTCCCATAAAAAAATTATGTTCCTGCAATGTGACATGTTTAACTCAGTATTGAACTGCATCAAGTCAAAACCTTTGCTTCAAAGCCTACAACTTGTTAATTAAAGGGTGTACTTCAACTACCACTCACTCAGCAACATAGCCAGGATAATGACAAGGGAGAGGACCAACATAATATATCCAAATATCCATCCATAAGATCATCTATTGTTCACCTAATTCATTTTGGCCCATAACATTAGATCCAGTCATTGTTCAAGAACCTCGTAACTGTTCTCTGCTCTGGTCAAGTGTCTGCTAGAAAGTTAGATCTGGGCTTTTGATGAAATATTGAAATAGTCACAGATTAAAGTGAAACCAACAGATCAACCAAAACAAATATACTCCATATGCTTAACTCCTCCACTTCAATCATCGTCATAACATAATGCACACTGCATGCCCACCATAGCTAAACTCACCCCTATAGTTTCATCTAAGATTATTGAAATCCAATCTCTATATCAGTCATCGTTTTAGCAATGTAATCCTCCCCCCCCGGTATGCCAAACTTAAAACTTCTGTCAACTGATGTAATGAGATGCAGTGTCCAAAGATGAAAGATCATTCACTATTTCCATTGAGACCAAGTTGGAAAAGAAAGACTTGCAAGGAGATCAAGGAGGGAAAGTCCACTTTGAAGCAACATGAAAAGTAATTGTGAAGCCCAAACCTCCTGGATCTTCTTGCCTAATCCTTCATTGTTTTCCCATCACTTGGACTCTTATCGTTGAAATTGATGCCCTGGAACGTGATCTTGTTTGTGCGATATTGACTACCGAAAGCAGCTCCAAAGCCCCATCCTAGGCCGAGTCCTACCCCACAACCTCCACCTTCAAATAAACATTACAAAGAAAATGAGATATCCAATACACAATCCCACAGCAAATTAAAACACATTTTACCTATCAAAAAAAAAAATTAGAACATATTTTCAGCATGTACCTACGCCAAGACCCAATATCTGCAATGGAATGCCTGAAGAAGATAACATCAACAGTTAGTAATGCACATTTTGGCAAAAGAAAGTTCTTAGCATACCATATGTACTGTGCATGTAAGAATATGCATTAGCAAGAAAAGTAATTGTTCTCATCTAAACCCATTCCACATATCAAGGATCAACAAAAGGTGATTAAGACTGAACTTAAATGGTCTATGCATATTTAAAAACCAGCTACATCAAGAAGAAGATAGTAAGCAATCATTGATTTCCACAAAATTTCACAAGTGTAATATTGGTCTAAAATTTTAGATTTGATTTTAACTGGATATAATAATTGTACCTATCTTTGAAATTGGTATGGTGTGGAATTTGTCCTAGGCCTTGCCATTGCCAGGCTGGTTCTGATCCAATTTCACACTGTTTAATCAGATGCCTTTCTCAGCCCTCCCCAGTCATCCCAGTGCATACAAGTTTCAACCCAACCCACCACCCCCAAAAAAATTACACACAAACACACACACAAAACCTCTATCCACTTATGATCCAGTATTGCAAATTATAGACAGTAGCACTTAGCAGATTATGCTATTGGTTGCATGGTTGGGCCCTAAAAGAATTCCTTGCAATGCCTGTTTTTATTATAAAAGTTCTGCAAAGAATGATAAACAAGGTAGTTATGCAGGAACATTTCCTCCTCAATGCCCCAACCATAGGCAGCCATCAAGTGTATGAAGCAGTGCTCTCTTGTTTTTGATTCATGGTGATTGGGTGTGTGGAACCAATAACAAGTTTCACATTCTGCTAGTTTCTCTTCAATGGGTGGACCATCATCAAAATTGTCAAGTAAAAAAAAGACCAACGCTTTATCATCTGTAACTGCAGCAACTATTGCTTGAGATCATTCAAGTCGATGATCTATCACAGATTGTGCCATGATACTACAATCAGGGTTTTTGCCTAGCCAGGCATTCATTTGTTCTTTCATGCATAACCCTGACAAGATAACGCTTCTGGCAAAAAAATACAGCACTGGTTAAACTAAAGAACTAACTAATGAAATATGACAGAGATGATGCCATGACCAATGCTCAGGGTTCATGCTTGACCTAGCAATCATTTCTTCTTTCATGTTCTATTAAGAACATATTGCTTCTGGGAGAAATACAGCACTCAGTCAAGTGGATGGACCATCACAGATGGTGCCACCATAGCAGCTCAACATTCTGTGCATGACCTAGAAATCACTTCTTGCATCATGCTTAAAACAAAAAAACAGATTGCTTCTGCAAGACAGACAACATTTCATTCAGGCATCCCATGCAAACAGCTAAGCTGGGGCAGGGGGGAGGGGGGAGGGGGGAGGGAGTCTGAACATGCTACCTAGTCATTTCTTTAACTTTGGAATGATAGTCTAGTGATCACTATTCATAGAGCAGGCTCTGGAGCTCCAAAATCATGATTTCAATGTTATACCCTAATATTGTCTAGAAAATTACACTGCGATCTCATGAATAGTCGTAAGCCAATTACCACCACCCCATGATGGGATTTCCCCAGTTGATTTCTAACTAGTCTCACAGAATTTCAATTAGCTATTTATCTGACTTAATTATCACAAGTACAGAAGTTCTTTTTTCTTGTCAGCTGTTACCTATTCGACAGATAGATCAACTTCTACTAACGTATTAACTAAACAAGAAAACAGGCCACCAGCAATGTATAAATTTGTCTTGTCTTTCCTTGTTGCACCCAAAGGGTTATTCTGATATCTGAACCAAATAATGGATCATAGATGAATGCAAACGTCTTAACCAACCCCCCCCCCCCCCAACCCACCTCCCAGAACAAAATGTACCAAGTGCAATTGTTAGTTGGATATTTAATAAAGTTCATAAGAATTTCTATATTCCATGAAGTGTTGATTCTTCAAAAACATAAATTATGTTTATTAACTTGCAATGTTATGGAAATTGAACAATACTCCCTCTCACTTAACCTAATATCTTGGACAACCAGGAATGGATAGATACAGAAAGTCGGAAAGGATGCATTTCTTAGTGTTCAAATATAAACATTTCATCAGGTCAGATGTAGCAATAAGAAGCATATGAAGTTTAAACATTATAAATCATACACAGCCAAAGCAACAAACAGACCTCCAAAACCCCATCCAACTCCAAAACCGCAACCAGCACCGAAACCTGTAATGATAACACAAAGGCAACAGTAATATTAGTCACAGCTAATTTGAAGTCCAAAGACCAAAAGTTATAAAGAAATGCCACAAGACAAAATTACAAGCAGCAGTACTAACCAAATCCCACACCAGTGCCAGTAAAGTTTGTAAGCACCATTCCTTTTGATCGCAGATGAAGATTATGTAACTGGCATGGACATATGAGAAACTTTAGGGCATCAAATAAAATTAAATGACAAGAAAAAAAGAGACATGCCCACTCAATTCAAGCTTACAGCAAATACGCGATGAAAATCACACCGCACAGGTACTTAAGAGTTTGTGAGGGACAAAATTGGAGAAGAGTGGACAAAGAAAGCAAATTAACGAGTTGGACGAACACCTGGCTATTTCTAAGTTTAAACCCACATGTCCAACGGAAGAAAGGGAGTGATGAACAAAAAATATTTAGAGAAGAACATCAGAAAGATCGAACTAGAAGAGATTGTAATTTGTAAGTCAACAAACTAAATGTCCTGTAATCAAAAACCCCATTACTAAAATATACAGGGGCCCTTGCGCTGCGCTTAAATTTCAAATCCAATTGAAGGTAAAGCTTGTGGATTGTCATCTTTCAGGCCAGGAATCGAATCCCGCCTTCATCCTGCACCTCCCCCAGCTTTACCCCTGAAAAGCTTTAAATATAATCGATCCATAGCCAAGTTCAAATTTTCCTCCAAATGAATATCCCCAGTGAACTCAACTCTCTTGTTCGTCGAACGAGATTCCATCGAGAGAGAGAGAGAGACAGATAATAGCAATTGGGCAAGTGAGGATACTTACATGTATCAGGACTTTGAACTGCAATTCAACTTTGAAATTTTGAAAAGGGGAAGATACCAGTCCACTGAGAGTGATTTAACTGATAAGCGATATAATCTCTGTGTAAGAACTAACAAGTGATAAACGGAAGCGGAGGTGAAATAACAACTGTTCTGTTCCATCTCTGCCCCCAAATTTTCCCAATATTCCATTCCTACCATCTCTCAAGTCCACCCGCCGAGCCAACCAGGAGCTATTAACTGCTCCATTTTTCTGCGCAGTCCATTTGCCTAAGTTATTCTAATAGAAGGTGAAAATGATCACCTTACCCTTTGCCTGAACATACTGTTCAAGTGCGATTTACGATCCACCTCTATTAGAAGGACTTGGGAAAATAAATCAAATAGAAAATGAAACAAATAAATCAAATTCATGAATAAAAAATTAGTATTTTTATTTTTTGGTACTAGTGAATAGAAATTAATCACTAGAAATTTTGTCGGGAATGGGAGTCAAAATGAGACGCATAGATGGCATCCACCTCGAGTGGATCCCAACTCTTGGTAGGTATATTTTCCCTTCATTTTTTTTTGATAAATCCGTAGGTAGTTATACTTACTTTTTCTTTCGGTGAGAAAAATTACACTTCCCCCCTCCCCCCCTCCACATGGAAACCTCCTCCAAAGACTACTCTAAAGGTGAACTCCGATGCCTCCAAGGATCATACTAGTGGTAAATGTAGGATAGGACTTGCCATTCGTGATTCAGGGAGCCATTATAGATGCAAAATCAAAGATGGCTTTATTTAAGGAGATTGATTCGGGTGATTAGATTTAGAAGCGGCTTATTGGAGGGAATAGCCCAAGCGGTTGATCACTTGATCCTGTAGTCCGACAAGAAGGCAGTAATTTCTTTTCTCAATGACTCGCTGGTGCCAACTCCTCTTCACCTACACTCGGTCATCCAGGATATCTGATATCTATCCTCATGTTTGTTTTCGTGTTATTTCCAGTATATTTCTAGAGAGTATAATGTTTTAGCACACTTAAGCCCAAGAGAAATTCCTCTCTATGGCTAGTAGACCTTTGTAATTCATTAGTTGCGCGTCAAACACTCTTTGAGAAATAGATTGTCATTTACAAAAGGGTTATTTTCAAATGCCTTTTGAAAATGACCAAATTTACAGTTGCTTTTTGAATTTTCATTAATTTCACATACACTCCTGCTTTCCAAACTAAGTACCACTATAATTCATGTCGTTATCCAGAGACATTATAGCATAATAGATCCCAATTTTTGAACTTCGATGAACCATTCTACCCCCCTTAATAGGGTAAAATAACCAAAATGACTTTACCTGAAAAAATAAAAACAACAAAAAAAATTACAACTCATCTTCCCCAAAGCGTTTAGGGTTTGGGGAAGATGAGTTCTTGAAATCTCTTGGCAAAGACAGACGAAAAAGAGAAAAAAAATTAGAAAACTTTCGCAAAAAACGAGATTCGAAGCGTAATTTGGCCAGTGAAATAAGGGGAAATAAGGGCGGATATTCAGTTCATGCTAGATCGAATCACTCCCTAAAGTTCTTGAAATGCAGGAATTTTATCTGTTCTAGATTCGCTAACGGATACGTATTGTGGCAAATGGAAAATCAAATAGAATTGTTTGCATGATAAACCTGGTAAAAAGATGGAAACGAAAGTCTCACAAAATAAACCAAATGTTACTGTTTGAAGATTTTCCTTCTTCAATTGAATCACAACAATCAAAAGTATCACAAAGAAAGAATATGGTGGAGATCTTACGAGAGGTGAGAGATATCAAGTGGGTGTATGGCGCGCATCCTTAATTGTTCATTGTTACAGCTCCAATCGTAGAAAGGTGACAAAGCAAAGTAATCAAACATGAGATTTCGATCGAGAGGGTACGTATTCAACCATAACTGATCCCTGAAGCAGATACCGGTCATGTCCGTCCCTGGAGATGGTGGTGGCTGCGGGTTCCCATCCAAATTAGGGTTTCCAGGCATTGGATTTTGAGGCATTAACGGTGTTGCTGCCATCTCTCTCTCTCTCTCTCTCTCTCTCTCTCTCTCTCTCTCTCTCGCGTGTCTAGTGATGACAATTAAGAGAGGGATTAGCTGACCATTAACAGTGAAAAACGCAGTGAAACCCCATCAACTTCAACATAACAGAGGTTGGAGAAGAGATCAGTAGTTGCAGAGAAAACAGTTAATTTCTTGAATAATTCCCGGAGGATGAAGTTGCAGAACAATTGAGAATTCTTCAAAAATAAGAATGAAATCAGAAATTTCGTGTGATGATGAAAGAAAGAGAGTTCTAGTACAAAGAATTGACCTGGAAGTCTGAAACTGAAACAAGTAAATCAGAAAATGGAACTCTTCAAGACTCCGACACCTGAAACGAATCTAAATCGAGAACGGTAAAGTCAGGAACTTGGAATCAGAGAAAGCAGGAATTGAGAGAGATCAGAAGATTTCAGGTAAGGTTAGCAGATTTCAAGAACTCATTTTCCCCAAACCCTAAACGATTTGGGGAAGATGAACTCCTGGTTTTTTTTGTTTTTCCAGGTAAGGTTATTTTGGTCATTTTACTCTATCAAGGGCAGAATGGTCCATCGATGTTCAAAAACTAAGATCCGCTATGTTATAACGCCTCTGTCTAACGGTACTACAGGAAAGATTATATCGATACTTAGTTTGGAAAGCAGGGGTGTATATGAAATTAATAAAAATTCAGGGAACAATTATAAATTTAATCATTTTTAAAGAGGTATTTGAAAATATAAAAAAAAAAAATTACACTGCCACCTACTGAGGTTTGTACTAAATATAGGATGACCCCCTGTATTTCTAAATTATACAACCGCACCCTTAAGCTCCCACTCTGTTAATTTGGTGTTACGATATTCATTAAGTTTGCCCTTAAATGACTCATATACCCCCTTTCAAGGTGTGAGTTTATCACTTTACCCATAGGGCATCCCTAACTTCACAACCCCCTTCCCTTGTTACTCGAATCAGAGAGAGGGTTTAGGGTTAGAATCGTTGCAGAGAGGGAAGAGATTAGCAAGGCAGTTACGAGCGTAATTGAGTGGGCAGTCAAGTGCGGCACGAATGGAGGTGGCGATTAGGCCGGCCACGGCGGAATCATCGAAGCGGTACACTAGGAATGTCAGGTATGGAAAGGAGTTTTGGATATGGTGTTGCGTAGATGACCGGCGGAGGCGGAGGCGGAGGCAGAGGCCACGGAATGGAGAGCTACGTTTTGAGGGCAAGAAGAGTGTTGGAGTACCGATACAATTGCAGAGATGGATCCTCTCAGGCGAGCTGCGTCAAGCGTCATTGCTACGTGGATGGTCAGATCGGAGCACACGTCTGATCCTTCCCTGTCGTCGCTGCTCTGGGGGCATTTTGGGGAATTGTAAAACTCTGGGGTTTCTCTGAACTGAGGAGGAGAACTTGCAGAGACGATGAATGAGAGGCTTAGCACAAGATTCACAAGACAGAGGGTGTGATACCTATACACTGTTGGTTTGTGCATGTTTCAGAACTTCTCTCCCCTTTCACTTTTAATCCACTTAAATACGACTTCGATGGCATCAAATTTCTTGGCTTGGGCGAGCTTCTCAATCACAAGGGTGAAAAGTGCTTCATTGGGCTTGTAATCCTTACGTTTGGACACTCTTTCCAAAACATTAAGAACCAATTCAGAATCTCTAAGGGGCTTGAAAATTTTTAAAACTTCATTGGGTGCTAACCAGTCTTTATGATTTAAGCGATCCAACACTTTCTTCTGATCAATAGATGCAGTAGCAGAACGATAAGAAGAAAGATTACAGCTTGATAATTTGATAATACCCAGATCGACCAAAAAAGCTGAACGGAAGATTGATTTGGGCATCTTATGAACACTGTGAGAAATCAATCGATGAGCCATTTTTGGATTCAATGGTGATGAAGCGTATCTCGGCAACGATTCTCTTCCTTCGAAGCCTAAACCCTCGGTCTGATTCAAGGAACAGGGGAAGGGGGTGTGAAGTTAGGGATGCTCTGTGGGCAAAATGGTAAGCTCACACACTAAAAAGGGTATATTAGTCATTTGAGGGTAAACTTAACTAACACCATAACACTTACCCAATGAAGTGGGAATTCAGGGGGTATGGCTGTATAATTTAGAAACACAAGGGGTCATTCTGTATTTAATATAAATTTCATGGGGTGAGTGTAATTTTTCCCAACAAAAATTATACTTTACTAACCTCATATATTTACCTAACCGGCGGTTTGGGAATGCTTGCTTGTCGCCAGTAAGGGTGTCAATGAGTAACCAGTAATCAAGTGTCGAATCTGGATCCGAAACGAATAATTGGAACCGATTCGGACCAAATTTAATATGGTTATGTCCTGGATCTGAAAATGTCTTTATAATTCGGTTCAAATCGGATCTAGATCTACCCACCTATCCGACGAATCTAACCGAATCTGAACTGAATACCCACCTTAAATATTAACATAAAACCTAATAGGTTGTTAGGTTTAAAATCTTCTACTCATTTGAAATAGTTGCTCGACCGAGGATTTAATAAAAACAAATTCAGGTCTCTTCATGAATGGATAGTTATAATAGAAACTGAAAATTATCTCACTTTTGAGTCAATCTGTTCCAATTAGATTGATATTTTTTTTCAATTAAAATATTCTAGCAATATTTCTTTTACTTAAGCAAATCATATATTTTGATCTCAAACTTTTGCTTTGCTATATCTCTTGAATATCATAATCGAATGAGAAACAAATGGCATAACTGAAATTAAATTGAATTTAGTAATCGAATGTAATAACCAGATAAGAACTGAATACAAGAACCGGATTGTAACCAAATCCAAACCGAACCATCCAGGATCAGTTAGAGTATTTAATTCTAGAACCGCTTCGGGACTTGATCTGGATCTGGATCCCACTGCCATTGCTTGGAACCGAACTGAATACCCGGTTCCACCAATTGATGTCGAGGGGAGAAAATCCTCTCCAATTCCCTTAAAGGTGCGGCGTGGTGTAGTTTGAGGCTGAGAGCTTGGCATCTAGAAGGTCCAGGCCGGGCTGGGCTTAGTCAGAGGCCTCAACCTTGGCCCAACCAGACCCTGACCTAAGACCTGAAAACTTTAACCCTAACCGACCCTCAAGGTTGAAAAATCCAACCCAAGCCCTATTCAAGCTCACTTTGGGCAGCTTGGGTAGACATGGCCAACCTTACACCCCTACTCTTATCATATCATATCATGTCCAATTAAGATTTGATTCGTTTTAGATGTGGCTCCAATTACTATGTTGTACATTTTTTTGGTGGGATTACTATATTATACATGTATTAGAAATATATGTAATATATATGAAATTATATGTAATATAAAGTTATATAAATGACATTTGACATAAAAATTCTTACCAACAAAAAAAAAAAAACTTAAAACTTGGGGTATTTGTGGAGAGATTTTTAAAATAAAGGGTCAATTGGTAGGACAAGCACGATTTTAAAACTCGAAATCGGACAAAGAGGATTCTGATCCGAATCGGACTGAATTGGTTTAGGAATAGAAAATCTAAACTATTTTATAGTGAAAATTAAATTAGTTCAGGAGTCGAGAATCGACCCATGAATTGGTCCAATTCAATTCAAGGTGGATTATGAAAAATATGACAAAGATGCGACGGCTTCGGATCCAATTCCGATGCGGAAAGCAATAATTAGGAACGGTGGAAACCGGAATCGGTGTCAGCCAATTCTGATCCGAATAGACTGATCCGGATCCTGTATCCACATTCCCGGTCTTTTAAGCCCTGATCTACAAACACAAACCCAAATAATGGTTATGCTTATATATTCTTGATCCTTATTCCACCAAAGTGATAACTGGATCCAGAGTCCAGTCTTTTAAGCCCTGATCTACAAACACAAACAAAAATGGTATTCTTATTATTCCACCAAAGTGATAAGCCAATTCAGAGTACAGAAAAATAAACTTCTACCTATCCTTCTTCCTGGAGTTTCTCAAGGCAAAAATTGCTTTAGAAATCACTTTCTCATGTAACAGGTTATTTCTCTATGATCTCTTTTCATTTTGAAGATTTTTGGGGTTGATGATTACCTCAAAATGCAGTCTTTCTTGTAAACCTGGTTCTCCTTTCATAATTCCAAGAATTAATGTCAAACTCTTTCAGGAGATTATGGTATAGTTTTGGAAGGCTAAATACATAACCTTTCAAGAAAAAAATATATGATCATTTAGGCTTTAGCAGGTATTTTTATTCATGAATATAGCAGAAAATTTAGCAGGTATTTATTCCTGAATTTCACATTGATTTGTATATAACAATCGATTCCTTTATAAAATCAATAGGAACCTCAGCAGTAGCAGCAGCAACAACAATCTATTTTTACCAAAAAAAAAAAAAAAAAAAAAAAAAAAGCAACAACAATCTATGACGGACGATAACAATAATAACAACAACAAAGCTCACCCAACTGTTCTCTCTCTGTTTTCGTTCTTATTGCTTCCCCACCATCCCCTCTCCTCCACTAATTGATACTTTTTGAATGAAACTGAAGCTTACAAAATCAAAAAAAAGAAAGATCCCTCATCAATTTCAGACTAAGGAACGAGCTTGAACGCCTTCATCTTGTCTATCCACGAAACAAAAGATTTGGTGGAGTTCCTGAAACCCACAAAGCCATGTTCTTTGCTCTTGTTCATGGAGCTCAAAAACGATTCTTGAACCCTAAGGGTAACATCTGCGAACCACCATAGCCCGACATCCTCCAGTTTAGTAGGCAATAGCTCGTGCTCCTTGACGATCTCGTCCCACACAGGTCCCTTGCCCTTCATTAACTCCGCAAAGGAGGGAACCCCCTCTTCGTATTCAGATGGACAATCCATCCCGAATTGCTCTGCAAGAGCTTTCCAGAGATGTTTCCACTTGAACACATCTCCGTTGACGCAATTGAAAGCTTCGTTCTTCGCATAAGGATCGACAGACGCCCAAATGTGATGCTCGGCGATCAAATCGGCATCGGAAGCCTCAGCGTAAAGATCCCAGGCAGATCGAGTCCCAGGGAACCTGAGAGGCTTGCCTTCGTGTTTACAGATAGCGGCATAGACGCAGAGAGTTCCGATGATGTTCATCAAGCTGAAAGGTGAGAAGCCGAAGATGACACCAGGGCGAAGGACAGACCACGTCAAGCTATCCTTCTTCTCGACCTCTTCTAAGAGAATATCCTCTAAAGTGTAGTAGAAATTGGGGGTAGGCAGGCGAGGGAGATCGTCATCGAAGGGAGGATCGTGAGGACGAGCGGTGCCTGAAATCAAATCTTCAAAGGCGCCCAGGTAGTGCTTGGTGCCTGTTTGCAGGCATATGTGTTGGAGATTGGGGGCGTTGGGAATCACAGCTCGAAGGACGTTGTGGAACATAGCACCGTTGATCTCACAATTTGCAGATTCGTTACCTCGATCGGCCCAGGTGACGTAGAAGATGTGGGTAACGTCGGTGAGAGGGGAAAGCTTGGCCAGGGTATCTTGGGCGTCGGAGACATCGCATTGGATGTATTCAACTGGATGGTCAGCGTTCCAGGAAGGACGAGGGCGGCGAGCGACTCCATAGACCTTCCAAGGACCACCAGGGGTGTCGGGAAGAGGGAGAATCTCAGCTAGACTGTTGCCGACGATTCCAGTAACCCCGATGACTAGCCCTACGCTCTCGTGCTTTTCCTTTGAATGACTTTCATCTCCATCCAACTTCTTCTGTAATAACAATCAATTTGAAATTCCAATCAGAACTACTCTTCAAAATTGAGAGGAAAAGTTGAAACAAAAAACAAAAAACAAAAATACACAATGATTAAAAGAAACATAAGAAAAACTGTGAAAAAGGAATTGCCTTAGCAGCACCAATCGCTCCTGCCCACCACCAACTCATTTTCTATTTTGTTGTTAAGATTGAAACTGGAATCAAAGGGAGAGGAAAGAAAGAACAAAGAGAGAGAGAGAGAGAGAGAGAGAGAGAGAGATAAGGAAGGAAGAGGTTTCTTATTACTAAGCTGAGCTTATTATAGTTCTCACCAATCCATCTATCTCTCTTTCTGTAGTCTGTATTATATATATTCTGTGGATGTGGTCGGGGGATGTCTTGGATGGATTGAGAGTCAAAAAGACACCACACCAAAAAAAAGCGTATTGTTCTGGCGTTCCTGTTTTTCGTCGAATGAAATTATTTTATTTTATTTTAACAATTAATTAATTTTTAAGAGTAAAAAAAAATAGATTTAACCTCCAAAGAGTACGGGTGTCAAATTGTCGATCTGGTCCGGTCCGGTTCAATCTGTTCTGTTGGTCTAGTTGATTTAGGTATTTTGTTTCTTCTAAAATCTAAAACCAATACCGACCCAAAAGGGTTGGTCCGGTCTCGTTTCTACACCCCTACTTCTAACCCCAATCTCAAACACGGTTACCTAAATTGGAATCGGAGGTTGAATTGATCCCTATTCATTCCAATCTAATTAGTTAGAACTGATCCCAAAACCTTAGAATTGACCCTTAAATCTGAAAAAACACAACAATCTAGTGACTAAAAAAACCCTAGAATCGGCAATATCGAATCAACCAGAATGTACCACCAATTATGCTAACAATTGTCTTCTTGATTAATTTTTGGCCTGCCGGCCGGCCTCGTGTTAGAACACTGGGAATAAGAGATTATCTAATTTAGGATTAATATAAGAAAAAGTGTAGTGAAATAATTGTTTTAAATGAGAGAGAAATCAACTAAGCCAAATCTTAATCCGGTGAGTCGGTGATGACTCAGCAGCCCTTGGACCACAAATGACACAACCCAGCACGGATGGTTGTAATGGGATGAGTGCTTTGATCATAAGTTTCCTTTTCCTTCAATATTTTGACTATCCATTACCATATCATAATATATAATTAATTATTTAAATGTTAAAATAATAAGCCTTTGTGTCATTTTGTGGAATTTTGAATATTTTAGCAACTCATGAATTGACTATGCTTCCAAGTGTGTATCATAAAAAAGGACAAAAGGATCTCTTACCGTAAGGCGTACACTGCATCTCCTCATATTCTAAATTTTTTATTATTTTTTTCTTTTGTTTTTGATAAATGTTGTTGTATATGATCCATGATTAACATTTCACCTAACTTATAATTGACAAATAGACATATGAGAATCAAGTATTCCTATCCATTGGTTGAAGTGTTAATCATATTCATACACGTGTATGTGTGTGTGTGTGTGTGTGTGTGAAATCCTTTACATCGCAACTCTCTGAGTTGCCACACGCCACCATGCATGCTACATGTCACGCAATGAACACTAATGAAGCATGGTTAGGGAAATATGGTCAAGGCTCACTAATCCAATATCATTGGATAAAGGATTAAATAATTACGAATTAAGTTTTCCTTCACCTAAGAAGAATTCCTTCACCACTGATGATGTAACCTTATGATTAGATTCATTTAGTTGCCCATAAGATTCAAACCCGAGCATTTACCCTGACAGCCGCCCGAATCTTTTACCATTGCTTCAAACAATGTTCGCTTTATGAATGACATGATCTAGATACCAAATCAATGAATCAATGGTTTGAACACTTTAATCTAAAATTAATCCAATTATGGTTTTGGATTTGAATATCTCATATATTGAATAAAGCGATTCACATTGGAGGTCGAAATTCTTGAGGGAAAGAAGTTTCCCAGAAATCCTACCTAAGAAAACTGATAGTCCGTTTAGCAATAGATCGAGTGGCAGATCTATTTACAAGACTAAAACAGCAGAAGGAAAGCTGAGTCTTCTACTTGAGGATGTCTGACGAAAGTGATAACCTCATGAGGAGGCAAAAGAGGAGAAGTAGACAAAACCGTCACCTTATGCATAAGCTACTAATTTCAACCATGCATGTGAAGTTAGATTCAATTGTGTACCAACTACCAACTAACAAGGAAAGAGTAACTCAATTGTGTTACAATGAACTACTTTTCTCTTCATGCTAAAGTAAGATACTAGTAGGGCCAGTTGGGTGGATTCCATATGTGCGCCTCACAGGCGGCGTACGAGAATGTGAACCCGTCTCAGTTACTACATGAGGTGGAGAGCCGAATTGTTGGATTCAATTGTTGAAAAGAATGGCAACTTTTTTTCAACAATTGAAAATTGAAATATGATTAAAAGAAAAAATCTCTAATTGACGGGGTTTCTTCCTAAACCTATGAGTTCCATTGTTAGGAATTAATAAATGTTTTGAGATGGTTTTTTTTTTTTTTTTCTTTTGTGAGAAAATACTATTATCCAAAAGAGTTTCACAATGGTTATATTTTAAAGGAGACGGGTTCCCACGATGCCAGTATAGGGGGGAATCTGCACACAACACAACAATGGCTGTTCCGGAAAAAAATTATCATCCATATGGGAGAGCACAGAAAAAATAATTAAAAAAAATTCAAGTGAAAGAAATTGCACCCTCGAGTTGTGGAGAAGTTGGGTAGAGGTCATTTCGAAGAGGAATAGAGAGATATACATAGTGAGTATCGCTTGCGGTATACCCAACCTTTTTCCATAATTTATAAATAATTAAATTTTGATTTTACCATTTGACAAATTATGTTTCACCTTAAACTTGACTTGTGGATCACGAATTTAAGCCTACTTAACCACAAATTTTGGGTTCTAAACCATCTTCTATATAGGAGATAATGCGACTTTTAAAAAAAAAAAAAAAGGGGTCTTGTTAAGTGAGCCATCCAAGAAACGAATGTTACAACTGGGACTTCTTTGAGCAATAATAGGTGCCTGACTTCTTTAAAAGACTTAAGAAATATAAATACATTTGCATGCACCGAAAAATATTAAGTTGACATCAAATTTTTCACAGGTGGTTCTGTTTCTTCAGTCTTTTTTACTTGAATTCTATAAGCAATTGAAGTTACCATAGAGTTCCTTCAACTACCAGATGACATCAACCTGAAAAGGAACATTAGATCTGTCTATAACCGATTTGATTACAACATTTAGTGCAACCAAGGATTTTAGTAATCAGTATCAGTATTGGTCTCTGGCGATATCAGTCTGAATCGGTCTGTATCAGTCTAGATCAGTTAGATTTACTCGTTTTCTTCACAAAAAAAAGAGATTTTTTTACATTTTACCCTTACTTTACCGATCCACTGATACGGGATCGACCAGAAATCAGTATTGATCTCCACTGATACCGACACGAATCAACCAATGGAATATCGATTCCTAATCCATGGTGTAACCTCTTTTAACTCCAACCTGTTCATGAGTAGTTGTGGCTTGGTATTAACTAAATCTCACAATCTTTCCAACCTCAGTTTTCTGTGACAAAATTTGACTGATCAAGTGAAAGTGCAAAAACAGAATCATTTTGTTTAGACTACTAACCCACTCCATCTCAGCATGAAGAAGGAAAGAAAGCAAAGAGGTCTCTACATAGATAAGCATAATCAAGTGCTGTCCCTAATGGCCTTTGAGGGTTTATACTAATTATTTGTTAGTGACATCGACCATATGTGTTATTCATGTGGCATGAATCTTAGTTAGATCCATTGGCAAGATAAACTGAAATTTTAACAGAGGAAACGCAATAGATAGTTAATCTCCCTAAGCCAAGATCTAATTCACCAATCTCCATCTTCATCATTGTATTTCAAGCCAAACAAAGATTGAATTCTATTGGCTCTAAATTCTTAAACCTCATTAAACTTTTTTTTAGCAGTCCAATTGCCTCAACTTCTGTAGCTGATCCCCATCGAGATTATCTCTTTCCTCCTGAAATTTTGAGGAAACAATATTTCCATTAGAATCTGTTGGAATTTTCAAACGTTTGATGTGAAACTTTAGTCCTACATCGGTTATGAAGAAGAAGTTCATATGACTAATGTGTTAGTACTCTACTATCAAATGATATGTTTAAAAGACATTCTATGGAGCACTTGTGAGAACAGTGACCATCCGAACGCGTAATGTGGCGCTTGGACTGATGATCCTTTTCCCAAAAGATTAGGTACAAAATGGGCTTATTCAATAGAATCTCTTCTACACATAACATGTGTAGAATACTAACACATATATGCAGACCACTATGCCCCTACTTGATCCAGTTTAGTAGGCAAAAGCCCCTTCTCCCTCACGGTCTCGTCCCACACAGGTCCCTTATCCTTCATCATCATCTCCTTGAAACTGGGAACACCCACTTCCTACTCCTCAGGGCTCACCCAACTGTTCTATCTTGAAACTGGGAACACCCACTTCATACTCCTCAGGGCTCACCCAACTGTTCCCTCTCTGTTTTCGTTCTTATTGCTTCCCCACAATCCCCTCTCCTCCACTAATTGATACTTTTTGAATGAAACTGAAGCTTACAAAATCAAAAAAAAGAAAGATCCCTCATCAATTTCAGACTAAGGAACGAGCTTGAACGCCTTCATCTTGTCTATCCACGAAACAAAAGATTTGGTGGAGTTCCTGAAACCCACAAAGCCATGTTCTTTGCTCTTGTTCATGGAGCTCAAAAACGATTCTTGAACCCCAAGGATAAAATCTCCGAACCACCATAGCCCGACATCTTCCAGTTTAGTAGGCAATAGCTCGTGCTCCTTGACGATCTCATCCCACACAGCTCCCTTGCCCTTCATTAACTCCTCAAAGGAGGGAACCCCCTCTTCGTATTCAGATGGACAATCCATCCCGAATTGCTCTGCAAGAGCTTTCCAGAGGTGTTTCCACTTGAACACATCTCCGTTGACGCAATTGAAAGCTTCGTTCTTCGCATAAGGATCGACAGACGCCCAAATGTGATGCTCGGCGATCAGATCGGCATCGGAAGCCTCAGCATAAAGATCCCAGGCAGATCGAGTCCCGGGGAACCTGAGAGGCTTGCCTTCGTGTTTACAGATAGCGGCATAGACGCAGAAAGTTCCGATGATGTTCATCAAGCTGAAAGATGAGAAGCCGAAGATGACACCAGGGCGAAGGACAGACCACGTCAAGCTATCCTTTTTCTCGACCTCTTCTAAGAGAATATCCTCTAAAGTGTAGTAGAAATTGGGGGTAGGCAGGCGAGGGAGATCGTCATCGAAGGGAGGATCGTGAGGACGAGCGGTGCCTGAAATCAAATTTTCAAAGGCGCCCAGGTAGTGCCTGGTGCCTGTTTGCAGGCATATGTGTTGGAGATTGGGGGCGTTGGGAATCACAGCTCGAAGGACGTTGTGGAACATAGCACCGTTGATCTCACAATTTGCAGATTCGTTACCTCGATCGGCCCAGGTGACGTAGAAGATGTGGGTAACGTCGGTGAGAGGGGAAAGCTTGGCCAGGGTATCTTGGGCGTCGGAGACATCGCATTGGATGTATTCAACTGGATGGTCGGCGTTCCAGGAAGGACGAGGGCGGCGAGCGACTCCATAGACCTTCCAAGGACCACCAGGGGTGTCGGGAAGAGGGAGAATCTCAGCTAGACTGTTGCCGACGATTCCAGTAACCCCGATGACTAGCCCTACGCTCTCGTGCTTTTCCTTTGAATGACTTTCATCTCCATCCAACTTCTTCTGTAATAACAATCAATTTGATATTCCAATCAGAACTACTCTTCAAAATTGAGAGGAAAAGTTGAAACAAAAAACAAAAATACACAATGATTAAAAGAAACATAAGGAAAAGTGTGAAAAAAGGAATTGCCTTAGCAGCACCAATCGCTCCTGCCCACCACCAACTCATTTTCTATTGCTTCTTAAGATTGAAACTGGAATCAAAGGAAGAAGAAAGAAGGAACAAGAGAGAGAGAGACAACTAAGCTGAGCTTATTATAGAGGTCTCACCAATCCATCTCTCTCTCTCTCTCTCTCTAGAGTTTGTATTATATATATTCTGTGGATGTGGTTGGGGGATGTCTTGGAGGATTTTGGATGGAATGAGAGTCAAAAAGACACCACACCAAAAACAAGCGTATCGTTCTGGCGTTCATTTTTTTATCGAATCAAATTATTTTATTAGATTTTAACAATTAATTAATTTTTAAGAGGAAAAAAAAAATAGATTTAACCTCCAAAGAGTACGGGTGTCAAACTGTTGGTCTGATCTGGTCCGGTCCGGTCCGGTTCAATTTTGGTTTGCTTTTTTCAGATTACTTGATTCAGTCCAGTTGCCGATACGGAGTTCAGTTTACAGAAAAACCCAAGCGGAAACTAATCTTGGTTCACAAAAGTCATTTCGGTTGGTCCAGTTGGTTTTGGTCTTTTTTTTATTTTAAATATCTAAAATGTAAAACCAATACCGAGCCAAAAGGGTTGGTCTGGTCTCGTTTTTTACACCCCTACTTCTAACCCCAATCTCAAACAAGGTTATCTGAGTTGGAATCGGAGGTTGAATTGGTCCCTATTGATTCCAATCTAATTAGTTAGAATTGGTCCCGAAACCTTAGAATTGGTCCTCAAATCTGAAAAACGCCACAATCCAATGACTCAAAAAACTGTAGAATCGACAATATCGAATCAACCGGAATGTACCATCAATTGTCTTCCTGACTAAATTTTGGCCTGCTGGCCGGCCTCGTGTTAGAACTCTGGGAATAAGAGATTATCTAATTTAGGATTAATATAAGAAAAAGTGTAGTGAAATAATTGTTTTAAATGAGAGAGAAATCAACTAAGCTAAATCTTAATCCGATGAGACGGTGATGACTCAGCAGCCCTTGGACCACAAATGACACAATCCAGCACGGATGGTAGTGATTAATGGGATTATGGGATGAGTGTTTGATCACAAGTTTCCTTTTCCTTCAATATTTTGACTATCCATTACCATATCATAATATATAATTAATTAATTAAATGTTAAAATAATAAGCCTTTGGTGTGTCATTTTGTGAAATTATTAATATTTTAGCAATTGATGAATTGAATTATGCTTCCACGTGTATCGTAAAAAAGGGCATAAGGCGTACATTGCACCTCCTCACATTTTAAATTTTTTATTATTTTTTTCTTTCTTCTTTGATAAATGAATAAATAATGATTATATGAGAGGATGAAGAGTACCCTATTTGTTCAGAGAAACTTTCCTCCCAAAAAATCTTTCAAGTTGAAAAAAAGGATAGATTATCATATATGATTGTGTATGATACACCATTAACATTTTCGTTTTATTGGTAACAATACACGACTAACATTTCACCTAACTTATAGTTGACATATAGACACATGAGAATCAAGTATTCTTATCCATTGGTTGAAGTGTTAATCATACTCATCATACACGTGCCTGTATGAAATCCTTCAAATCCCAACGCCCCTGCAAGGAACACTAATGCCGCATGGTTAGGGGAATATGGTCAAGGCTCACTAATCCGGCCAATATCATTGGATAAAGGATTTAATGCTTATAAATTAAGTTTTCCTTCACTTAGGAAAAATTCCTTCACCATTGATGATGTAACCTTATGATTAGATTCATCTAGTTGCCCACAAGATTCAAACCCGAGCATTTGCCCTGACAGCCTGAATCTTTTACCATTGCTTTAAACAATGGTCACTGTATGTATGGATGACATGATCTAAATACTAAATCAATGTATAAATGGTTTGAACACTTTAATCTAAAATTAATCCAATTATGGTTTTGGATTTGAATATCTCATATATTGAATAAAGCGATTCACATTGGAGGTCGAAATTCTCGAGGAAAAGAAGTTTCCCAGAAATCCTACCTACGAAAACTGATAGTCCATTTAGCAATAGAGTGGCAGATCTATTTACATGACTAAAACATGACTAAAACAGCAGAAGGAAAGCTCAGTCTTCTACTTCAGGATGTCTGACGAATGTGATAACCTCATGAGGAGGAATCCGGATCAGATACCCACATGGGGACGGGTGGGGACAGATCTGACTCCTCCATGAGACATGGGTCCCACACCTTAGAGGCGGATGGGATCTCAATATATCTTACACATGGCAGTGGCTTTTCCTTTCAATTGGAACTTCAAATCACATGGCCAAGCAGTGAAACTAACAGAACTTCAAATTCTTCGTAAAGCAAATGAGCTGGCATCGAATCAAAATCAGAAACATCAGCCAAATGGGATTAAAACGACTAGTATAGATTAAGGCCGTTGGATGCTAATAAGGCCAGGTGGAGAGATCTCAGGGGAGTGTTGGACGGTTCAACTCCCACCACGGCTGGACAGGAATTAAATCCTTGTTGGGCTCCTCTGTAGCGCAACAGGGATTTAGCGCACATCCAACGGCCTTTAGATTGAACACGCAGCCCAACACCCCGCCTGTGTAGTGGCCTGCCTTGAATTTTGTGGATGGCAGTTCTAAAGACAAAACCCAAAGAGCCTCCTCGTCACCCACTCCCCAGTAGGATCTAAAATGATCTGCTCGTTGTCTGATACAGTAAGCATTCTGACAAGGGAGTCAGATGGGGGATTAGTAGGTGGATGTCCGTGATAATTGGTTGAATCTCGATAGGAGTAGGCTTGTTATCCTCAACAAGGATAGAAAAAAGCTTTTTACAATTAATTAGATTCAATAATCATCTTCTCAAATCCTTCAGCGATAGCGTGGAGGATCCTTGCTCTAATGGCAAACGCTTCACCTTGCAGAACTGATTTGAAGGACATAGGGGATGAGACTGCGACAAGAGGTTCACCTGCAAATTGCCTAATAATAATAAGACCAATGCCCGCCCACCTTATCTCCTTCAGAAAATAGAGAAGCATCACAATTGAGTTTGAAGAAACCAGCCGGGGCGGGGAGGGGCGCCCAAGCTTGGTCCGAAGGAGCTAGGGAGGTTAACAGAGGGTGGCCTGGTTGGATGATCAGTCTAATTAGCCGCTTCTATAAATTCCTTTCCATCTTTGAAAGCCAGATTACACGTCTCCACGTCAGAGAATTAGCTTGCTCTCTTTTTATAGATGGATTCATTTCTTGCTCTCCATATGTACCAGCAGAGGAAAGAACTTAAAAGTGATAACCCATTCCCCTTGACTATTCTTGACATTGAGCTAGCCATCTTAAAATCCATTCTTTTAAGTTGGTGCAAGGGGATGAAGCAAAGTTAACCGTCAGAGGGCTTGCCAACCAAGTAGCCTTTGCAAAGGGGACATTCTAACAGGATATGATCGATGGTTTCAAGAGAAACTCCACTAATCTATGGCACTGCGGGTCGATAGGAATATTTCTACAGTTTAAAGCTTCCCCAGTAGCCAGACCTCCAGCACAGATTTCCATAAAAATGGATTTATATGCTTCATCACATGTTAGCACCATGCAGCGTCTTTGGAGTGGCTTCCATTTGATGGTGTCAATTTGATATCAGAAATTCAGAACTATCCCATTAATAAATAGGACGGTGTTAGAATTTGATTTTGGTACCGAATAATAAATAGGATGAGACGGGATTACCCTTTACTAGCACCTTTCAAAAAGCACATTTCATGGCCTTGTGTTCAAGTTTTATGGTTGTAGTTTGATGTATTTGGGTATTTTTTTATTATGGAGTTTTCAACTAATGGACCTTTAGTTTTGTTTCTATAAACTTGTTTAGTGATGGCATTAAAACCATATATGAGTTTGTTTATTTCATCTTCATTAATTTTTAGTCGTCATTTTGAGAAACTTCCATGTGATCTTAGGGAGTTTGAATAAATAAAACCATGAAATTCGTCATGATTTTTTGTATTCTAAGTTGCCTTCTAAAGTACGGAACACCTTAGCTTTCATGATAGTGAAAAAACCAACACCACTCATAATGGAACCATCTTGATAGGAACCATTAAAGTTCTTTTCCCTCTTTTACGGAAAATATCACTTGCAATTCTCTACCTGGTCCATTTCCCCAAGTCCCTCTAATAGGAGGTGGATCCCACCCGAACAAGGGATAGGGTGGTCATTTTTACCCCCTATGAGAGAAATTGCAAGAAAGGGACGGGCAAGGAATTGTAGGGGATAAAGATCCCTCTTTTACCATGCCTAGAACCGCTTAGCAATCAGTATCATACCCATATTGTTAATAATCAGGACTGGAACCTAGGTTTGATCACATAAACTACATGGGACAATTCTGGTATAGGCACTTTTGGTACCAGTGTCAATACGGGAGCGACCCGCAAATTGAGAACCGTCCCAATTGACACCCTTACTTCCATCGCTTGGCTACTCTCTAAAGAAGTGTCCTAGTGTTCTCAAGAAGAGTTGAGAATAGCCCTGGTTGCCCACACAAATGATGAATGGCACCCACCCACCATCTTGTATAGGTTTGGTCTTCAGTTGAAAATCATTATAACGGTTTCAGTTTATGCAAAAATTCATAGCAATGGAGTTGAAATAACTGCTACTCAGACAATACAAAGTAGCCTTCGACAGGAAAAAGAGGGGATCTAGCCGTAAATTGAGAATTTCCTACCAGAAGGTGCAAAGAAATTAAACAAAAAAGCAACCCAGTGCACAAGGTTCCTGCTACTGCAGGGTCTGGGAGGGTAAAATGTACGCAGCTTTACCACTGATTCGTGGAGAGGCTGTTTTCATGTTTCGAACTGTAGTGCAATTTAACCATTGCACCAAGGTGCAAAGAAATAAAACAATAGATAAATCCAATATGCATGAATATATCTGACACCACTCAACATAACAACTCGAAACGGATCAAATGGATTCACAACTCATACATTATAATCTATTGCCATTGCACATTAAGTATGGCTACCTGATTTTTCCCAAGCTTAAGACTTTTAACAAACATAATTAGCAATGACAAAGCAAATGTGGCATTTCATAAGTTTGTTTCCTAAAGAGGATGAGGAACAAAATTCAACATACTACCAATCCTTGTGTAGGTTATCAATGCTCACAATGCACTGACACTCGATTCTTTTACTTACTGAAGACCTAAGAAGTTGCATGAAGAAGACCTACACATGTTTTTGAACAACTAAACACAAATTTCCCATGTACAAAAAACAGTTCAGTGGATGGTTTTCCTGTTCTTGAATGCGTTCATTCCCCCAATGAAGTTGATCTACACCTTTTCTTTCCAGACAAACAGACTTTCACTTGATGAAGTGAGGATTGATCAACCCAGAGATCTCAAGAAACCCAACACGCTCCCTTCCTCCAAATATGTTCTTTAGCTTCTCATCACACACTATAATCTTCCTGTTCTCCGGATCCTAGAAATACAAACACGGGGAGGAGGTAATAAAAGATAAAATCAGTATATTATATGGCAAAGTCATCAGCCCATTGCCGCAATAATTAAAATCTGTATACCACTTCAAAATCTGTAAAAAAGAATTACAATTATCTTCAATTACACAAAAAGGTTCAGGAGGTTTGAGGGTAAAAGCATTTTGAGAGGTAAAAAATAAAATGCAAAAGATTTGTTGCATGGAAGGGTAATATGGCCATTCTGATCGTTGGATTGATAATGTATAGTCTCTATTAGCCACACATGAAATTTCAGACCAAATTCAATCATAAAAGATTTTAAGAGAGTAAAAGTATTTTCCTCCAGGTTTTCATAGGTTTGTGGCGGCCAAATAACTGCACATAAATATCTGATAATAAGGAGTTAGAAGTGAAATAAACAAACTTCTGGGCACTCCAAGGAATGATGAAAGGCCTTGCTATACTATTTACTCTGAATTCCACTTTCCTAAAAAATGAGTTCAAACAATGATTAGGGAGAGAACTAATAGTCCTGTAGGATATATATGTTCTTCCCAAATTTTCATCTATAACATTGCTGCCATCATCCAAAGGAGAAGACTGACCAGCTTCACTGTTGCAACTGAAACAAGAGACCATATCAACTCAAGAATAAACAAGTGCAATATACCCAATTTCCCAATCTTCCATTCCAATCCAACCTCAGCTGCAAGTGGGTCAGCAAGTTCAATTCAGGATTGGTAAACTCCAATCTCGCTACTGATCCCACATTTTAATCCTTGGTTGGGAATGCATTGTTTGTTCCAGTTGAATCAATTTGAGAAGTATCCATGTAATTCTTCTTGTGCCTTTGTTTTATCCCAACTAAATGGGCGGCTACATGTACCCTTGCCCTCCAATCAGCTCTATTCAAGGACATACTTGATTCAAGGCCTAAGCTATGCATGTCTTTCCTCACTTCCCCTAGGGTCATTTTAGGTCTCCCCCTGGCTCTTATAGTTCCATCAATCTGAATCAAATCACTCCTTTGTACTGGAGCATTCAAAAGCCTCCATTAAACATCGCCATGCCACCTCAAACAACTTTCTCATAGCTTATCATGTATCGTAGGTTATACCAAATCAGCTCTAATATAATCATTCCTTATTTTATCCTTCCTAGTTTTGCCACACATCCATCTCTACATCCTCATCTCCGCTACAATGAGTTTATCTACATGATGCTTCTTAACTGCCCAACATTCCGTACCATACATCATTGCCAGTCGAATGACACTGTCCTAAAAATATTCCTCTGAAGTTTTAAAGGAATACCCTAATCACACAACACTCCGGACACACCTCTTCACTTCACCCCCACACTGGCAACAGAATTTTTATCCTCTCCTGTTACAGCACGGTGCTGTAATGCATCGTGCGGCGCTGCAAAGGCCATGTGGCACAGCAGGCCCCACATGGTGCACATGGCCTTTGCAGCCTCCGCACGATGCATTACAGCACCGTGCTGTAACAGGAGAGGATAACGATTCTTGGCAGCATGGGGACCCCCTCCCTTATCATTATATCATTACCAAAAACTGCCATTTTCTTGCACATTTTTTAAGCACATGTGAAATGACAGGATTTACCCTCATTAAAAATATTGTGTTACACTAAAAGGGCAAAAAAGTAAGGTTACAACTTTTTCATCAACCTTGGTTACAACAAGATTTTACCTATAATATATAAATGTAGGGAAAAACTTCTCCTTGCCAGAGTACAATTTCCCTCTCACATGGTTTATTTTGTTATTTTTTTTAGATAGGCACCTATTCTATGGGGGAGGGAGGGAAGATGAGAGAACCAAGAGGCTTGAACCCAAGAACTCCTGGTAGGGTGGGTTTTTAAGCTCCACACTTCTACCAACTGCACTAAGCAGTTGTTCTCTTTTTTTCTTTTTTTTTTTTTTTTTTTTTTGTTATTCTCTCTTTCCTACTCTGAATATTTGGTGTGGCGTGCAGATTCCCCACACTGCCCTCTCCCTTAAATGTACACTCATTATAATGTATATACCACCACAATCAAACCCTCTCCCTTTTTTTTGAACTGGCGGATACCCTGTTTTCTGTGTATTGTCAGCATTTATTGTTTGGCCCATAAAAGCCAAACCCTAGATCTATTTTCCCTGAAACTTTGGGAAAGTCAAAGTACTGCTCATGAACTTATACGTGAAAATTTTAAAAATAAAATTGAAGTAAATATAGATGAAATAAGACAGCTAATTTCTTATTAATTTTGATTTATTTGGATTTCTAATTCTAAGTTTTTTTTTTCACTGAATCTGACACGCCATAGCAATTGCACCTATTAAAGCAACTAAAAGAATTATAGAAATGAGTTCAAATGGAAGAAAAAAATTTGTTAATAAATGAATCCCAATTTGTTGACCATTACTTATCAAGTCCTGTTCTATAAGACCACTGTTCAGAGGGTTTCTGAGTTTGGGTTTGCTGCTACTTAGTTTTCTCTGTGGCTCAGTGAGTCAAATCTCAGAAACCAAGTTAACCTGTTTACTCCTTATCCAGCCACTTGATTGATCTATAATTTTGGGGTTTGTTGAGTCCAATCAACTCAACAAAGGTAGAACTCGACTGGAGTTTGGGGTAATTCTATTTGCTTGATTGGGTTTAATTTTGGTTTCACTGTCTCTGGGAATCCGCCCGTGAGATCACTGTTTCCTAAATGACTCCCAAACCACTCATTGGATCATTCCCATCTTTTGAGAGGTTCTTATCCTTCCTATTAACTATTGTTTCCTAGAGTTTGGTGTGATTCTGAAAGGTTTGAGTTTTCAGTCAATTTTCGAGTTTCTATCCGAGTGGGGTTTTGTCTTGGGATCCTAACTGGAGGGTTTAGAGTTCTTCCTACCTAATCCTCCACCACTCTTGACCCAAACAACTCAGCCAGTTGAGAGAATCAGACACATTTCCAAATCTGATTCAAGTTCTACAGCCAGGTTTGAGTTCAGACATCAAATCCTCTCTTCACTTGATGTTTTGGGTGACCCATAGTTGCATTCAAGAGGTCATCGAATTGGAAACTTTGCCCTAAATATTTAGATTAAACAGAGCTCCAGTGAAGAAGATCTCTCCTTCGAAATCAGACCTGGTTTCTGCTCTGGTTTGCGCTGGAGGTAGGAGAAGATACCCCCCCTTCCACTATTTCATTACCATTATTTTATTCCTTCAATTTCCCTTAATGCCCCTCACTATCACTCTAATCCCCTTATATTCTTCTTCTTGAATTACTTCCAAGTCTACCCGTAGTTAATAGATATAATCCCCACTAGTATCCTTTCCTATTGAGTTACCCAATAGCCCATCCAAGATCTAGTTTATTACAAGCTTATCACTCTTCTTTGAAAACTTGTAATAAATTACTGCTTGTCCACTCCTTCCTTGTAACTTGGGTATTTGGCATTTGGGTAGGCCCATAGCGAACCCAACAGGGTAGTTTGACCCCAGGATTATTGCATCACTTTCTGTACCCAAACCATAGCTTCCACTCCAAGAAAACTCTGCACCCAAAGAAAATCTGCGACTGCAGTCATTTATCAGACATCATTACTCAAACTTCTTCATACATATAGATGCAACTCATCTAACACAGGCCTAATAAGGCCCAACACAGTTTTTTCCCTTGATGGGGTGGTTTTTCCAACTCATGAGCTGAATTATGGTTGGGAGTCAAAGGGCACAGATCCTGCAGAAACAGAGCCAGCATCTGTATCAATCTAGCATAATATATACTTATATATATCATATAATATAATATGATATGATGCATGGCATTCATCTTTATCTACTGTACGAACACCGTTGTAACCATTCATTTAGTATGAAACAAACATAAGATTATAGTCTTGTAGCCTACAATGGAGGAACAGAAGCACTGCATCAATTCAAATGTTAAATGAAGCAATTCAGCATGGCTTACACTATTCAAAATTTCCCAATTCTATAACTGACTAGTTGGTTTTGCTTAAAATAGGGCCTAATCCAATGGGCTGGGTTAGTGTTTGAAACATCAACACAGTGTCAGATCGGGCTGGTAAGGTGATGCAGTTCGCAGACAGAAAGAAGCAAGAGGTAGGATCTTCTTGCAGTTTGGTCTGATTCATCACAGAACCACTTTTTTAACCAAACAAGCCATGCAATTGGAGGTTTTTGGTTTCCTTAAAACCAGGATCGTGAGGGTTGTGTAGGACACTTAGTTTCTTATTTTGGTAATTATTCTACTTATCGGTAAGGCTGGGACATTATTGCTAAGTTCCAGACCCTTTTTGTCTACTTCAAAAGAATTATATTTGTAGTAGGCCACTCCCATTACAGCATGTGCATGGAGAGGTCCTAGAGTCCAGTTATTTTGTTCTTTATTTAGTATTTAAGTTGTTTTAGGACACTCCAAGCATACCCTGTGGCTGGAGAGTCATGGTTAGGTTTTTTTTTTTTTTTCTTGTTTTGAGTTTACTTAAAGCACTCTAAAGGCAACCAGCCTCCATATGATCAGTGAACGGAGCTTGGCTTCGCCTTCTACTCAGTGGTGATTCAGATCCAGTCCCTGCTGCGGTGATTCAGTATGTTTGATTGGTGGTAATTTCAATCAAGGATTTCAGGTGATGGTTCCTGAAATTTATGTCCCTCCTTTTCTCATCTTCTTTCTTCATTAAACAGGACTGACCTATCTCTCCTATCCTGCGCATGTTTTTCCCTTTATAGTTCTGTTTCTAATTTAGTTATTCTTTTGTTAGTTCTCTCATGCTCTTGATCTTCATTTTCATTTTTGTTTATTAATTCCAAGTTCTGATTTTAGAGACAGTGATCATATCCAATCTTTTCTATTGATTTCTAGAACCCTATTTGCATTAGACTTCCTCAAAACCTTTGATTCTAGAACTGATTCTTCAAATCAGATTTCAGAATACCTGACTGAATTTGATGCTGAACATTCTCTATGTTATCCTTGTACAGATCAAACCATTTGTTGCCATCAAGCTGAACAATCCTTCTTCAAGTTGATTCTCTTAAAAAAAATCAGTTGTTGGAAACTGTTTTTTAATTCTAAATTCAGATCTCTGTTGAGTTATTATTGCTGAGTACTTGTTATTGTTTAAGTGTCAGTCTACTCTTGATCAGTTGCTGTTTTGTACTCCTTCAGTTTCAGGTACCCATTTTTGGTTCTTGAAATTCTCACCTACAATAGGATTCTTCATTAACTATTGATCTAGCCATTGGATTGCTCTTAAATTCTGATATATTATTCTTCCAAGTAAATAGCACCTTCGACCTACATATCAATCAAATCAGACCCTTTGATAATCTGTTATAAAATTTCTCTTGAATTGGGAATTTAATCCCTTCAATACATAATATAGAACTAATCCCGAACCGATGAGATCCAATGAGAGATCAGCTTGCAACAAGATCACAGGTAAGGAATAAAACTATATTTGAGAGAAATTTGACAACTAACTCGGATTGAATGGTCAAATCAATTAATAGAACATGACTGCAAAAAATGGTTTAAGTCTCACAGCAGATTTCAAGCTATGAAATAATCGAACTTGAATTAGAAAACTGAAATCAGAAAAGGGCAAATTAAAAACAAGATTCAATTCAGCAACTAATGTTCTAGTTAATAGCAACTAGAAACTTGGAAGGAAATAGGGAACTGCATATTAGTAGAATATGACTAAAAATTTAGAAGAAGAGCGAGGAAAAATCACACCTGAGAAGAAAGATGAACAAAACTAGGAGGAAGGAGATCATATCTGGAATACCAATCCCATATGCACTGTTTAATAGCACCAAAACTCTTAACAATCAACAAACAACAACAAAAACTCAGCCTTTTTCCCAACTAAATGGGGTCGGCTACATGGATCCTTGCCCTCCAATCAGCTCTTTTCGATGTCATACTCTTAACAAAACTCAAAATTCTTTACTCAAAACATGTTTAATTGATGGGGGTGTATTACATTTATAGACCTTCTGAAATTTCTAAATTGACTCATAAAAGGACTCTTAATCAGTCTCACACAGTGAATAAAATAAAAAAATTTATAATAGAACCCTTAAATCTATTAAGTATCCTAATCTAACTCAAACACATAAGACTTAACTACTAATCTCGTATATCGTGTTCAATGACCTAGAGATGTAAACGAATCAAATACGGATCGGATACAAATCGGATGTGATCAGATCCGAATATTCCCTGCCTGGATATGGATATCCCTAAACGGATACGAATGTGAATCGTATTCAGATTTCGACTATCCATTTACATCCCTGGCTTCTATAACCCGGACCTTCCTCTCCCCGGCGCATACAATTCACTCTCAATCCATACTTCTTAGTCGTCTTAGACTCATAATTCTCATTTCCTCATTCTTAGAACCTGTTGAATCATCAAAAAAAACCTCAAGATCATTAGTTACTTATTTTTTATTATTTGTTGGATACCTAATTGGATCGGATAAATTTCTTTCCGGATTATTCGAATATATTCTCGGATACCCCTAAACAAATACAGATGCGAATCGATTTCGGATTTTCGAATATCCGTTTATATCCCTCTTCACCCCCTACTTTATGGGATTATAAATTAGGTGTTTTGCAATAAAACCCATAAAATTAAAAGTCTCATTCTATAACTAATGCAGATAGAGTAGATAGATCTGCTGGTGGTGGGAAACAGAAGAAAAAAAATTAGGAAGAGAAGAGAGGGATCGTAGGATAAAGGAGAAGACGGAAACCAGATCGAGAGGGAGGGAGAGAGAGGCTACAACCTTAATTTCAAAACCAAATTAAATCTATCCCATTCATTCAACCATGGGGGAGGCTACGCCTCATACAATGCATTTATAAGAGGGCGCAGACTTTGAAAAGGAAAATAGAAACAAAACAGAAACTGATAAGGATGCTCCATGCGTGGGCTGTTAGAGGAGACCCTTGCTGACTCACTAACTGAATAATAAAGAAATAAAGACCAACCAACTAATACTCTCTCCCTTCTAGCCATTGGCTATAAAGCAGTCCTAAGTTGACTCAAAACACTAAAATTGAATTAAGACAACTTAAGTAACTAAGGAAACTAATGAGAGAAATATTCAAAGTGACTCCCATGATTTAAATAGTGAAAAGGCTCCTAAAATCTAGCCATGACTTGCTAGATACAAGAGATTCCTAAAAATCTGGAAACTCTGGTGTGCAAGATTCCAAGAAAATGTTGGAAAATGATATTTTTCTTTTTCTTAAGCTTCATCAAATGATCTTCACAAATAGTGTGACTTCGGATACAAATTAGGATGATATACCCACAATAATAATGTCAATCAAATTTTCACAATTTTGAAACAAAAAACTGGCTCAAAGAATTTTAAAAAATAAAATTATTACAGCAAAGCAAGATTCAAAACATTACTACATTGTTAACGTAGCTAAAAATTGAGAACTACCAAACATAATCCTATGGAAAACCCCATTCATGGGGACATGAAACCAAAGATAACCAAATCAGCCCAACCAAAACAGTATTGCCCTTTGGACTTTGGGTGCTATTCACCCAGGGAATACATTTTTTCAGCACTGCCCTTTTAGTTTTGCACCCTAAAATCCTAGAATAATACAGAAACTTTGGATCTTATTTCCATTGGTTTAAAATCCAAAACATATTGCAGGATGCAGAGTTGCAGACACTATGCACTAAAATTATAAACTATCATTAAACCTCGTGATATGCATCAAAAACTAAGACAAAAATATAAAGCCACAGGCTACAAAAATAGAAATGCAAGCACTTTTTGAGAGAAGAAAAAAGACAATGTAGTTTTTTTTTTTTTTCCGGTACACCACACTGCTGGTTAAATCTTTTGTTTCATGTTGACTATTCAATTTACCAGTATAGAGAGAGCATAGCACAGAGGTAGGACGATATGGAGTACTAAAAAAAGTTCAGTTTCTTGACATAAAAGCACCTTCTACTTTGTTTCTTGGATGTTATATGCACCAGCACTCTTGGTTGGGGTGGTTTAGGCCACAAAATTGAAAAAAGAATGAAGGCTATCAAAGATGGTTGTTTCCATTCACAAAAAGGGGAAAACTAATAGAGTTGGACGTGTCTTCTACTTTAATATCTACGACAGGTAATTCTTCAACTCTTCATACTCTCTTGCTAACAACCCCCCCCCCCCAAACCCGAAAAAACATAAAAGGCTCAAGTTGTTGTTGATTCCTCACACCTTGGTGTGGTGGTATTGTGATAACAAGAGTGAAAACAGATTCTCCAGACATTGTCCAAGCAAAATCTTTCCGGTTTTCGGCTAGGTTGTGTGTAGGGAAGTTTAGTAGGTCTGGGGAGGCATCATTTACTCCCTTTGTTGTTAACTTTATTTGGAAATGAAGATTTGTAATCGCTGGCTAGTCCACTGCTGCAGCTAGTAGCCTGTATGTCGGTCAACCATATATTTCCTGGCATAAAATCCTACATATTACTTCCACCTGCATTGCAACACTCTGGGATTTGTGATTAATGGAAAGGACTCGTCCAAGCAAAATCTTTCCGGTTTTTGGCTAGGTTGTGTGTAGGGAAGTTTAGTAGGTCTGGGGAGGCATCATTTACTCCCTTTGTTGTTAACTTTATTTGGAAATGAAGATTTGTAATCGCTGGCTAGTCCACTGCTGCAGCTAGTAGCCTGTATGTCGGTCAACCATATATTTCCTGGCATAAAATCCTACATATTACTTCCACCTGCATTGCAACACTCTGGGATTAGTGATTAATGGAAAGACTCGTTTTAGATTCAGTAATGATTTTGGCAACAAGGGAGACTGTGGTTGAGGCAAGGGCCAACCCAGGACAGATACACAGCGCCTAGAAACATGAAAAATCTGACCAACATATTCAAATATCACATCTATTAAATGTATTCAGGAGACTGGGATTCATACCCCCTATCCAAAAAGCAGTATTGTTGCAAATTTACATAGTATGATAAATATGAGGTAACACAAGATAGCTAGTGAACAAGACCGAGAGGATACAGTTACAAAGTACAAATGAGAATCAAGGGATAGAGTCACAAAGTACAAACTAAGGCCCTGCACATCAAATGTAGTTTTGCAGCTGCAAATCAAAGAAAACACTGATACTTGTTAAGGGTTTGTAGCCCATCGGGTCAACAGGTAATCGGACAAACATGAACCTTATCCAGTCATACCAAGACTTGTAAGATAAAACATATAAAGCAAATCAAACCATTGAACTGTAAAACGGAAATTGAATAGACACCGAAGAACATATGAGCAAAGACAGTAATATACAAGCAGAAAACCAACGCAGACTCACCAGTATTTTCGATGGAAACTGTGTATTTAGGGACATATAGAGGAGATAAAAAGGGGGTTAATGTATTACTGTTACTTTTAAATCATTTATCTAGTAAAAAGGAGGGAAATGGAATGAACCTGGAGATTATGCTCCTTGATGTAAGCCCAAATCTGCTTAAGGGCTTGGGTGCGAGGGATCTCAGGGACCCCGAGAAACTCTTGCATCACAGGAGAAATGGGTTTGGGCTTAGTGATGCCCCTAGGCGGTCGGTTACCTGTTGTGGAAGAAGCAGGCTTGGACGAAGCAGCGCAGGTGACGAGACGGACCATACGCAAGCTAGCCGTGGGAGATGAAGTCGCAGAGAGGCGGAGAGTCGATGAGGACTTGGCCCCAACCGCCTCGCTTGCCACAAAGCCCGACCAACAACATCCTAACGACATTGCCATTCTCTTTCTTAAAGAAGCTTTTCGCCCTTCACTTCTTGGTGTCGCTTAACAACAGAAAAAAGGAAGAAGAGAATCGATTTGCAGGCGCAACGGGAGAAGGAAAAGAGTGAAGGATGAAGCGTAAATCCCCGCCTTCAGGGTTTAAGATACGTCAGATTTGAGCCTGGACTGGATAGAATACCAAGACCTCAGGCTCAGACATCTTCTCTACTCTCAAGGAGGGGGAGAACCATAAAACACGCTGGTGTGGCACCGTATGGTTAGACATGTAGCGGATGATGATGTGAATTTATCAAACAAAATCAAGTGGTCGTAATAGAATCTGAACTTTTGAATTTCGAAACCGGGCCTACCTCGATACTAGAACGTCTTAGGCCGCTTTGGCAAAGAACCCAAAGTAAGGAGGGTTGGGGGATCTGGGGTCGCGGTCGCGAGTGGCGAGTTGCGAGTTGCGAGTTGCGAGGTGCGACTTGCAGGCAACCACATTCTTGAACGCCCAGCTTGTGTTTGGTATGCATTTCCGAAATAGGTTCTGGGTTTAAAACGTATTCTTGAGTGATGTTGAAGCGTTCCAAATGGAAAATGTATACCAAATACAACATTAAATTTATAAGAAAAAAATCCTCACAATGTTGGAGTGGAGATTCTGTACCATGCCCTCTCACTTGACGAGTCGTGGGGTCTATATTGACACACTCTCCCCTCATACAAAATGTGGGTCTTCTACTCAACAAATTCGTTTTCCATTTTCTCATTGGTGTTGTTTTCCCCTCTAGCATCATAGGGTACGGAGAGATTACCTTAGTGGCTCACCTTTAATTTTTGTCACGTAAAAGGGTGATGGGGTAATTCTTTTTTTTATTTTTTTTGTGATTCTAAAGTGAATAGTCTAGATTAATCATGTGTCAATTTCTTTCAAAAAGAAGGTTCCCCACACTACATTGCAGGAAAGAATCTGCACGCCACACCAATGATTGTCCTGAATGAAAAAGGTATCATTCTCATGGGGATTCATATTCATAGAAAGATATAAAAATAATAGAAAGAAAGATATGAGGGGTTTTTTTTGGTTTTTGAGTAAAAATGTAGGATGTAAGGGAGAAATTACATTCTAGCGTGATAGGGAAGTTTTCCCCCCCTTTCCCCTTTATTATATCTTTGAAGAATTTATGGAAGAAAAAAAAAATTTTAAAAGACATGTCTCACATATTATACACAGATTTGTGAATAAGAGAAGTAATTTAGTTTCTTTTTTTTTTGGTAAAGAAGCAAATTAGTTTCTTACCTTCTTTTGGGTTGGTGATTAGAAAATAAGGACATTGTTTTCAAATCTTTGACACACATTATCATTGATTATGGAGTTTATTTATAAATGTACGGTGCATTCTTGTCAACCTCTTCATGTATTGCATACATGATAATTATATTGTAATATTTTCAAAATAGTTCATCATAATCATGGACTGAGGTATTGGTATTGTATCGACTGATATGCATCAGTATTGACAGTGACTGATATCAATACGAGGTCGCTACATATTAGCTTATATGATTTTTAAAATAATTTTTAATCAAAAAGTGATTTTTATATAGATTGATACAGACGATTTCATATGGGTATCAATATCGGTGGCAATCGATACTGGCTCCAATACCATGAACTAAAACCTTGATCCTAATGAACATTGAAGCTCTTTATTGCAAAATCTGTTGGGAAGACTTATTTAAAAATTTTAAAAAAGAAAAAAGAAGAGTAGTTGAAAAATACAAGTGGAAAATACTATTCCATGAAAGTCCTTTTTTGAGGATTTGAGAATGGAATATGATGCACAGCCACCAAGGGTAGCTAGCCCGAGCCCCGCCCTGTGCCTGATGGGGCTGGGCTAGGCTTTTCAGCCAGCGGGCTGGACTAGGGTTGAGATTTCTTGATCCAAGTATGGTTGGGCCGGGTTTGGGCTCAATCTAACTTTGTATATATAAATATATAATATATTTATAAAACAAAAAGGGCTAGCCCGACTTAGACTAACTGTAAAATGACAAAAATAAGGACTGCCAGGGTCTATCAGGGCCAACCCGGCTCAATCAAGATCAATTAGGAAGGCCTAGGTTGAGTTGAGCTGGATAAGGCTGGGCATGGGCTGAAATATCCCAACCTAACCTAGGACTGTTATGGGGTTTAAAAAATAAAGCCCAACCCAACCTGGCTGCAGCCCTAATAGTCACTATAGTCTTGGCCATTCCCTGTTGTTCCACGCGACACTCATTCCAAGGTCGACTTTGTAGTCGATACAAATTTTTACCATAAATAAATCAAATGTAAGATGATTGACCGAATTTTCTTTCACCCACGGTGATGAGAGAATCTCTTCATCCATAGCATATGACCCTCCAATTGAATTGAGAAAGGATATCTTTGGATGATCATCACAAATAAGGACGGGAGTTTATAATGACACATTTACTCTTTCAGCTGTTCAATCATAACGTCAATTTACGCAAAAATAGGTTTTTAGGAATGATAAAATTTTGCAAAATATTATTCTCTCTAGTCTCTACTTGACATTGTACCCACAAACACCCCTACATTGCAACCAAAACCAATGTTCTAGATAGTTATTGGATACCATAAATTGGGGAAGAATGGTGGGTATCATTTGGATCAGTGACTATCAGATAAAATATAGATCTGCTCGTTTTAAAATTTTCATAAGTCTGAAATGTCACCATTGGGTTAAGGACTAAGTTTCCCTCCACTCTTACCAAAAAAAAAAAGTTTCCCTCCACCCATAGGCCATAGAGGACGATTCATCCACCATCCTAAAGTTCATAAATCCCTCCTAGAGTTTTTGTATGTTCCAAAATATACTCCCAATATCCTTTCCAGCCCTCTCCCATCCCACAGTGAATGGGATCCTATTCACTGTGGGTGGAGGGAAATTCGATCCTTGACTTAATGTTGAGATCTTCAAAATTTGATAGCAAATACATAGTTGCTTTGATGTTGAGGGGGGAGGGGGGCCGGGTGTTATGCTCACGGGATGAGAGAATTATCATTGCAAAAAAAAAAAAAACCAGAAATTTGTAGTTATAAAACACGTGGATAAACCATGTCATCTCTCACCAGTTTTGGATGAGAGGATTTTTTTTTGGATGAGAGAATTTTGTTGTAACAAAAGTTGGTGAAAAAGAAATTGATAATATTATTTTTAGGAGAAGGTTTTCAAGCACGGCATCATAAGTGGGAAGAGATTACGAATTCATTCAATAGGAGGCTTTTGTCATTTCGATCCCTTCTAGTGAAAGGAAAGACGGGACCGTGCATGAATGCTCGGAACTTTTTGCTTTACTTTTATGCCCTTTTAGTTTAATATATATTTTTTTTCAAACGAAAGTAAAATCATGTCAGTCCACAATGATTATTCTTAAGAATGATGTAATGATATATCACTTTCAATTTTTTTTTCTCCAAAAGTTCTTTCTACCCTTAAGAATGAGACAGGCAAATTAAAGTAAATTATATAAATTTTCACTTCGTCATTTTGATTACAACAAGATGAACCTTGTCATGCTGAATGAAGAATAAAGATGTTTTATCTAAGATTAAGTTTTCCTTCACATGTGGAGTAGATAAATCTCTTCTCCCTTGGTGATGTGACCACGTGATTTTGGATTTATGTGTCATTAAACTTCCACCCTATTGTGCAGGTCTACAATACCATCTCCGTGTTAATCTAAAGGGTTAGATGTTTTAGATATGGAGATTCCCTCTTCACCCTAGATTTTGAGAAACTCGATCTTTATATCTAACTCTCAAGCATAGGTTAAAAAAACAACACGGGTCTTTCATAAAGAGATTAAACAACTATAATACTTCTTTTAAAAAAATGCACACCTTATTTTGGCAATCACAATCTTGGTACATAGCATTCTAATGTGTAAATCAACAGGACAAAAGTATAAAAAAGAAAGGGCTCCATCGATCCATAGTATATATCGGTGACAATTTAGGATCAGAATCGAAAACCAAATCAAATCCGGTGCCCCCCTTAACTTATTGGGCTGGTTCTGGATCTAGTTTTTGGAATCGATTAGCTTATTGGTCTGGGTTGATTCTGGTCAATTCTCCCAATGGTTTCAAAACCGATGAATCAGTTAAAGACCATTGGAACCAGAACCACTAGACCTATCATATATATTGAGTTGACATGTGATACATAGATGGCTTCTTGAATTAATCCACTTTAGCCTACGTGTCACTCTCTTTCTTCATTGCCTAACAACTATTCTATAAGCAAAAATGGATTTATGTCTCGCATCTGTCTACTTACAAAGATAACTGCTGCAAACATGAGTTCCAATATCAAACGATCCCAAAGCTGCCAACAAATAATTCTTTCTTCTCTTATGGAAGTAAACCTTCTTATATTCCTCTACATTTTATACAAGGGCACTAATTTCGGACAAAGTGTCCTTAATTTAATAGACATCAAAACTTTTATGGACCATCTCCAATTCATGGAGATCATGATTCAGCTGTCACATATCCTCTTGATCTGTCTTTTTACATATATTATCTATTATATCCACATATGATTTTATCCCATTGTATATTTAAAACACTCATTTTTTATTTACATTGAGTTGGGATATTTGGTTATCTTGTATGCTTATGAATGATTATTTAATTATTTGAATACTTAGGAATATATATTTTGTTATTTGTATGGTTAAGTATATATTTTTTTGAATTTTGGACACTATAATAGTGCCTCGAATTGATTATGAACTAAAATTGGCCTACGCCCACCCATTAGTAAACGGTTCATGTCTTAGGTTTGAAACCGATTGGTTTATTGGTCTAGTTATGTTCTTGACCCCTTAGGGTTGGAACCATTAAAGAAGTAGACCAATTGCCCAAAATTGAATCAATTTACACGCCTAATAATATACATAATACAATATCTTCACGAGAGAATTGTGGAATCAATCTTTGAATGTGGTAGACTTTTGCTCGCAATTGACATATCGAACATTGGCTTAGGCAGTCTTTAAGACACATCATTAGACGATTAATCCCACTATTTGCAACCCAATTTACATGTAGTAATAACAACCTCCACAATCCCCGAGTACGAAACTTTTCTTTCCTTCATGAAATGACATGGCTCTATACTTAGGTCATAAGATATTAACACTCCGTATACCTAGGCCTAGCGGTTTGGCAATGCTCGCTTAATGTGCACCAATGCTTGGTATATGCACCATTTAATTAGTAATAGTATAGTTTACGGCTTTTCAAGAAATTTACTCCCTATGAACCCTTGTTGGTCCCTTCATGGGTCTTTATGTTGCACCCTATAGTTGGTGAATTTAGCTCGTCTCTAGGGAGCCCAGCACGTCCAAGGTGCTGCCAGCCGTTAGACTGTATCGCACACATCCCTAGACATGTATCGAGATGTGTGCGGCACAGCTCGACCATTGGATGCCCCCTGACAACACCCTGGGTGCTGGGCTTCCTAGAGACAATTCTGGTCCATAGTAGGTTGTCCTGACCCTTGACCTTATGCCCAAAAAAAAGGGGATATTAATACTCCTACTGTTGGTGGCAATCTAAGTCATTATGATACAAGGTCACTCCTTTTACATATAGTTCTAAGACATATTAACCAATCGATGTGACAGCACTTTCCTTATATATATATTTTTTGAATTTCGTGGGTTTTACATCAAATGATGATATATTATTTGTTTTTAAATTTAATACAATGATAGGTATGATTGATATATTGATGTTTTTACCAAAAAAAAGAAAAAAAGATTGATATATTGATGTGATTTTTAATCATCTCGTGGTATATGTGATGAAATTAAGTATTTTAATACTTTATTACATTTATTTTAATAGGAAATTTCTTTACAATAGATTTGTATTTTACATGCTATTATTGCATTTTTTTAATAATGTACAATCTTAAAACATTCGTTTACGAATTTTTAAATAGAAATCATATAAAATATGTATTAATTAAATACGTATTGTATTGTTATCATATATGTTCATTACTGTTTTTTTTTGGATAGAAATAAAGAGATTTTATTCTGCTAAACCCTGGGAGAAACTCCTGGCAAAGATCAAAAAAGGATTTACAATGAAAGGGGGGGCCTAAACCCACCAAACCTTGGATAACTTGAGGTTATAAGCACCTCGGACTAAAAAGTCCGCAAAGTAGTTGGACCTACGGTTGGGATAGCGAAAGAAAACCGACTGGAAACTATTAGAAATGGATCGAATCTCAGAGACCAAGCCTGAAGAGGCCCAATGGAGTTGGACCTGTAATTGGTGTGTTCATTACATTTAAAAAATTAAAATGCAACATTGAAGTCCTATGTCATTTAATTCTATACATATATCCTTACCATTTTTTCCCTTAACCAGGGTCTTAGTAATTGGTATCAATCTTGGCCGATATCAATCTAGATCTGACAGATTTATCTTTCTTTTTTTCTTTTTTTTTTTAAAAAATTGAATATATTTTTTTTCAATTTTATCCTTATCCTTATCATCAATCCACTGATTCGGAATCATTCATGAATCAGTATTTGTCTCCCTGATATCGATATATATCAACCGATCCGATACCGATTCTTGAAACCATGGTCTCAAGTCTCAACACCTTACTTGTGGAAGCAGGAGAGTGTTGATGAGATCACTTCCATGGGACTCTCTACTTAACCTATTGACAGGGTACCAAACTGCTAGCTGCGGGTGTCTTTAGTTGCCCTTTTTGATATATAATCTTAACAAGGCACGTCATCTCTCAAGTCTCAATCGGATTATGATTTGAGAATGACTTAAGGAAGGAAGGTTTTGCCCAAAAAAACAAAAAAAACTTAAACGGAAGGAAGGATTAAGGAAAGCTCTGATTTTAAAACGAGAAGTAATGGGGCAACGGTCGAATGTTAGCATGTTAAGATCACACCATAAAAACCGTTAAATCCTAATTAGACACGACCATCCGGCATCAGCCATCAGGTCGGCCCCCTCTCTCTTTCTGGACCCCACAAAGGCATATATAATAATCACAAGAAAGAGACCTTCCTTAGATCTAATAAGAAGGAATTCGTAGAAAACAAAGAAAAGTTAAAAATATGAATGACCCACCGGCCACCACTAGCCTCTCTGAGCTGTAATTTGTAATCATTTCTTCGTTATCAATTCTCAATTTCCCAGACACCTCACCCGCTTTCTTCCCATGAATGAATGCGACGTGTCTCCCAATCACATCCTCGAAAAATTCTGTTTCTTATAAAGACATAATGGTCATTTTGCACATAGAGGCCATGCACCACACGTGCTTAGCTTAAATAGTATTCTTTCTCCTTTCATTTTTTTTTCTTTTTCTAAAATGGACTCCAAATACTTACAAAATTTGAAATGAAAGAAAAGGGTAATGCAATAATTTTGAATACTCCCATGTTGAGATCACAAAAGCCAAAGTGATTAACCACCTAATAAAATTAGGATCCGAGGAGCCCGATTAAATTAACCACCAACCACTCAAAAGCCAAAGTGATTCTCACAATCATTATTTACTTTGTTTTTTTTATATAATATTCATGCTACCTGTAATTATCTCATTGGTGGATCAAGTAGCACTACCATTTTAGTGTGCGAGAGAGACTAAATTACGCCCAACGGTTAAATACAAAAAGTAATCCCCATCATTAAAGTTGTAAACAAACTTTTCCTTTCAATTACAGTTTACACCCCCACCCAAAAAGAAAAGAAAAATACCAAACCAACGTCATCAAAATGTGACGGCTAAACTCTTCAAGTCTTCTCCAATCTCCACAGGCCCACAACCCCCCATTTCTAACAATTTCTTTTGCAGGTGGGAGCATAAAATCTCATCCGCTAATCAAGCAATTCGGGACGCTTGAGATTCGCACAAAAAAAGAAAGGGGAGAGTTTTCATACACAACCGTGCTTTTAATCGTTGGATGAACATGATCATATACGGTACACGGTTCTTCATCCCCATCCAACGGTTGAAGGCACGGTCATGCACCATACATAACCGTGCACAAAAACAAAAGATGCCTTAAATTAGGGTTGTCAAAACCTAGCTGGACCGATGAAATCGATTCAAACCAGATCAATATAGAACGAATCAAACCGAACTGATCCTCGTTGAATTGGCTTTGGGCTGGGGTATCGCACACTTGAAACCAAAACCGCAAACAGGAGAAAAATAGACTGAAACCATAGCCAAACCAGTATAGCCCAATACCAGTCCAAAACTCATTAAAAATCATATTTTCCACCATAATTTTGCATACATATATATCAAACCAAATTCAAACTGAATCAAACCAATCCAATTGCATATCAATTAGAAAAATAGATAAAAAATCAAAATCGAAGCTTTTCTTATTGGTTTGTTTGGTCTCAGATTCACCCTTACAACATCAAAACCGCCCGAACTGATTGAATGACACCCTTCCTTGAGATAGTCAGATAGGTTCAAGCATGAATCAATTAGTTTCACCGGTATTTGATATTCTGTATTCGGTATTTGGAAACCAATATGATATCAATGCAAATAAGGAGTATCAGCCGAAAATGAATTGTTTATGAATTAATGATCAATATGTAGGGATGTACCCCATATGGACCAATCCATATCGAATCAATACTAATACCTATAACCGTGCGTGGGAAACCCTCAAATGACCTCCACGAATAGAGTCCAGTTTCTTTGCACGTACGTGTGAGAGGTAACCACCAATTTAATGAAAACAAAAAGGACAATTACCTCTCATATGTACGTTCATCTGCACATACATATAGATGATCCACATGCATATAGATTATCCATTCTCCAACGAATAGCTATGAGAATTTACCACGGACAATTGTTACTAGAAGAATTGTGACCCCAACAAATCGGGATCTGAATTAGTGGATCATTCATGACCAATTTTGATCTAGATTGAATCGAAATCAATCAGGATTGGTTAGAAGCTATTAAAAACTGTCAAAACAAGTTCTATTTCTATAAATTCACTACGAATCAACCGTTTCAGATGATCTGATCCCGATTCTTAAAACACTACAACAAATGGACATAGGGAATACCTATTTATTCACATTTTTTTTTTTTTTTTTTAAGTTTTTGTTAGTTTGGGCCAAACACTTTTTAATGATGTTTATTAATGAAATTCATTCTTTGACCTCCAACTATATAAAAAAAAGTGATGTTGGAGTGTTCAACAACTATCATACCTTAATATTAAAAATGGGTTGTGGAGCTAATATGGAAAATACAAAAAGGGTCAATATGGATAAATTACTTTTATTTATTTTTTTATTTGATACAAGTTTATATATTTTTGGATTGTCTAAAGATGTATGTCAATTCATTTACATGACATGATATTATTGGATTTGAAAGAGATGCTAACCAGTTTAATTGGTAACAACCACAATAATTTTTTCAAGCCCATGAACATTTTTAATGCCAAAATCCCAGGCTAGTTTGAGTTTTTTTCAACCCCCCCCCTTTTTTTTTTAAAAGTTTCAAGGGTCTCTCACACTTGTAATAACATAGGAGATTAAAATTGTGAGGGGAATCATAAATTAAGGATTCAATTGAATACTTTATAAAAGACGTACATTGGCACTATGGTAAGGTTGCTCAATTGTGACCTAGTGGTCATGGATTCGAATTGAGAATCAGCTTTTCCACGAAGCAGAGTCTAAGATTGCGGACATTATGACCCTACCTAGACTCTGCAGTGATGAGAGCCTCGTGTATTTATTGTTTAGGACTCATATTCTGAGCTTATGATGGTTGAGATAGAATTGACTAGAAACAAAGGCTAGCTATAAATTGTGTTTTAAAAAAATTGTATTTCAAGTAGTTTAGATAGACAAATCATCTGGTTTATGGTAAGATGGTAAGAATAAATCCTAATTGGTTTTGAGAATAGATTAGAAAGTGACTTGTTAAAATATGATTCATACATAGGACACTAATAGAGTAATAGTTGATATTATGTAATATTTTTCCTCATGGGATTGCACATAAGAATCTCATATGAAGCATGTGATTAACAGTCAGCTTCATAAAAAACATCGTTAGTATCAAAATCAGGTTCCAATTTTATATTTTTATAATTAAAAAAAAAAAAATAGCATTAATTATGGCTTAGCATCGAGAAGATTGACATTTATAACTGTAAGTTTAATTTATTAATGTAAGGTTGTACTGTGATTATGACCTTTGTGCCAATGTTTAAAATTAATAAAATTCATCATTATATTATTAATTACCACTATGAATATTTTATAGGAAGAGGGGAGGATACACTAGCATCCTCTCTCTCTCTATTTTTGATATGAAATGATCTTTTTGCCCTCACGTGTAAGAATCATTCGATCGCATCTCCTCAATGTGCTCCTCTTTATTGTTTGTTAAGAGAACGTACACTCTCTCATATTTATTTACCAAAGCATCCTTTCTATCTTTTCCACTCATGTGATTGGTCTAGTTAATAATTTCAAAGAGCCTTATAGATAGATGATGCCTTCTAATGGCACACTTAAGATCAATTGATGCTGCCTTGGTTAAAAAACAACCTAAAAAAGAAAGCAAGCTTCTATTGGTGCTGCTATTATGTTACAAGTTGAGAGTGACTCCATGCAAATCATCAATGCTTTGAAGCAAAGAAACTTTGATCACCAAGAAGTATTCTTTTCTTTGTGACATTTTCAATTTTTTTTGTGTAACTATTTCATTTTGATGTTTACCTTAAAAAGAAAAATCTATTTCATTTTGATTTCCTTCTCTCATGTTGATTGATTAGTGAACCTTATTGCTTGCATAACAGCCAAGTTTGGTCACTCTTGTACTTAAGCCAAGTGTTGGCTCTACGCTCCTACTTGATCATAATGGATCTTGAGCATTGATCATTCTTGAATTGATAGATTATGGGAAAACGGACTCTTTCGAGAGTTGTAGTTCCTGCGTGGATTTGGGTCCTTTGTAATGCGATAGGGGTGTTGGGTTGCATGCCCAAACACTGTGGGCCGTTAGATGTGTGCTACACTCCCTATCACGTCACAAAAGAGCCCAACGTGCTCTGCATCTAAATTCATTATGGCGTTAATTAAATGATTGCATCCACCTCTATTGATGCTTTCTTGTACATTCCCATTAGCGCTGTGCTGGTGTAGAGACTACATTCTCGTACAAAAAACTAAACTCTTCCCCATAAATCATTATTTACCCAAAAAAAATAAAAGAGAAAAAAAAAAACACGAAAAGAAAAGGGATTTAATTGGTATTTTATAATTTAAACTCACGGAGTGGTGTAGACTGTAAAATAGCAAATGCTGAAGAAATTGAAAACAAAAAGAAGAAGAGAAAAAAGGGAAAGAAATAGAAGGAAATAGAATCAGATGAAAGGGACATGTCTGTTTTATAATAGCGTGGTTGGAAAGATAAAGGGAAATGACAAATGGTTAACCCTACGGGTAGAAAGAGAGAGAGAGAGACACACACAACATGACACCAAACACCATTTAAAGTAAAACTTGGTTTGGAGTTTGCTTGCGTTGAGGTTCACATGGATCGCAGGGCCCCACACCTCTCTGAATCCCCCTGACAGACTGTTAACGGCGCCATGTAGCTCTATTTGCTCTGTCAAGGGCCTTCTTTTGGTTGTTAATCCCGTGTGGGACCCCCTCAGACCTAACCTTCCTCAGACAATCCTCTCTCTCTCTCTCTCTCTGTCTCTGAGTCGGAGTAGCGTTCTCTATTAAAGCTCACCCTCACACTCTCACTGCTTCCATCTTCGTTCTTACTCTCATCCTCTTTCTTTCTCTCTCTCTCTCTAATCTCTTCGATCCATTTGCTCCGTTGTCTCTTTCTGGCCAGAGATCACAGTTTCGGATAAAGAAATATGGATAGGAGCAGGGTCTGCGCTCTGATCTTCATCTGCATTGCCGTGGTCGGTGTCGGCGGTCAAGCCCCAGCGGCAGCGCCAACTACCACACCAACACCACCAACAACTCCGGTCGCACCAGTTTCATCACCACCCGCTGCTGCAACTGCGCCGACCACGCCTAAAACCCCAGCCCCAGTAGCAACACCAACAGCGGCACCACCGACGGTAGTTTCATCTCCGCCAGTACAAGCTCCTCAAGCAGCTCCACCAACACCGACGGTTCCAGCTCCAGTTGTCACTCCCGCTTCGCCACCACCGGTGTTGACCCCACCTCCAACCCCAGTTCCGGTGAGCTCTCCTCCACCTGCATTACCTCCTCCAGTACCAGCCCCAACCACACCTCCCGCAGCTCCTCCACCAGCAGTTCCCCCACCTGCACCAGTGGCAGCACCTCCTGCAGAGGTACCTGCACCGGCACCGAGCAAGAAGAAGAAGAAAACGAAACACACCCCGGCCCCTGCGCCCTTAGCCGTGAGCCCTCCCGCGCCACCCACCGCGGCACCTGGGCCGAGTACTGACTCTTCCGCCTCTCCCGGACCAGCTGCGGACGTGAACTCGGTACGTCATTCCAAAACTTCTTAAATTTTCAATTTTTCTCCATTTCTTTACTTCTGCAAACCCCCTCTTTTGGGTTTTGCACTGGTAGATCAACACCTGGTGCGTGCGATCTTGGGTATTAAACCTTGATCTGATCACATTGGGGTGTTCCTGTTGTGTGAGATCTCAAATCTGTGAACAGTGAAAACCCTCCCTGACCTACACAGAGAGGGGGAGAGAGAAAGAACAACGAAGGGTAGAGCTGTAGAGGTAGACCCCACATTGGCTCGTTCACCAATACACCAGAGCCAAATGTTTTTAATGACGTGTCTTTTTTAAATTACTATATTACCCCCTCTTAGAATTGCAAAATAGAAGAGTGTCACAAATCTCGAGATGGTACCCAAGAACTGTAGACAAAGCCAAACACCGGCGCAACCCCCAGGCCCCAACCTCCTCGTACAGATGCTGTGCTGTATTATTATCCCTGGCGCATGATAGCAGTTACGGCATCTTTTATTATTTAATAAACTACTTTTCAACAGTCACATCCGATACTGAATCCGGATCGGACGAGTCTGAACCCGATTCATGAAACACTGGGTCTTATTGGAGTAATGGGACCGATTCTGCTAATCCATTATTAATCTCTTTCTTTCTTTTATATTTAGTTAATTAATTAATTGATTAATTAAAATTTTGTTTGTGTATGGTATTAATGCAGAACGGTGTAGAGAAGATGTGGGGGTTGCAGAATATGGTAATGCTGGGAGGAGCTCTACTCTGTGCTTTCCTATTCTAGGAGGGAGCAGAGGAGGGCAGGGGCAGGAACATAGCAGCAACAAAAGAGCAACATTAGATGAGATCAGCCCAGATCTTTCTTCTTGTCTCAGTTTATTGTTGGAGATTTTTCTCCCTTTCTGTTCCATTGCTGCTCTTCATCATCACTCATGACTACTTGTTATTTTACAGAGACTATTAGTACGTAGTTGGTATTTTAAGAGATTGGTGGATCATTACAAATTCATATTGGATTCTTTCAGATCATATTATTGTTATTAAAATTTTTTCTGGAGCAGAGAAGGTGTGACCATTCAGCATTGTTTCATGTTTTGTGTAAGGAGGAACATAAATATATATATATATATCCAGAGATTTATGATGGATTTTATGATCATCTCTCGCTCTCTCTCAAGTCTCAACCAATTATTCTCTCCATCCAATTGTTGAGGTTTGACCTTGTGAGAAAATTCTCTCTCTCTCTCTCTCTGAGGTGTGTGATTATGGCTAGGGTTTGGGTATTTTGAAACCCTGATTTCGTTGGTGATATAGTTAATGTTGATTCGGTTCAATTCCCATCCTTTGCTCAAGTGAGAAAGGATTATTAGCTTAGCTGGAGGAGGAATTTCACTTGCGATTCTCAGATAACCTATAATGTTGTTTCCCATTAATTTTTTTGAAGGAATTTTATCTTAAATTCAAGTGCAAAGGTTTATACCCGATCTGATTCTGCTGCGTATTTGGGTTATCCATTGTTTTCCTCAACAGAGTATGTGAGAGGTAGATTGACTTTGAGTCTACCATGGTTTTTTTTTTTTTTATGTGTAATGTGAGTTTACTAATTTAATGTGGTTAAATCTAGATCATGGTTATAAAAGAGTATCGGATGGGGCATTTCGTCGAGGTGCCTTGTATTATTGATACTTGTCCAATACTATATCGGTGGAACAGTTCTAATTGGGAGTAAACTTGTCCAAAGATGATTTCTTAATCAAAATTTAGGACAGAATTGGCTCTAATTGGGTGTAAATTGGTCCGATAATGATTTTTAATCAAATGTTGGGGGCAAAACTGTTCAATTTAGCCCAATGTGGTCTATCTTATTTGTATTGGTATTGTTATCGGTGAAAATATGGCCATCCATAAGAGAAGGGACCCAAGCATTGTTATAGATGTGGACAAGAATAATTTGAACGGGCTTGGGCCTAGGACATGCAAATATTAAGTATTCATCGGCAAAAAGAAAATGAGAGATCTTAGAATCACCTAATACTAATCTGTAGTCCAATAGCAAAAGAGAGTTTTCAAATAATTTGAAAGTGAAGAATTATCTTCAATACATTAAAATGTGCAACTTTTCTTACAAGATGAGGTATTATCTTCACTTAAATTCTTTTTTTGGGTTGGACCCTCAAGAGATATTTTGTGGAAAATTTCATTTTATTTTACATTTACCACTAGTAATAATATTTTCAATTTTATAGACTCAAAATTTTTAAATAATAGCTGAAAATATTTTTTATCTTTCTCATTCCAATTTCTAGGGTTTCATTACAATTTATCTAATATATTAGGATCTCAATATGAAAATCACTTTGTTCTAAGAGCTTAATTGTTGAGAGTTCATATATATATATATATTTATTTATTTATGGGAAAAGTTTTCATACACGGTCGTATAAACCATATATGTGAGAGGGTGACTGAGAGTTTCAAGGCATTAATTAATGGGTGGGGATTTATGACTTTTCCAACTCTTTGTGAGAGACCCTCTCACATACACGGTTTACACGACCGTATATGAAACCTTTCCCCTTTATTTATTTTGGGAAAAGGTTCTCTGAGCCGCTAGGGCAGGGTAAAGTAGCACCTCTCTCTCTCTCTCTCTCTCACACACACACACACACACACACACACAGACCTGGCTCCCCTCCAGCAGTGTGGCGAGAGCTGGAGGATCCAGCCCAGCAAAAAAAAAAAGGGGGAGGGGGGGGGGGCTGTGAACTGATCCAAACACCCTTGTTTTTGCTGGGCTGGATCCTCCAGCTCCCGCCACAATTGGAGGATAGCAGAATACCACACGCACACGATCCAGAATCCCAAATATCAAGGCCCGATGGACTACGATCCAGATGTTGTCCAAGCACCTGCTTAGAACGAATGATGGCTAAGGCCTAGAGACTATTGTTTGTCCAAGAACCTGTTCAGAATAAAAATGGGCTGAAAATGGCTGAGGATTGGGCTTTTTGGAGGTGAGCTTTTAGGTTAAATTGCTAGATGGATTGAACCTAACTAATCCGACCCGGCTAGAATCCCTACCTAGTACCTATTGAGTCTTCCAAAGTGATGTTAGCAACTAAACTGTCTAAACTCAACACAGAAAAAAGAGAGAGAGGATAAATTACACCTGAGGGTACTTAACATTTACAGAAACTATGTCTGAGATACACCTCTCTTTTGATCTATTATATTTGGGGTATCTCTTTTATATTTCCAACTTTACCCATACTATCATTTTTCACAAAATTTAGGTACCATCTGATCTGCCACATGATAGTTGTTTGGCTTATAAAGCATATGCGTGTAGGAAATGTTTCTATCACGGGCATGTAGGACCTAGGCTGCCGTAAAATTATATTTGTAGAATTTTTACTCCAACTAAAATTTTTGCATGCAATATTAATTCACTCTTTGTAGCACACAGGTTATAAATCATTTAATTTTATCTTCTCTATAGAAAAGCAACTTACAGTGAAACAGTTTTTATTCCAATCAATACCCATACCTCGAATCTACTAATAAGAGATAGGGACTTTAGACCAAAGGGAAAAACTTCGCCACGATGCTAGAGTGCAATTTTTGGGTCACATATTTTTTGATTACTTTCTCTCTCCTACTTTGAATATGTAGGCTCCATTAGTGTGGCATGCAGATTTCTTCCCATAGTATCATCGTGGCGAACCCTCTCTCAAAGTTGAATATCATATTCTTCATCCCATATTTAGCTCCCCCCACACATCCCTTAGGTTACTCTCTTCTTGACTTTAATCTAGCAAATTATTAATACAGCTGCATGGAATTTACTATGGTAGTTATCTAGGACCTACTAATAAAAATATTAGAAGACTTTCTAAATCAACTTTCATCTATGTAACTAATTTTTTTTAATCACCTCATATTGGAACTCGGAGCTTCATAAAAATTGAAAATTCGAATCACTCAAGATGTTCTAATCCAAAGTAACCCTACTATGAGAACATTAAATTATCTATTTATAAAAGGAAAAAAGATCCCCACGGCCTCCCACGCATGCTGCCATTGGTGTGACATGGGAGATTCTTATTATACCCACAATATGAAGAACTTTTCCCTATTTAAAAAATAGGAAGTTTCCTTTGGCCACTATCACTCATGCCCCGAAATGGGGTGAAGGAAAGAACCGATGGTGAGAGGGTAACTACATATATTCTACAAAAACAAGAGGAAAATACATTTCAAATAAAGCTATTACAAAATTAGAGAAACCAGATAAGGGCCTTCCAAAGTCAACAAAAATACCAAAAATTCTCATCTGATTTTAAGTATAAAAATGGAGAAAATTGACAAAACATATTTTATAAGAAAGGATTCAACTCTTCACAGTTCACAGTGGGCTTAATATTTTGTGTTTTTCCTTTAATAATTGAATTCAAACTCCGATGCACCCAATGGTGGGAATTAATCCCATATCATATGATTCTGAGACCTTGAATGACTTCATATACTAGTTGGCCTCTCTACGTAATAGTTCTACCTAATAATTTAAGCTTTAGAGATAAATACTTCAATTCCCAACAGTCCCTCTCAAAGAGCCAAATTAGATTATTTGATATATAGTTGTTGCAATCCATGCAAACATGGAAGTAAGGTTTTGGTGTGCGCCTAAAACCTAAAGATATTGGACAACACAGGGAGCCAGGGAATCATGGACTTGGAGAGAGGAAACTTCCTCCTACAATAAATATAACCCTAAATATTAAACAAGTAGTCGATGAAAACCTAAGTGACGGGCTTTAGTGGGAGAAAGACAATCTCTGCAAAAGAAGGTAAATGTAAACACATATGGTCCTACCAGCTTTTACCCCGTGCCTCCTGCAATGATAATTCTCACACAACTCTCGCCCCAAAAGAATGCATCTCCCTCTTTCTCTCTCAGTGCAGAGATAGATTAATCCAATTGGTCTTGCGCCTCCCTAGGGGAAGGAAAGAATGGTGGGAAAGGAAAAGCACAATGTTCGGGTCCCACATTCCACAAACCCACCTGAGGTCCTGATTGGAGATAACCCAACCCCACACTCCCATTGAGCTTTCCTAAAAAATCCAACACTAGAGCCTGTCATACATCAGTATAAAGACTAAAGAGATAAAGAGGTTACTACAAGAAAAAACGGTACCAAATAAGTCTTCACATTCACTACTACAAAAAGACTAAATACTAGAAGTCTTCTCCACATTCTGTTCCTTTTCTTAGAAATTTCAAGATTCAGTGAAGCTGGAATGAACAAATTGGCAAATGGCCTAAGAAAGAAGAGAAGATAAATGATACATCCATATATTATAAGCATTTAATATCTGATGGAAAGACAAAGTTCTGTTTACATCCTTCTTTCAACAGCACTGAACAATCCATAAACAATAAGGCCCGATCTGACACTTCAACATTTCAATTACAGTAAGAAAAATTGGGTTTCTATCTCACAACTCAGAACAGAACCCCCCCCCCCCTCCCTTTTCTTTCCCCAACACCCAAAAACTTCTACATCAATCAAACACACCAACACTAGACACAAATCCAAGCACAGAAACAAATCTTAAGACCCAATAAACAACATCAGTATCAAGCCCATGAAAGCCAGCAGCTGAATTCTTCATCACCACTGACATCAGTTACATTTTCAGGCAAGAAAATTAGTAGAATATTGGAAGGTTAGTGATTCTTCTCTGACCTATCAAAGAAATACCATGATCCGTCTTGCATGGAAGGTAAGGTGAAAAAACAAACCTTTATCTGCTCTATCTCCACTGGTGGAAAACAAAGAAGAAACCCAAACTCCTACTCTGTATAGAGAGTATAAAAATTCACTCAGGCCCTATTTCTGAATAAGGCCAGTGAATGTGTGAATAATTATCCTCTATTTACAGCTATAAGCATCCCCCAACTCCAAAATTTTTGGATCAGCTTAGTTCCTACTATACTATTTTACCACCACCACCACCACCTCTTCCTAAAATCAGTCAAGTCTGTTAAAACTCAGTATCTTATGAACAAGCTTGCCCAGATCAGTTCCTACATCGTGTTAGAGGACTTCCATCTTCCACTTAATGTTGTCATGGTTGCTAGCATGAGATTTCTCCAAAGCAGCAACTTTGGCTCGATGAGCAGCTACTGCCAAGGCCTTCCCCCTCTCACTCTTAGGGAGCTCACACGTTTCACTTACAGACCCACCTCTTATATCTGCAGGTGGAATGAAACAGTCTAGTGATAGGCCAGGGACATTAAAAGCTACTTCCTCGATACTCCATGCCTCTTCCATCCTCGTCTTAGTATGACTCATCGCCATCTCCCCAAACCTAAACAGAGTCACCACCGACCGGCCTGAGTGGGCAATCATGATCCCTTCAATGGGTCTATAATCATCAAGGAAGGTATTAAAGGTAGTTTCCCAGTACACAGTGTCACCTCCATTGGACTGGATGCGGGTGAGATGAGAGTCTTCCATGTGTACAAGAAGGCCCGTTCTCTGGCTGAAGTAGCCAAACAAGACATGCCTTATGATCTCTGCTGGACCTTCACTCCTTGCTTTCAATGTTTGCGGATCTGCACATAGCTTGAGGATGAAGCAATCCTCTCCATTAATCCTCTTCTCTCCAATGCACCGAGCATCCGCAAACATGCTAGCAGTGGTTCTGGGATCAAGACCCTGCAAAATAATGAAAAAAGCCACATTAGGAAAATGATGAATTGGCTAACAACAAAATCAAACTACAGTTAAAGCAGAAGAGGTGAACCAACATAGCCCCAACTTCACCTGTAGTGCACGGCGTAGAGGTCTAACAGGGCCTTTTGCAGCATGTGCACCAAGCCAGGGGGTATGCCTCCAAACGAGCTTTCCATTGCAGCCAGCATGAACCTTGCTACCACCAACCGCGAGTTCCACATACCACATGTCAGGATTCATCTGCCACAGGACAAACCCACCTGATTCAGCTGCTCGGGATGCATTCCGATTCTTCACAACTTTGGTGGCCGTCTCGAATTCTGAGGCTACCATTTTCAACTTCCCCATGGCATAGGCATTGCGGATAGAGTTCCGAAGCTTTTGCCCTCCGGAAGCAGCCATGTACTGCTGCAATATGTACTGAGCAGACGAAGTTTCCTAACATACCAGAAGGGAAGTCAAATAAATAGGACTGCAATAAATTGCAGAACAAGAGGAGAAAACCCACATAAGAACAACTAGCATACGATTCTTTAATCCCGCTAAAATTGATTCGACAGAGAAACCTGGCTACCCATTTGCATCTATGACTTAAACTGAAACTACCTACGAACGAGCAAGAGTAACAGAAATACTCGCAACTAAAGAATATTGGTAAAGCGAGAATTAAGAGAAGAACGAAATAGAACAAGCGTCTCCGCGTGAACGTCTCACTGAAAAAAAGAAAAACATTATTCTACATGAATCCGAACCCAAAGCTATGAAATTCCGAATAAAGAAACTAACCAGCAACACACCCTTCTGGGGTCCCAAATAACGATTACAAAAACAGGGTTAAAAGCAAATAAGAAAAATCCAGGAAGAACAGTTTCTTTCTGTAAATCAAAGCAAACCCCAAAAACAGAAAAAGAAAGAACCAGAGAGAGGGAAGAGGGACTCACGATGGGAGTGTCTTTGATGCTTAGGTGAGGCAAAGGGTCGGTAGAGCAAACGTGCACGGGGGCGAGAGGTGCGCCCATTACACCGAGCAGAAGCCTAAGATCTGATCGATTGTAAGGAGAGGAAGAAACGGAGGGTGCGCGAGAGAGTTGGCCAATCATCCAATGTCCCCACCCTTCCCTCTTGGAATCCCCTCCGCCATCGCATCCTTCAGGATCAGGTCCCTCCATCAACGGCGTCAACGTCTCCCCCGGAGGCCTCAGGCTTCCAGATCTTGCAATCAGCGTCTCTGGGGGACGCGATACATGCTGCTTCCTACGCCGGAGCAACCCCGACATGGGAGAGCCACTCCTGGCTGGGCTTCTCGTTCTGGACCTCGCCGGCGACAACCCTCTCACCACCTCGTTCTTCAGCGCCGAGAAGAAACCTTGCTTCCTCTCCATCTCCCCTTAACTAACCAATACCCAAAGGCCCCCACCCCTCTTAACCCCAATCCTCCAAAACAAAGTAGAAGTCAGAAGCAGCAAGCAACAGCAGGTACCACACAAACCCTAATGAAGTAAAAACGATCGAGCGCAGCGCAGCGCAGAGCAGAGCAGAGAGAGAGACAGAGAAGTCCACTTAGCACTCTCAATGAAAAGCGATCACACACTAAAGACTTGAAGAAGGTGGGGAGGGAAGAAGAAAAAAAGAGGGAAAGAAAACCGTTTTGGAAACTGAGATAAATTTAATAAATAAAAGAGAAATTAGATTAAGATAAAAGGCTGGGGCCTGGTTGGCCCTGGGGGGAATCAAAATATTATTTTTATTTCTATATAAATTTTTATTCATTTCTAAATTCTAAATTTCTAATAAGAAATTGAAAAGGCTTTGGCGAGAGTGACGACAAAACAAAAACCAGAGAATGAGATAATAATAATTGAAAAGAAAAATAAGAATTAAAAAATAAATGAAAAAGGAAAAAAGAAAAAGAGAGTTTTATAGAGCGTGAAAACGGTTTTAAAGTTAAGGGAAACAAGTCCTGCATGGCTGCACATTGCGCACATGGGATGGTCGGATGACCAGAAATGGGTCCCACTTAATTGCAATGGTCTATCTACACCTATGGACCGTTCGAATGCTCTTCTTATTCTTTCCAATTTTTATTTTTTATTTTTTATTTTTAATGGTATCTTTCCATCTTTCTTTCTTTCCCTTGTTTTGGATTTGCATATCTTCCCTTATGTACCTCTTGTTATTCACATCTGATATAGGATAATTGTTTGATATTGAACCTCAAAATATTCTAACTTTGTTAATTCCATGACTTAATTTTGATCAAATTTGACTAATTGAGTTGACTTTAAACTCGTATTAGGATTCCAATAAACATCGAGAAATATGAATGGTGTCCATAAAATATTGGAAAACAATGAAGGCATAAATCAGGGTAGATATTTTTGGTCATTGACGATTGTGTAGTTCCTTGATAGAGCGGGCAAGGATTTTTCCTTAACTAAATACCCAATTCATTATTTGGATTATCCTTCTCTCCTTTATTTTCTCATCTCTAGTTGAGGCACATAGATGAGTCACGAAGAGGAATGCCTAAGTGGAGATAGACCTTCAGTGTGGACATATTTTGCTCGAAGGATTGAGTTTAATACCTCTAACATGGGTTTTACTTGTTAACAAACACAAACCATAGATTTTCGGTGAAAGTTTTTCCACACCAATGGAGAAGGAAGAATCCATGATTGGATTTTTGGGTCATCAATACACTTCCACCCTTATTGACAAAGTCGAAAGACTGAAAACTACATTCTCCTTTGATCAACTATAGATGTCCATGTTGAAGGGAAACTCTGAATTAGATTATATACAAAAAAAGTAATTAACATGATTGAATATATTTTAGTTGCAGTTGCCTCAATCAACCATAACCTTCAAGAATGTCATCTGAGGTGGTTTGGCCATGTGCAACAGAAGCCTGGGGATGCCCCGAAAAGGATTAAAGAGCTAAAAGAGTTAGGGATAGACTTAAAATGGTCATTGGTGAGATTGTGAATAATGACATGCATAGTCTGGGTCTTGTGCCAAGTATGATCTCAAATAGAATCTATTGGAGGACAAGGATCCATGTTGTTGACACCATATACTATCCTCTTTCCACTTACTTTCATTTTTCATTTTTAATTTTTCATTTCCTTATCTCATCTCTTCATTCCTCTTATTGTCTCTTCCCTTTGTGAGGATCTCAATTTTCTCTACTTTGTTTTGAAATGATCTATATAGCCGACCCCATTTACTTGGGATAAAACTGAGTTGTTCTTGTTGGATAGATTTGAGCTATTTAACTACAATATTAATATTTCTTTACAAGGCTCTAGATAAATTATTTTTGACCATGCAAATCAATAAACAATATATACATAGTTGGAAACTTGGGATAATATGCTCATGTTGATTATTTGATTTGGTTAATCTCCTACATTAGATCCAGATGACTAATATAAGCACCATAGAACCCCACACTTCTAAAACTATATAGGTTCATATCATCTAAAACCTTGATAGCAAAATATTTAAAAATTTCAACTAATTTAGATTCTAAATTTTTATGTAACAAAAAATAAATATATATAAAATACACATTTATTTGTGCATTACGTTTTCAAATACTATTCCACAACAAGAGAAACACATCATAGACCTAAACAAGTAGTAAGGATAACAAAAGTTCAGTGTTTTAGTGTAACAAATAACAAAAGTTTAGTGTTTTAATGTGCTATAATGGAATGCTTGTTTTCACCTAATTTGTTGATTAACAAAAAAGTTTTCACCTAATTTGTTCTCTTCATTCTTTACTTTGTAACAATATAATGCAACATTAAATGAAAAAAAATGAAAGGGAAAACAGAACCGCCTTTTTTGTTTTATTTAGGTAATAATGTGTTTTATTCAAGTAACTTGACTAACAAAGTAAGTTACAATTACATGGATTGGTTGGTTAAGCATTAAAAGCCCTAATCTATTGTTGGAGGGCATTTTCACAACCCATCTATGTGAAATGAAACCAAATGATATATTAGTAAAATGTTGAAATCATTTCCTAATTGAACCATATACCCAAATTTATTTACATTTAGGGGGTTGTCAAAAATTAGACCACATTGGTAGGCTTGACTTGATTCCATCGATTGAAGCCTAAGACTGACTGGATCGATTACTAAATGTGTCGGGCTCAAGCACCAACTGATTAATAATTGGGCGTTTCTGGTTGAAGATAGTGATCCGATGGTCATCTAACTAGAACCAACCAAATACTATGACCAACCAACAAATGACCGTTTATAGCCTGATCAACCCGTTTAAAGTCCGATTATGATCTGATACCTGACCGACAGACTAAATAAAATGTGTCCATGCCCTACCCTGCTCTGCCCTATTAGGTTTGGTTGAACCAACCTAACCCGACCAGTTGACACCCCTATTTGCATCCATCCTTTTTTACCAAGCTAACCCCTTTTGCCTATGCAATGGAGTTGAATACTTGAGAGTTGCATTAATATAGACCTAGGTAGGTGGATGTATTAAGACATTCCATTGCAAACCCCATTTGCACCCCCCTCTTCCCTTTTTGTGTGTCATGATAATGTTTGATTACCGAAATAAATTTCTAGTAGGAAAGAGCCTCTTGGCGTGGAAGAGGTCGTTGGCTTGACTCTTTTCCATCAAATGTTAGACATCCTTATTTCTTCCCTCCATCTCCTTTCCCTTGGCTGCGCTCTTAAACTGTCAACTAGCCTATCGACACTCGATAGTATCTGATAAAAAAAATAATAAAAAAAAAAATTCCTGGTCAAATTCTTACTAGAACCTTATTGATAGCATAGAAAATATAGACATCTTTATCCATAAAGATAATCTTAAGGATATGATTATCTGTTAAAAACCCACCAATGCAATCCATTTTCTATATATGAACCATCATGTATTGTGGGCTATTTGATTTGATTTCAACACTCAAAAAATTTATAATACATTGGTGGGTCATGAATATCTTTTATTTTTTATTATATATAGACATAAATGGGACAGGACAGGAGACATAGATCACAGATGGTTTTCCTTCAAGATGAAGACACCTTCAATCTTCTGTTCAAATAATTTTTAAAAGAAGGTGAAACAGCAAAAGATATTTGATTTTGGCGTTACTATGTTCTTTTGCCTTCACATGGAAAAAAAAATCTATGGGGGAATCCATCATATATAAAAAGCAAGTTGGGCTTTTGACTGGGCCTTGAATGATGGTCCATCAATGGCTATGGCCCACAACAGAAGGTGGAAGGTTTCATTTTATGATATTGTATGAACTGAACAAAATAATGAACAAGACCAGATCAACACTGTGGTAGTTGTTGGATAAGAATATTTGATTCTCTGTGTGTTGTTGAAGGTAGACCCATAAAACAACAATAAAGACAGCAAAAAAGATGAGAAAAGAAAAGGTATGGAGGAAGATGAGAATGCTTGGTTGGATTGGTTTAAAGTTTTTTTTTTCTTGGCTTCTCTGTTGTTTGTTATTTGTGAACATTTTTCCTTTGTTTGACTAGTGCTTGCGTTTTGGGTTTAGGGCCCACAGAGGATAGGTAAGTCAGCTGATGGTGGGTTCCACTTGTCTAATATCAAATTCTGTCCAAAATGAAAAGTGCAACTGCCCTATGAAAGTGAGTTAATTAGATTAAGAGAAGCCACTTAGGCTAATGAAGAAGAGATTTTTGACGATCAGATTTCTTGATACATATGGCTCCTTGATATGAGAGAGAGAGAGAGAGAGAGAGAGAGAGAGAGACCATGACCATGAATCATGAATCATGCTTCAAATGAAGCTTTAGCCTTAAGAACAGTAACAATGACTGTAACTCCATAATAACATTGATATATTAATATGGGAGTGTCTAAATGATACTATTAATATATAAGCTTTATGTTATTGTTGAAGGTTGATCTTAATCCAGAAAGTGTTGTGATGATTTTACGGCCGGTTGTTTCGTCTTCGAAACACGTCAAAATAGTCAAAAAGTGCATACAAGGGTGTCGTAGGCTCTACTTCCCGTAGAGCTCGTTGAGATTTCCGTTTTCTTATATATTGTAGTTATCTCTTTGAGAGATGGAAAAGTGAGAGTTTATACGTATTTTGCTTCACAGAAATAGTGAATTCGTTCTATTGCTCTGCCTTAAATGTAGCCTTCTTTCTTGGGGGTGAACCACGTAAATCTTGTCTTGTGTGTGTGATTTCTCTTCTTTTTTTATTTTCTTCTGCAAAATTACCATTCTACTGCATTGTTTTTCTAACATTTTATATTTATAGTCATTTTAGGTTTATGGTGTTTTGAGTGGCAAATTCCCTTTAAAAAGCTAGCTATTAAGGAGAGGTGCCGAAGCCCTTATATATCTCCACATGATACCACTTGTTGAGAGCCTTGGGACTTGGGTAGAATTAAGCTAACCATCAAAGAGAGGTGCCCAAGTGCCAAATCTTTATATGTTTTCACATCGGGTTATTCACATTCGATGTAAAATAATTGTTTTTGTGTGAAACCCCATGGGACATCTTTTTGGTGCATAAGTGATGATAAGAAAAAGGGAGAGAAAGAGAAGAAAAAGAAGAAGAAAGAATGCATGTGTTAGTGTTAGTAGTGTGGGAGAAGCCCAATAAGTTTCAAGAAAGCAAATAATTAAGCCATATATATATATATTATATTTGATTTGATAAACAATTGAAAAAATGTACCCAATACAGAAAGCAAATCTGGAAGCTGTGCTTTTTTGTATGTATATCCAGCTGCTAGCTTTGCTATTTGTAGATGAGTTGTTTGCATTGCAGGGGTTGTACTGTAGTAGTTGTTAAGTTAATTAGTGGTGTACTTTAAGTTATAAGGTGATGTGTGTGTGTGTGTCATGTCATGTGTCAACTGAGAAGAAACCGAAAGAGAGAGAAAAGGGTTTTAAAGTAAACTAAACTGAAAAGAGCAAAACCAGCACCAAGAAGAGATCGAGAATCATGGGAGCGATTGAGGGAGGGAGGGAAGGAGATTGGGTTCTTCTTCTTCTTCTTCTTAATTTACTTCTTTGTTCTTTCCTGTTGTCGTCTTTGTTTGCATTATATATTATGACCCACCAACTATATAAAGACTAAAAGTTTGTAATTAATTAATTGGTTACGTATTGCTTAAGCAAGTCAATAGAAGTATTATTAGTGGCGCTGGAGAAATTATTATCTCATTAACACAACTATCCACCTTTATCTTATCTATTGAGGGGTCCCTCCAATCCAAAGTGGCCAAAGATTAACAAACAGTACGAGAAAGATCTCTACGCGGTAGTGTTTCCTACATCTTTTCATAAGACACCGTGAGATGAAGCCTCCACTCCTGGATAGATACCTAGGTGTGCTCACCCATTAGCCGAGACATTTCTGTAGAGACCATGCGATCAAGGAGAGATCTCTTGTCCTTTTAATAAATAGTGCGATTTAGATTTTGAGTTGTGCAATATTTCGACTCATTGGGCAGTCTTGGTCTGACCCGATTCAATACTAAAAATGATTTTAGATTGAAACCAAATCGATTAAGATCGATTATCTAAAAAAATGATTTAACCAATTGATTAACATTGACGAGCCAAAACCGATTATAGATGAAACTGACCGATCAGTTATTAACCAGTCTCGGTTTGGCTTTGAAGACCTATTATGTAATCAGTCAGTTTTGGTCTTCGACTCAGATGTCCAAGCTCTGATTAAGACCCAATCGAGATCAATAGAACCGATCAATTGACACCCTTACAGCCTTAATCCTATTGGTAAGGATATCACCAACCACACTTGCCATGGTTTTTGACCATTCTCTTTCGTTCTTCTTTGTAATTGAAGGACGGTCTAAAGTCTAAACCATCCATATTAAATACTAGTAATAGGCAATTCAATTCCGTGAAAGAATTCGACATAGATTATTATGGAATTAGCAAACACACACACACACTCTCGATCTCTTCCCTACCCTTAAGAGGGGTCTTGTGCCCTCTTCATTGGTGGGTTTCCCTCCCTACTAGCTTAGAGAACTCTTTCTTTGAATGAATCCACCACTTTTACTGCGTTCGAATGTGATTCTTTTTTTTTTTAAATTTTAAACAATATTAAACTATTAGGACATTTCAAACATTCCTATAATAACCATAGATTTTCCACGAATGTCTTCTATGGTGGGTGAAGAAAAACTTGCTCATAGAAATGGATGTAGCTGCCAGCTTAAGAAATATCTTAAAGAGTCCGAAACACTATATTACCAATGCTTTGTTTCATTTGGGGAGAATGAAAAAATATGAATTACCAGTCAAGGTCAAAGTCAAAGTCAAAGTCAAAATTACACCACCTGCAACGGTCAAAAGATTTCAAAATCCAAAAATCCCTAAGGCCACAACCTCACTACTTTCAAGTTAAGTAATCACTATTATTAATTATTAATTATGATGATATATGGGAGTTTTTGTCTCCCACTTCTCTCGGGCATTGTCCCCACATTATAGAATTATTATGATACTTACCTATCTCTATCTATCTATCTATCTATAATTATTCTATTCTATTCTATTCTATGATATATTATTAATTGATAATATAATCTAAATTAATCTGGGTATGTTATGGGGGGATAATGAAAATCCCATTGGATAGTATTCCCAAAATTCAAACTCCCATGGACTTAATTCTAAGTTAATCACACAAAGACAAAAAGACTGAGAATATAAACTATTATTTCAGATTCTCTATTTTTCATTCATGGATTAAGAAATAACTATGATTAAGATTTAAAAAGGAGGAATCTTTGGTATCTAACCCCCATCCTCTGCCTCACCATCACCTCTCATCTCTGCGTTCTTTTCGATCTTGAGTCATTCTACTCTGCAACTCCTACCCCACTCTCTTCCCATAATTCTCGCTCTACCATTGGAATAATTCTCGCTCTACCATTGGAAAGGATTGTGGGAGGCTAGGGGAGGGGAGGGGAGTAATAGTAATTTACGGATTTAGAATTAATAGGAGAGAAAAAAAAAATGTGAAAATTTGTTTGTATAGAGGAATCAGAAAAGAAACTTTCAGAAAATAGAAGGTAAGTATATTGTGTAGAAAATAAGAACCTAAAAGATGCAGAAAATAATCACACAATCGCACACAAATTTTACGTGGTTTGAAAAGATTGCCTACGTCTACAATGAGATGAGATTTGCTTCACTATCAATGAAAAATAGGGTTATAGCAGTTCATCCCCACACCTCTCTCAAATCAATTAAGAGAAGGAACACTCACTACAAGTATAGAGCATAACCCTAAGGCCTCTTAACGGCCTTTTAGAATCAGTCCACTTTTGCAAGCAACTGAATACAAGACATCTTATCCCAACAATCTTCACTTTGGCTTGTATTCTATCGAACGTCCTATGAAGATAATCTATAGATGCGCTTTCATCCCTATACCTTCAGAAAGAAATGGACCCGCATCCTTTTGGTGTGCCGCTCATCTTCAACAAGAAGTAACATTGATCAAGTTGACCGGTTTGACAAGAATATTTGCAGGATTGTTGTTTGTATGAATTTTCCTCAAGTGAATACTGTCTTCTAACATAAGCTCCTTGATCTTGTGAAACCTCATGTCAATATGCTTTGTCAGTGCATACAAACACAGTTTTCACAAGATGTATGTCAATCCAATCGTCACAATGTAACAACGTACCTCTTTATTCCAATCCCAACTTACGAACCAATCCAGCCAACCAAAACCCTTTCTTAACAACCTCAACCACCACCATATACTCTGTCTCTATAGTAGACAATTGCCATGTGGCAATTGGACGAGGTTAAAATTTTGTGGATATGTAGAATTCATGAATTAAGTTTGCCAAGTGATCAAATATACCCTTACAAAAATTCAGGACTGTGAAAGTATACATGTTAATAGATACATCAAATTGAAGATAAATTAAGAGTTGAAATTGAAATTTTAAATTGATATTTAACCTATCAAATTGTCTCCTATTATATGTCCAAATTTGCATCAAAATGTATTTACATAAATGTTACCTCTGAGAGAGAGAGAGAGAGAGAGAGAGAGAGGAGGAGGAACAAGGAGTATCATCCATTTGTCCAATCTCCAGGTTTCAACTCTTCAACATTTCGTTTCACTTTCCTTTTGTCAGGGATCTGCGGCTGGTGTTGTAGCTGCTCGATTCTTGTTTTATTACAACTTTGAAGGAATCTCCAAAATCCTAAGTTCATCGAATTCCGATTCAAGTGGCAGCTATTAGGATCGGTTGGAATTGAGATTGATGTCAGCTGATTCTGACCCGGATAGAGGAGAGGGGGGGTGGGGGGGTGGGGATTCACCGAACTGATTTCCAATTCTTGAAACAATATGTATGGAGGTTTTATAAGTATGAGATATGTATCTTCTATGATCCCTATTCCCTACTATCCTCTCAGTTTTTCAAGATTCAGGATTGGAATCGACCAGATTGTCTGATCCGATTCAGGTTCGATTCTTCTACAGAAACAAAAAGATTTCTCACCGACACTGTAATAGATTCCAATGCAATCTAGATCGGAATGAGCCGAGAGTGATCCGGATCCTGATTTTGGGTTTTTAAACTCTGATTTTCCTTCCTTTGAAGATGCTTAGTAATGATTATTAATAATTAAGACAAAGTGAGTAATGAATGGCCTCTCCATGCCTATCACGTGGAATCATGTGGGCACCTACTACCCTAATTCCTGGAGAGCAAAGAGGGGTGCAACAGGCAAGTGATTTGATTAGAGAGTAGGGTGGGGTGGCCTTTACTTTGGATATTTTAGACTAGAACCATGATTGTGAGGCGTAAAGTTGACAATAACTCAAAAAGTGTGAGTTTAGGGTTTAGGGTTGGCGAGGCCTGGTTGGGTCAGGCCAAAATGCGAAGTGGAGTTTCTTTCACAATTCACATGGTCATGGGCTTGGTACATATGTTACATATTTACATCTCATATGGCATATGGGTAATGGTAGTGATCCAAAGGATACAAAGGAAAGTAGTGGTGCAAATCTCTCCTTTAACCTTTTAGAATGGGGTGGTAGAGTGGAGTTTCTTTCCTACTTTTATTTACTTTTGCAACCTCATGGAAACACATGAAAAAGCAATAAGAATCCCCACCCACTCCCCACTCCCCACCACTATTTGTACTTCATTACCAAAGATATTTTGTATAGTGAATAATATTTTCTTAGAAAAACAAAATATTTTTATGATGTTGACATGAAATTGACGTACATCTAAATTTCAATTATTCGAGACATTGTATAAAAATTTGAATAAACAGTACTTGAAGAGATAGATCAAGTGTACAATAGAGAATGTGATGTGGTGATCTTCAACGAAGAAGGTAGGAAGTCCCATTGAAAAGAAAAAGAAAGGAAGAGAGGAAGAGAAGTCCCTCTCATCCAATAAGTTAGCCATTGCTCTTTTTGTATCTCTGTATTAACCCATGGCGAATGTTGCACTTGTGGAACCTAATTGATACAGTTCAATACGATCAATCTTACCGAAATGATACCGGTATCAATATCAACAGTGATGGGTATATTGATATCGGCAGTGACCGTTATCTGAGACCATGATTTTAAATCAATGGTCCTGATTCCTGAAGAGTACTGAGGATTAGGCATTGTCTGCAAATCACGCCATGACATCTTTTGGGTGGCTTGCTTTTGTTTATTAGAGATAAATTACAATTAGATTAGAATTACTGCCCTAAGTGAGGATTTTCAATAGAGATAACCCACAATCGGTTGGGGGGCAGGGGGGGAGAGAAATCTTAAAATGTTTTCACACTCCCTCTGCCTAACTTAGAAATTTGTCTGCCCATTGGGTGGTGTTAGACTCTTTGGGCACAGGGACATCTAAACAAACGATAGCGACAGAGCTACATAAGAACACATAAAGAATCTTCTAATCACCCTTCTTGTAATGACAGCCATACCATTTGAAATTTGAAATTGCCAAGGATAAAAGGTATTTTGAAACCACCATTCTTGAAGACCCGAAGGTTGATCCAAAGTGTGAGCACTGTTAGACCTGGTTCTACAAATACAAAAGGTAGCTGAAAATATTGCTCAAGATATGTAAGCTAGCACCGTTCTCAAATCAAGTTCAGTACAAATTTGACACCACATGCAGTAGAGATGGTCAAGGTGACCTTCTTTAACCTACTTGAAGAGAATATACTTTATCATAAACTCATTAGAGCTTAACACACGATTCTCATCTTTGTTCTCCCTCTATATCGAAAAAGATTAACAATTAACAGTCTATATAATAGATTTTGATTGTAGGGGAAATATCTGATCCAACTCCATCCAGCGCCATATTGATAATGCTGTCATTGGAAAAAAAACATCAAGCAAATGAAGCTAGAGGAGATGGACTCACAATCTCCATCCACTGCAGAGTAGGTAGTTTCTGATGAACCAGAAGCTATTCTGAATCTGAGTTAGAGTCTGCACTTTGCCGGACACTCCTCCGGACTGATCCGCTTGACTTGGATGGATTTATTGATGATTCATCCTGAATGATGACTTGAGACTTGGCTAGCCTCTCCTCCAGATCTTCTGTGCTGAAGTCATCTGTCCCACCAAGCTCATCAAAACCCACCTGGTGCACATCCAGACATGTCATTTAACAAGTCACTTAACAGTAAATTGATTGTGCGCATAGATGTCTCACTTACCACATAATCATCTACTTTGGTATTCTTTATAAGGGCAAGGGTCGGAAGAACTACGATCTTAAGCCTTTCAGCCAAAAAGGGGCTTTTCTCAGCTTGAATTTTCACAAAACGTGTCTCCATATGCTGCTTTGCCAGAATGTTCAAGTGCTTATCCATCACCTGCACAAGGACCAGAAACATAGCTTGTATCTATAAATTTCAAGGCACATTCAATTAATAATAACAAAAATCACTGTCTCAATTGTCATTAATAAACCGTAACAGGATTATTCAGCAATGTTAAGTTCTTTAAGATATCTTTAAGCAAGCACACAAAATATAATTACTTTGAATCTTGAACCTCATACAGTAAGTATTTATCCACAGTGAAATAAATTATTTCCCTGTAATAGAAGCTTCATTGACCTTTTCAGCTAGAATAATATGGAGTTCATTTCAGGTACATCCTGAAAGACCAGGAAAAGTAAGGAAATTGCTGCTTCTATAAAAGCCTGCTCTGAAAGGTTGCAGGGGTGAAAGTGGATCCTCTAGAGGAGGATACAAGATTATAGAAATGAGGAAATAAAAGCATATTTACAGTAAGTTCTTTCCTTGTGGCACTCATCAGAGATACAGTTTAGTCAGTATGGCACTCTTGCTCTTGTGAAATGATACTTGCTGAATATTAACTTAAGCAACCCCAGATGATTGGTAAGTGTTCTTTAGTTGAGTTTAATGATGCTCAAGAAAAATAACCATTTTGAAAGGTTGAAAGAAGTTTCTGACCAATTTGTGCTGTTTGGTTATTCCTATCAAATGATGAATCGGCAGATCACTGCTCCAGCATTTCCTTTTGCCAAGAGAAGTGGTAATGGGCCTTCAAACTCCTATTCTTATGGATAATTTCATGGATTGGCAACATGACATGAAGTTGGCAACATTAAGCCACAGAGCTAGGCGTTGTATATTAAGGAGGATTTGCATTTGCTTCTGTTGGTGTAGCTGTAAGGGCCACAATAAGAGAACCCACAATGGGAGAACATCTCAAAGTAGAAAACCAACTTCTCCTGTGAAGTGGCGATAGATATATTTATTTAACGGAAGTTTGATTTCTTTGATGGACAGGACCTCAATAATTCAAAATGCTCTTTAAGGTCTGGTGCTGTATGGTGAGCTTGTATAGCTTTAGATGTTTTGTTCTGTTCCTAATGAATTGCAAATATTTCACTTACCCAAAAATAAATAACTAAATAAAACTGATGGGTTCAGCAATAAAAAGATTCAACCACAACACCAGCTCTGGAAGAGTTAAATTGCAAGATATTCTATCCTGGCCTCCTGGGTAAAACAATCAGGCCTGATAGTAGGCAAAAACTTAAAATTCAGTTTTATTCATAGCTAGCACCAAAAAGGAAACCAACAATTTTACAGAATTCAGTTGTTTCAACACAAGAAACAGATAACTTATCCATATTCTTAGCTATTAGGGGATGCTATCCAAAACCATATCCCGTTGAATAATAATGAGTGGGATAAGGTTCTGCAAGCATTGAAATTATAAGAAACTAAGAATCATAAACTTGTCCTTAAAAACTAATAATATTGGTGGGGGTAGATAGGATCAACCCTAAGTTCAGATTATAATCCCCTTTTAACAGGAACTCAAGCAAACCCTAAAACAGAATCAGGTCAACGGTAGGGTCAAAGTCAAACTTATCCGATGAAGGTAAGATTTTGACAAAGGTTTAAATCTGTTAGAATGAGAAATCCCCAGAATACAGCAATGTTTCAATGGTCAGACTTACGTCTAAATTCAAAACAATCAAATCTAAAACCCAAAACCAGAAAGTTAGGAGATTTCTTGTCAAAGCAAATCACAACTCAGATCCATCCCAAGTCCACGTCGAGTTCGTATTGGAGTAGAAAAGATCCCCAAAAGCTGACTGTCATCTAAAATAGTTATCAAGGCATACCCTCTTCAATGCCTTGGTCGCCTTGCCGCCTTGATAACTATGCATCTAATGGTTGGATACAGCACTGTGGGTTAACTTTCAGATGAGTAATATGAGATTTCCAGAATTCAAGTGACTATCGAGAACACCACATCCACAAATCTGATTAGGCTAATTTTCTGGTCGAAGGAAGAGCCCCACTGATGGGATGATAACCCCAGAAAACAGCATCCACCAGTAAGTTTTTACAGAAGCAAAGTAATATTAAACCCAACCTGTTAGGTCCTTCTTAGCAGCAACAAACCCTCTCCTCAATCACAATTTAATAGCTGAAGATAAACACAAGGAATGGGGATTCGAAACTCATCAGTACAGTAGGCTATGAAGACGCAAAGAAGAAGTAGAATAGAGGAGTAACCTGAGCTTCCTACTTGATATTCAACCAGAATCTCACCACTTACCTAGCATCCCCCCAGGGTTTTCTGCAGCTCACAGCTCTAGTGGCATCAACCAAATCTCATTCATCATTAAGAATCGTTGGGGGAGCTCCATGGCTCTTACATCTTAAAGAGGGGTTGAGTAACCCATAAGGAAAGTGAAAGAAAACAGAACTCCACGATGGGAGTGATTGTTACTTAGCTAGACTACTAATTACAATGAAAAATAGGATAGAGTTCCATTCTAAAAAGAAAACATAACAAAATAAACTACTAAAGTACTCCACGATGGGGCTATTGAAGGAATTAAGTAGCCCACAATTTGGGCTAGTGGACAGGCCCAATAATGGGTTTAGTAGCCCATGTTGGCAGGACTTTTTAAAGAAGCGCAGCTTCTTTTAAGTTTTTGACCACTAAAGCCTGTTTGGTTTTCTTCTTCCTGGGGTAAGTTATAAACTCCCCCGCATCAAATATCTCTCAATCTAAAAAAAGAATCAGACTACTTGTTAAAAGAAAACACAGAAACAAGCATCATAAATTCACTAAACCATCAAATTATGAATACAAACATATTTAAATCAAACAAAAAAAATACAATCGATGATGTTCATATAATTTGCACTTCCCTACTCATATTCGTATAATTTACACCTCCCTACTCGTTATTACTCATTCTGGTTAACATAATTTCTTTATTCTCCTTTTTTACTTGAATACAGTTTAATTGTCAACGAAGACAGGCCCACGTGATTTGGTCATTGAAAACAATATGATGAAGAAAAAAAACACTTCGATGCATTATAATTGTGACATCAGCAAATGCAGTTCCTTAATACCCAATTCAAACCATCTTTCATCAAGAAAACCACACATAAACAAGAAAAGAACATATTCATTCTTCTATATCAAAACACTGAAATAGGATTGATACTAATTACTAAATAAGATCCAAATTATAAATCGCATGATGTAATTGAAGAATACATAAGAACTTACTGAAAAGGATATATACAAAGGATTTGGATTGTTCAGGTTAATAAAAGGTTTATATTATAGGATTCAAATTGTTCATAATTAGAGTCTACTAGACAAATTTATGACATATGTCTTGTAAATCAGAAAATAACTGAGCGGAAGCAGCTGCCTGGTAAAAGTTCAGCCAAATGCACCTTACAGTATGTCAATCACTCAGAACTATATTTTTAATGGTAAATTGCACAGACTTCCACAAAATTCAGACAGCTTTAGATACTGCTTCTTACCTTTCTAAATTGTTCCTGACCTTGCTTATACTTTTCTTACATATTGCAGGTAGATCCCTTCTGTTAAAGTGACCACTGGCTTCTTAGTCCGGCAAATGCTCATTCAAACATTTTAAAAACCCAGCAGTACCCGCAGAAAGCTTAGATCAATTGACTGAAGTTCATAAACAATCTTTTTAGGACAAAAATGCCTTTAAGGTTTATGTAAAAGAAACAAGGAAGCGAGGTCTCCTCAGTAAAACTGGGTTCATATTGATAGGAGCTTCATGTCAGTGAAGGCCTCCTTCCCCACCATCTTTCTTCCTCGTAGGACATGAAGACTGTGGCAGAACGAATTTATTTCAATCACTACTGAACACATGGTTAGTAAAGGTTACTCTGCCAATTCACATGTCCAGTTAATGCTGTCTCGGTTTTACCAACCAAAGAAAGTATACAGAATCTCATGAAAGGAAGGGGAGGTATTTGAAGTAATCAAAAGCTTAGGGGTCAGGTATAATGTACCCTATTTTTTATGTTATTCAGCCTGCTCTTGCTCTAATATGTTAACAAACAGCTACAGATGAAGATGCTTTTAAACAACCAAATACATATAGCATTTTACTGATCACAAGTTCACAACTGCTTCAACATATGAGATAACATTGAGAAGAATTTCTGATTATCACCATTTTGGTAGTCCTAAAAGAATTTGAACTGATAAAGAATCCTTAGCATACAAGGAGGATCTCTAGTTCTTGAGTATTCAAAGTCATGGATCAAGCATTGATAAAAACTGAGGTTTATGGCCCTTAGATCATAGGGAAAAGGAAAAAAAATCACCAAGAGGATTGGTTGGCTCCAGAAATAAAGATTCACTATCACATGATGCTAACAGTAGTGATGCACAAGGAAGAATCAACTGTAGATGCTTTGTGCACAAGCAATTGCTAATGTTGGATATCCTTGGTGGAATAAGCACCTGTTTAAATCAGAAATATCTTCTCAATCTCCCATAGAGCACTAAGTGATCCTCTACTTCACCACTAGTCATTATGACAAGCAAAATAAAGGTACGTTCCGCTTGTCATATATTTCCTTTGAAGAACTATTGTATGGTAATAATCCCGAACTTTCAAATGGGCTTAATTGAAGTGAAAGGAAATAAGAATTGATACTAATATGCAGTTAGCTAGCACTAAGGATAATTCCAAGAGTATGAAACGTAAGGCATGAAAAATTGTAGTTGGGGCTTTGGAGTTTTAAACAGTGATCTTGTAGAAAATTTTCGACTTCCAGCAACTTAACGAGCAAAAACTTTTTTATTGACCTTGAGATGTACGTGGCACAAAATTCAGGATATTCCAATTTTGTGTCAATTGACGGAGGGTGAAATGTCCGAAGGTTTATAGAAAAGCATTACCAAAACCAGTTTTGGATTCAAATTCCACTGTAGAGGTAGCTTGAGAAATATAGTCACAAAGTGTGGCCCCCTTTTGTTGTGAGATTATGTGATTTATGCGGGTAATTTTATGGAGATTGGAAGGAGTGATATAAACGTAGAATTCTAATCAGTCCGGAACTCTAGGAAATAAAGCCAGCTTCAATAGGCTTGCATACAATTTAAGCTCCTACCTGTCACGATTTCAGTTAAAACAAATGCTCCCGCATCACCTACACAAAATGAATCCAGATTCTAACTTCGATTTCTTCAATAATATTCTGCAATGTCGACATATTAACCTCGTTTACCAAATCTAATACGAAGAGTTACCGACATTTCTGTCTAGGGTTTTTATTCCCCAACCACCCCCCCCTCACCAAAAAAAAAAAGAAGCAGAAGGGATCAAACCTAATAAACGGACAATCAACGACAAGACATGAAAATAATGTAATGAGAGGTTTGGCAGATAGAAGAAGAAAACACCATAGAAGAAAGAAGAGATCCGTAGAGCAAACCTTGCAGGGCCAATTCTCACGGTAGAAGTGGCAAACGACGCGTTCGCTGGCCTTGACGGCGGAGAAGAAATCCTTCTCGGAGGGGAGCTCAGAGTAGTCGCCGTGGCCGAGGGAGATCCAACGGCTCCTTTTCTCAGCCATCTTCTTCATCTGCTGAAGCCTCCGCTCTCTTAATGCTTCGAGATCGTCATTGTCTACACGATCTAAAGCAGCGATCTCGTCGTCGAGCTTGTCTTCTACAGCCCTGGCGACCGTCAAGAGTTGCTTCTCCAGGATCTGCATTAGTCAGCAACCCAGACACGAAATCGAAAATTGAATCAGAGGATCTCAGGAGGAAAAAAAGGCGGGAAAGTGACGACATTGAAATGAAGAATCGTAAACTTATATTTCACCTCCTGAACTTTTGGATTCTCCATCGATCGGAATGCCTCCTCTATCAACACTCAACAGATTTAGAATTCAAAAGAAAGAAGAAAAGCAAACCAAATTTAATCTGAAACAGAGAAAGAAAGAGCAGAGAGCTGACTTCCTCAACCACAAGGCCCCAAACTGAGAAAAGTGCATAAAACCATCAAATCAGCAATCGGCAAATATAGAAAGGATTTCAAAAATCGTTGAATCGGCAAATTGGAAAGGGCCGATTCTGAATTTTGCTGCCTTGAATCAGAGAACATGGGTAAATTACACGTCACCTCCTGATTTTCAAATGAAACACAGATCACCCCTTGATTTTTGAAAAAACTTAAATTACCCTCTGATTTAGACTCTAATATGACAAATTAATCCCTACCATTACTTTTATGCTATTAAGTGATAATATCAACCAGTTAAATAAATTTAAATCCTTAAACTACCCTTGACCAATATTGAAGATGAAGGAAGGGTAGTATTGTAAATTTAATTCTAATGTTTTAATACAAGGGTAAAATAGTCCTTTCACATCAATAACTAACAGAAGACTAACACCGTTACTATAGAGGGGGTGATTTGAGTTTTTTCAAAAATCAAGGGGTGATCTGAGTTTCGTTTGAAAACCAGGGGATGACGTGTAATTTACCCTCAGAATATTCACAATTCCCTCGATTTCTATCGTTTTAGGCCGAATCCAGACAATTCTTATCTGATCTAAATCGGCAGGGACCAATTTTGTTGCCGATTTCTAGTTTTAAAACCCTGACCATAGAGTAGTGTAGGAATGCCTTCCAACAAAAGTCACCATAGAGCAATGTAGGAATGCCTTCAAATAAAAGTCACCTTCAAAACCAAAACGATATTGATACAAGTCGACTCGTACCTGACAAGTTTACCCCTGATTTTTAAAAGAATTAGATTTTTTGATTGTTTTACCCTTGATGCATATAGTTTCACTGATATGGTTTCGACATGGTATCAAAATCGATGGCTAGCAATATCGATATAGATCAACTAAAATAGGCAAACCAATACTGATACCTTAAATCAGGAACAAAAGAGACTTGGTTTTTTTGCCACCTTGGAGAATTCATTCTAAATGGTGTGTAGTGGGTGAGGGTTCTGAAGGTGAAATATTTTCCTTATTCTAATTTTCTTGAGACTCCTATAAAGAAAAAGTTGTTCTTGGGCTTGGCATGGCATCCTTAAGAGTAAGAACTTATTCATCAAGAATTTTGTAGGAAAATTGGTGATGGCTACATCGGATCTTTATCCCCTCTAGTTCCCTGCCTGGCCCAATTCCTCAGTGCCCTTAACAAGGGGGTGCAATGACCAACCTACCCCTATCCGAACACTCTGTCGAGATGAGGTCCACCCCCACCCCCCCTTATTAGAGGCACTGGGGAACTGGGCCGGGTAGGAAACTGGAGGAGATAATTTTCCTGGTAACACCACTAGGACATATACGGATGCTTGGGTTCCTACTCTACCATATTGAAGGATTCTAAAGTCCTTTTTTGAAAAGAATGCAGAAAGCTGCTGAGTTGATTGATCATAGGTGCTACTATTGGAATGAGATTTTTCTTATTAATAATTTGTCTAGATTCTAGTTATTTTGTGGTTAATCCCTTATGGCAATCTTTATGGAAATTAAAGCTTTTGCCAAAGCTTAAGCTCTTTTTGTGGAGGTGGTGTTCTACTTCTCTTGTTGTGAAACACTTAATTACTATTTTTCTCAAACACTTCTCTTCAGACTTTGTATGTTCTCTCTGTTTTCAGGCTTTGGAGACCATAATTCATGTTTTGTTTCAATGTGATTGAGCCTATTCATGTTGGATGACTTCCCCCTTAAGACTAAACTCAAAAGCTCTGGAAGGTAATACTGTGGCAGATTTTATTCAACAGTTTCTGAAGTTTTTGTTAGTTTTCCAGATCCAGGTGGTGCTATTCTTCAATGGATTACTTTGCACTATTCAAACCCTTTATTATTAATTATTGGGGGAAGAGTTCTTTGTGGGGAAGTGTGGCCCTTGAGCGTGCATGAGGCCAATGGGAACGTACGTGAAAGCATAGCATCAACTGTGTAGGGGGGGCATTTCCGCCTTTAAATGAGGGGGGGGGGGGGGACAGGGTCGCCCCCTCTGTATCTGGGTGTAGGGTCCACGCTTCCCTACAAAAACCATTTCCCCAAAATGTTATACATGAATTTTGTTTTTGGTCTTCATTCGGTTGAAGAAGGGAGAATGGATATTAGTGGGGATCAGGCTAAGTATCAAAATGATCACATTGCTTTAGCTATTTTATTTCCCATCTTGTTTATGCATCATTTTAATTCATATAGATGATGCTTGGAAGATTAACACAATTCTTGTGGGGCTTTTGTAGCATTAAAGTGTAAAGATAGTAGGAATTTCTCTGTAGCATCTATGGAAGTAGAGGTTGTAAGATTTTCATAAGGTGGGTTGGCATAGTCCCACTTTTATTTTATTAAAATCGATTTGGTTGTGTTGATGGGAGCTGTCTTAATGGTATGAGTCCAGTTACTATGTGTGGACCTAAAGTATTATTTCCTTAATGGAAAAGAAACCCTAGTTTCTATGCAGAGTTGGTCCCTACCCTCACCACTATAAATAGTTGTCACTGGCCCATTAAGTGACTACTATGAAAAAACCTAAAGGCAAGTGGAAGAGGGGAAACCAGACCAATGTTTATGTGCGACAGGGATCATAAAGAAAGTTGTCGGCTTCAAACCATGAATCCAGGTACGCCATTCACACCTCTGTACTTTATGTGTATGCTCATTGATCTCCATGAATGTTCCGCATGAGTCATTCTATCAATGGTATCAGAGCCTGATCATGATTGATCAATGTGGCTATAGTTCTGTATTCTATCATTGTTGTGTGTGAATCGATCCAACCGATAATTTAAAAAAAAAAAATTTTAAAAATAAAATAACAAAGGGGAAAGTCAAAAAGTCAAACGGTCTAAAAAAAAAAGTTAAAGTAAAAGGGGTTTGCTATCGTGAGCCGATAGAGTTTTGCTAACGTGCACCGGGTCGAGTCGACCCGACAACCGACCCGTTAACCCAAAAGTGCGACCTGGGATTTTGACCTGACCCGATTGATCGACGGTCTCGCCAGTCTGGGTTTGGCCCATTTTGGTTCTATTTTATCCGGGTTGGTTTTAGTTCACCCGATTCGGTTCTGGTTCATAAAACAGAATCTAAAAAAAATAATAAATAAATAAATAAAAAAAGAGAAAAAAAAACCAGAAACAGAAATAAGTTTGGTTTTGTTTTTGTTTTATAAACAAAAATAGAAATAAGAGAAACAAAAATGGATTTGGTTTGATTTTTGCTTATTCTGTTTTATAAACAGAATCTATAACCAAAAAAAAGAAAGAAAGAAAGAAAGAAAAACTGAAATAAAAATACAAATAGTATTTTGGTTTGTTTTTGTTTTATAAACAGAAATAAAAATAAGTTTGGTTTTGGTTTGTTTTCTGTTCTTATAAACAGAATTTAATAACAAAGTTTGGGTTCAATTCTGTTTATATACTTTGTGCTGTTTTGATCTATCACGATAGGGAACACATAAATTCTAACACAGAAAAATTTTGATGTGTTTCCAATTTTCATATAGTGAGATTTTGTGATTGCAATTATGATAGAAAATTATTTACTTGTTGGATATAGTAATGGCATGATGGAAATCTTGTATAAATATTAATTGTTTATACTCTTGTGTTCCATACTACAGTACGAATTTTTGATGGTATACATTGTGACAATAGGACATATGTGATGTTTATCTCGTGACTGTTTGTTATTGCCACCATAAAGCAGTGTTTTTACATTGTGCTGTTCCGTTAAATGTTTGATTTGTACCTCGTTATGTTTCAAATTGGCACGATAGAGAACTCTTATGTATGATAACACTTGGAATTTTTCTATTGTACTTGTTACATGCTTAAAGAAGACTTTTAACAAAAATAAAATGAGCCCATTCGGTTTTTTTGTGGCTTATTATTATTATAAAGTCCATTAAATTTGAAAATGTGTAATGTGGATACAAGCTTGTATTAATTTTTTTTGTTAAAGGCTTATCATCTTTTTATGCCATATTTATTATATTGTCATATTGACTGGTCGAACCGGTGAGAGGATGGAATTAAGTACTCTGAATCGGTTACATGGTTCGACCAGTGGAACAATATAATTATGAACTTTGTTCAGATTTTAGCTTAATTTTGTCTGTTTTGGTTCAATTTAGGCTATGGATTATTCGTAGAAATTGTTATTGGTTGATTCTACCTATAAAAATAATATTGGTTGATATAATTCATGGAAACGTTTCAGAGAAATATTTTTGCTTCAGAATACTATTCATGTTCCATAAAAACACTTCTATTTCAAGAAAATAATTCTATTTTGAAAACAGTTTTAGTAAAATTGATTTTTAAATTAATTTTAAAGCTATTTTTAAGTCATTTTTGAACCGTTTTGACCCTGAATTTTAAGAGTACCTTGAACCGGTGGGAGTATAAAATTTAAGTCAAAGGTAATTTAATGTTCCATACAGTGTCAGAAACGTGTTAAAGTATACTCTCAATTTGAGAGACATTAAATTAAACTCTCATAAAAGGGTTTGATTGGCTGCATTATGTATCCCTTGGCCTTTTAAGGTGTTGTTTGGATACATAAAATAAATTTTGGTGTATATTGGTTGTTTAGTTGGTTAATCATTTATATTTTGTTTTCCGTTATGCTATGTCACACACATATACAATATGCAGCATCACATTTTGGATTATTCTAAGTGTGGATTCAGTGCCATTAAGGTTGTGACATCTAAGTAAGTCACAATGCGGTAAGTAAAACCACATGTGTATTATAATACATAAGAAACTCGTGATTTTTTTGTATTGTCATGGGGTATTATAATCAGTGATGTACGTTTTTTGTTATTTATGACATTTAGGAAAACACATCTTTAATGTCTGATATTTACAAGTTTACCATGAGGGGATATTGTTGCCACATGTTCCATCATTTTATATCCCATAAAGTTATTTTAGGCAATCTTATAAATATGTGAAAGCATTGAAATTTTAATTTTTCATAACTCCTGTACAAGATGAACATGATGATGTTCACATATAATTGATGTTTTGGATCATTAAAGTAGCAAGCTTGGGCTTATAAAGTTACGGATTAAATACTTCCATCATAGTTTTAATGAAACCTACTTGAAAAGTCTTATAAATGGATTGACCATAAATTGTTTATGGAAGTGAATCATAAATTCTACGATTTTAAGTTTGACATAATTTCTGAATTCCAGATATGATCTTATGATCATTGTGTTTGGCTTCATTTTTAGAAATCGTCTTTGCTGATTGGTTCTATATATCATTTCTGGTCTTGAAAATTATTTATCAATAAATATTTGTGGATTATTTTCGTGCTTACAATCATTATTTTGGAACCTTTACGATGTCGTAATTATGAATATATATTGACTTGTTAGTCCTACCATTGTGCATTGGTATTTCTATCATCGTATTCCACTAGATTGGGTCGACTCAATGATCCGGTCCGTCGACTTGTTTTGGGCCAGTAGACTCGTTGTCAGTATGGTCTTTTGATTTTGATCGATTTTGGGTTTTTGGTTTAAGACAGAGATTCGAACAAGGTTGATTAGTTCAATAGTGAACAAATTTTAGATCTCATATGAAGTTCTCTTATGGTGTCACCATGGGAAGATAGAATTCTATCCTACCATGGATGATGGATGCATTACACATTGGTTTTATATGCAATATACTTGCCCTTCATGAATTTTTAACCAATTTGATGTATTTTGACTTGCTCATTGGTGTTATACAGTCTGTGACATTCTCTTTCGTCATGAGGAATTGCATGTAGTCTATTCATGATGTTGGCATCCTGTGATAATTCTGAACGTCACGAAAAGATCAATTTATGTGACATTTCTGTAAATATATTGGCTATGTGTGTTTTATGATAGAAGCAATCTTGATGAAAATTATTGAAATAAAATGAGCATCCAGTAGCAATCCTAGTCTGTGGGGTTCATTATATAAGTGATTATGCTTCCACTCAGTGAGCCCTAGTTACTTGGATTGTGAGATCATCATTGACTATTCGGATGGATTGCAGTCAGGAAAACCATATGGCGAATGATGTGCTCTTGCCACCACAGGTGAGTCATCTTTTGGTCGGTTTCGCTTGACGGTATTGGAGGCGCAACGGACGAAGATCGATCCGCAACCTCTTTCTGGTGTTGTGCACCCGAGTGTAGGAGCGGCGTGGGGATTGTAGCTGATGGTGTAGGGAGTCGCCACCTAGATCAGGGTTTAGGACCCACAAATGGTACCCGTCCTTCAAAGAAGGGCGCTAAATTAACTCCAATGACTCAATGGATGATCTGCTCCAGATCTCTGGGTAAGTGTCAAGTTACGGGCTGGGAAGGTGTTAGGCACCCAGCAACTGCCCGGCCGACCACCGGTCTTCCTAGACCAAACTCTATTGTATACTGTTGTGTTATACATATTATGCACCTAATTAAACAAATTTTTTTTTTTTGTATTTTGATTATCTTTGTTGAAATTTATGGATCTAATTAGGCTAATTAAAATTAATGTTTTAATCCTAATTACTACCCCTAAGTTAGGTGATTATGTACATTATGCGTCCTAATTAATCTAGTTGATTTATTTTACCTAAGTTAGAAAATCTAACTCTATGGTCAAAAACATGGTCAATTGTGCAAATTTATTAAGATCCTAGGGCAATGGTAATATCATGGATAAGTTTGATAAACAAAATGGCTTAAGGATCAAAATGACCAAAATTACGAAAATGCCCCTAGAGTGCAAAATGCATGAAAAAGAAAAATTATGCTTAAAACATGCTTATGAAAGTTAAAACATGCAAATAAAGTTACAAAAACCTTTTTGGGGCCGTAATCATGATTCGGTGACAAAATGACCAAAATACCCCTAAAATTCAAAATGGTAATAATGCTAGAACAAGAACTTTTAAGTCATTTCAGGCATTTGATATATCATTAAACATTCTGAAATTACTAAACATGTCAAGTAAGACTACTGGATGGCACAATGGATTTGCATTTGGTAAATTACCAAAATGCCCCCGAAGGCAAGAACGACTTTTTGTGCATGGTTATGATTCATGGTGGGCATGTATGCATATGAAAATATTCTAAAACAGCTTAAAACATAATTTAATGCTTAGAAATACATATACATTTTTTTTATGTTTTTATGATTTTCTTGGATTTTCACAACAAATAGAAAAATGACATCTACGTCCTTAAGCGGGGTAGGGAACACATATGAAAACGATCAAACATTCATGTAGTGACTAATGATCCTATAAAATCAAGCTTGATGAAATACGTATCCCATAAATTTTATGTGAATTTTTATGTATTTATACTATTTATAATATTTTCTTAAATGTTAAAAAGAAGGGAAAACAAAGAAAAATACAAAATCCCCATAACAGATCCAAATGGGATCAAACCAGAACCCATTCGCACTAATCAAAACATGATCTTTAACATGGTCAAAATGATTCTGTCCAAATCCCCACCCACAGGATCAGATTTCATATAATTCCAAAACACTAACAAGGGCAAAAATGTCACATAAAACATGATTTGGAGCTCGGGAAAACTAATGACCATCAACCACAGTAGGAAACATCTTCCCTAAAATTTTTAGAAATTTACCACTCTTGTGTTATTTTTGAAGATTTTTTAACTGAAAACAACCTCTTTTAACTAAAGAAAATCAAAAGAAATACATAAAAAATAATAAAAAATATATATAAAACCTACCCTTGAAGCGTGGAAGTGTCTGGGCTCAGTTTACATATCCTTGGATGGCCAGAATTATAACCGGAAAGCACCGAAAGCCACTCCAAGTGTGGTTGCCCCGAATGGAAAGAGTGGTGAACAAGGGGTATTTGAAGAATTTTATATGTCTATGGGAGCACAATCTGGGGATGTCTCTAGCATGGATGGACAGAGGGGAGAACGAGATTCACAATGATAATTTTTTCATGAATTTTCTCGGTCTCCAAACCCTCCAAAACATAGCCTATTTATACGCAAAATGTGTTCGAGGAAATGACTGAATGAACCTTGGGACATTAATGGCAGGGAACAAGAGGGTGGCTGGTTGGGCTGATAGGCACGACTTATGTGCACAGCTGCACCTGCTGGGCAGCCTAGGCCGGTGCACCCTTGGCTTGACTTGGCTGGCACATGCATGTGGGCATGGGTGATGGGCCTTGTGTGGCTCAGCTTAAATGGTGGGGGTTTGTCCCCTGCTGATGGTTCAGCTGGGCTGGGTCAGATTGGGGTCAACTCAGTTTGTCCCATTTTTTTTTTTAAATTTTTTATATAAACCATTTAAAGATTCTATTTTAAAGGTCCACGTTTAAATGCTAATATCTCCAAAATCAATGGCCGATTTTGATGTGCCACACATCGTCACGAAGGTCTCAACACGTACTTTCCATCCGTACGGATGATGGGGTCAGATTTCATCGCAAAATGGCATAGATATCGAGAAAAGTACAAAAATAGTTAATCACACCGATCAAGGTCCAAATGATACAAGAATTACACGAAATTTTACATGTAAGCACAACATGACCAAATAAGATCATCCAAATGGTTTTGGGTCACATTAGGTGGCTCGGATACCGAAAACTATGCCAGGGGTAAAATGGTCATTTTAACAAAAATTATCCAAATTGACCGAAACTTTACGTAAAAGCTTAATATGATCAAATGAGGTCATCCAAAGTGTTTCGAACTAAATTGGGTGGTCCAGATACCGAGAACCATGCCAAACGTAAAACAGTCATTTTGACAAAAGGTGTTAGATTGGAGTAAAATTTCACTTGTGGGCTTAAAATGGTTAAATAAGGCTATCCTAGGGATTTGGGCTCTACTTGGGACAGTTTGATTACAAAAAGTGGGGTAAGGGTAATTGGTAATTTTCTACCATTAGGTCACCACGCAAGCCAGTCGGGCTTTGATCATCATCGCTGAGTCACACTTCCAAGGTGCCAAAATTCAGCGTCTATAGGTGTGAGAGTGACGTTTTGGGCTTCGCTACTTTGGAAGTTCTTGTCTTGTCACCATAGGTGACCGAATTTTTAGAGTGGTGTTGTTGCAAGCAACTCGCCTTGCATGTGAGAGATTCCACTACGTGTTGGGCGATCTTGCCACCACATGTGTGACCTCGATGACGCCGGATCTTTCTCCAATCTATGTTTTCCTACAATTACTGAAAATAAAACTGGAATAAATCTGATTAATAAGCCCTAATTAATCAGTTGTAGTCATATTATTGGGATATAGATATGCCTTCAGTTATTGCATATTGTACGTTTTGGTAAATTTTGTGTGATCATGTTTATCAGCTTTAACTTCCCAATTATCTTTCATCAAAATTTTGAATGATTTCAATTTAGGGAATGGAACAAATTCTTTAATGTTTTCTATGGCTACAGTGAGTATGGATTTTGCCATTTTAGAATTGACAAACCTCTCAAGCCATTGGCTGACAACTCCATTGAACATAAAAGTCTTTATGAAAAGTGGGAGGAGTTAAATCGGTTATGTCTGATAGTCATAATATACATTATGGACATAACCATCAAGAAAAGTATTATTTTGATTGAGAGTGCTAAGGAACAGAAACTCATTACGCCTGTCAACAGAAGATTCATTGTTCATGATGAGCTTTAAAGGACACTTACATAACTTTTGTGTTGTTTACACCTAGTCCTTATAATAGTGTGAGTGTGTTTGTGAATATATTATAAATCGTTAACTATGTCATACAAGTTGAGTTAAATGGAGATAAAATACTTGATAAATTTTTTTGTATAGTATATTATTCAGTTATTCTTCTCTTAGTTTGACAACATTTATCTAAAGATCAGTGGGAGTTAGATAATATTTTCTTGTATTTTATAGTGATGATATTCTTGTTCTAAGTAATAATGTTACCATTTTTTACTTGAGACAAAACAGTAATAACCATTTTGATAAGAAAATCTTTGTGAAGCCTCTTATGATTATGCATTAAGATTCACTGTAATAGAACTATGTGCATGTTTGATTTGTCTCAAAAGACTTTTTGTGAAAGAAAACAAATTTACCAATACTCAGTGAACTTATGTGAATAATATTCTTTGTGCATCTAATGTTGGTAGTTTAATGTGACCTCAAGAATATTTATGGAGCGATATTACTTATTTATATTTAAATAATCTTGGAGTAGCACATTAGATAACTGCCAAGATGACCTAAAAGACCATATGTGGATGTCTATTTTGTGACGACAGATGGTGCTATATGTTACAAGAGTGTCTAACAGACATTGCCTACTTTTCAATGAACAAGCAAGAGATTTGTGACTCATTATGATGTCATTGTTTAGACTCTATGGCTGAGGAATTTTTTAACTCAGGGCTTTTGACATTTATGCTTCCTTGTTAGAGAGAAAGTATGCGAGTCACAAAACTCATTAGAGTACATTACTACAGATAGTATGATTGTTGATCCTCTCACTAAGGACTTGACTCCAAAAGATTTTCAGGAGTATGTCAATAATATGGAACTTAGTTTTTTTTGATGCATTTTATTAGTGGAAGTTCTGCTTTTGTATACAGTTGCAACTGATTTCAGATTCTTGTTTTTGTGATATTTTATTCTTTAGAATATACATGCATTTTTATTATGACCATTTGTTTATGTGTATACACTTGATTAATTGCCTCATAAAGAATTAATTGAGGTCATATGTGGTGTATTTACCTCATTTGGTATATGAGGTTCCCGTCAATACACGCACATCCAGTTATTAAGTAAATGCATGCAGATTCTATTGTGTACACTTGATTATTTGCCTCCTTTAGTTATTTGAGGCTATCTGATGTATTTGTCTCCAATGGTATCTGAGGCCTTCAGTAAATACACGCACGTTTTGTTCGCTAGAAGCATCTCATTCGGTTTCGAGGACGTGTACTAGTATGTTGGGACATTCGGACCCAGTCCCAACGAGCTTCCTTATGTGAAGTGTTTGCGTTTGAGTGATGTTTATGATAAATGAGACCTTCAATATTTGTCTCATGTGGCTCATTCGATTTCCGAGCCTGGACTAATTTGAAAATTGGCATGTTGATCATTATATCATACATTTTCATACCACACTCTCATACTGTACAACCCAAGTCGGTGAGGCCATAAACACTTTGACGTGTTAGGTCCCATGTCTCTTTAGATGTGATGATCTGCACTGTTGGGTGTTTGTAGTTTCATTCGGATCAAGGCATCAGTTTTAAGGTGTACTCCATTCAACACTATCTTTTGTGGCCACAATCAGTTTGTCTAAACCGGAGAGTCATTTTAAAAGGTTTTTAAAATCAAAACTTATGGCATATGCAACCCAAGTGGGAGATTGTAAGATTTCCATAAGGTGGGCTGGCATAGTCCCACTTTTATTTTATTAAAATCGATTTAGTTGTGTTGATGGGAGCTGCCTTAATGGTATGAGTCCAGTTGCTATGTGTGGACCTAAAGTATTGTTTCCTTAATGGGAATGAAACCCTAGTTTCTATGCAGGGTTGGTCCCTACCCTCACCACTATAAATAGTTGTCATTGGCCTATTAAGTGACTACTATGAAAAAACCTAAAGACAAGTGGAAGAGGGGAGACCAGACCAACGTTCGTGTGCGACAGGGATTGTAAAGAAAATTGTCGGCTTCAAACCATGAATCCAGGTATGCCATTCACACCTCTGTAATTTATGTGTATGCTCATTGATCTCCATGAATGTTCCGCATGAGTCATTCTATCAGAGACTATTCGTGATGACATTCTACTTACCAGGAATTTACAAATTCGGAAGCTATTTATCTTTTCTGATTCTAAAGGCTTAGTTGCTTCTTTACACGACACTTCTATGTCTCCAAATTGGGTTAATGGACTTCTGGGAGAGGGAAAGCCACAACGCTAGCTCAAAAATGAAATTGCACAGAGAGAGAGAGATCAACACATAGATAATAGTCAAGGAGAGGAGAGTTATTCTTATATATGTCTCCACTTATTCACTTTTATTAGCATACGAAATAAAAAGGGATAATCGAAGAAGCTGGTCTTCTGCTTACATATCATTAGAGTTTGGTAAATTCAAGGACACTTTTCGTGGCAAGGGCAATACTCCCCGCTGTCCATGCTATTCCCCGGAGGATCAAAGCATATGCACTTACTGCAACAGAAATCACATTTCCTAGAGCACAAATCCCTCATTTCACCTTTGCAGTTCGTCATGCATCTTGAGTAGCATTGTTCGACTTTCACCTCTCCAAGATCTTTGAGTTAACAAACAAACAAACCAACCTTAATCAGATACACCATCATAACCATTAAATGAGTGCTAGAAATAATGGGCATTGCTACCATTATATAGACTGGGAACAAGAACCAACCCTGAAATAATCGAGAACAACTGATGCCTCTCCCATAATGGACCCAGTTGTCAATAGGTCCACACGTAGTACGACAAGCTTTACACTTTTAGAACGATTTTTTTTTTTGGGTGAAATTTTAGAACGAATTCACTAAGCCTCTACTCACCAAGGAGACCATCTTTCGTCCATACCCATACAATGACTGGATCCTAACCCACACATGGTGAAAACATTATGACTAGATAAAGTACTTACAATTGGGTCTAACGCCAACTCCAACCATGGCAGCCTGAAGATAGGAGGAGGTAGTGAGAAGTGCCATAAGCAAGAAAGTTGCGAACAAAAACAACTTCATCTTCCTGTTTCTGGCAAAGTCTGGCCAAGATTAATGAACTTGGGCTGATAGATGGTGATGAGGGTTGGGAGGGGCTGAGTAGGGTATTTATAGTGGAGGAGGGATGTGTGTGAGAGAGAGAGAGAGAGAGAGAGAGAGAGAGAGAGAGAGAGAGAGATATCAATGGTGCTTAAACGTTCCTCTTACAGATCTCAACCTAACAACTAGATTCAGTAATACAAGGAGGGTAACAAGATCGAGTTCAATTACACCTCTGCTTTGTTCAGGACTGCGGTGAAGATTGAAGATAAAGATAGGCATAGGCCCCCAAAAAAGTTGCAGATGATTTTTAATCTAGTGATTCTTTTGCATGCTAATTGGGTTGATGTTCTCTGTGTCGCAGCGTAACCTGTGCCCAGACATATGGACGTGCCATTCAGTGGGGCAGGGTGGTCATTTCACCCACCTCCATGTGTCTGGACGCAGCCTGTGCCCCCGGCACAGAAAACATTTTTCCAAAAAGAAAATGACCCATGTTCTCCTCCAAGTGGCTAATAAGATAATTGCCATCAGATCAGTCGAATTGGTCGATTCAAATTGAAATCGGCTATGATTAATCTGGATTCTGGCCAGCTTGGAACAACTGATTCTAGGGTTTTTGAGACCAGATTTCTGGGTTTTAGATCTTAAATCTGTTGTTTTTCAACATTGTAGAGCGTATACATTATAAGTTTGGGCAGGTGGAAGAGTTCCTTCTCACCCGGCCTGTAGGAAAGGAAGTGCTCATCAAGGCTGTTGCTACTTAGTTTTCCATATTTTTTCATATTTATATATTTCCTTTAACCATATATGTAGCAGTATGAGTATAACTATTCAACATTTTTTGTGGAAGGACAATTTGAATAAATAATATTTGGTCTAGGTAGACCCACTTATGTCGAAGCATGATATATTTGGGCCTTGGGTTCAGAGACTTTAGATGTTTGGGTAAATTACACGTCACCCCTTGATTTTCAAGTGAAACTTAGATCACCCCTTGGTGTTTGAAAAAACTCAAATCACCCCCTCTACAGTAATGGTGTCAATCTACTGTTAATTATTGGTGTGAAAGGACTATTTTACCCTTATACTAAAACATTAGAATTAAATTTACAATACTACCCTTCCCTCATCTTCAACATTGGTTAAGGGTAGTTTAGGGATTTAAATTTATTTAATTGGCTGACATCATCACTTAACAGCATAAAACTAACGGTAGGGACTAATTTGTCATATTGGATTCTAAATTAGGGGATGATTTGAGTTTTTAAAAAAAATCAGGGGGTGATCCAAGTTTCGTTTGAAAACCTGGGGGTGACGTGTAATTTACCCTTGAAGTTTTAATGTAGCTCTTCTTTCTTGGCAATGTGACATTTTAGAGAATCAGGAGGCGTTATGGGTGAGGGCTGTGAAGGCAAAATATTTTCCCAAAAGGATCTTGTGCAGCATCGGACACAACGAGGCATGAAAAGACTGCCTCACCCCTGTTCGGGTAAGGTGCTCGGGCAGGGGTAAGGCGGTCTCTTCACCGGAGTGCAGGGTGCGCCCTAACACATGGGGGTGGGCGAAATGACCGCCCCTCCCCCTGAATGCCCAGAATTCTGCCTCTGTCCCGCCCCATGTGTTTGGGCACAACCTGCGCCAGATGCACTCCCAGACAGAGAACATGTGCCCATAAAAAAAATAATAACTTTCCTACAATTGTTGATAATAAATTTTGCTATTGGAATGAGAATCTTCTTAATAATAACTTTTCTGCTACTAAAGTTCTAGCGATCCTCAATGTATCCCTTAGTTTCTCTCCTACTCCTGATTAGTTGTGAAAATTTTCATCTAATGGGAAATTTTTTGTTAAATCTGTTCATTATTTAGCTCTTTGAAATCAGGTGCAGGTTTTGATCTTGTACAGATTTTAGTTTTGTGGTAAATCCCTTTAATTATGAAATCTTTATGGAAATTACAGCTTTAAACAAAGCTTGAATGGGTATTAGTAGGGACCGGGCTAATTAACCGGCTAAGATTCAAAATTATCCCATTACTTAACTACTTTATTTCTCAACATGACTATGGATCAGTTCATAATTCATACTAATGGAGTTTGAAAGATTAACAAATCTTGTGGTGGCAAGGAAGTTATCATCCAGAGATTATGAGAGGACATTTGTAGCAACAAAGTGCAAAGCCAATACGAGTTTCTCTACAACATCTATGGAAGCAGAGGCTATTCATGATGGCATTCTACTAATTACCAAGAGTTTCAACTCTGGAAGCTAATTAGTTTTATTTTTTGGGCTGAGGATCATTGGCAGGTTGTGTGCAGCCTACGCTAACATCCCAGCCAATGGGACTATGCACAGGGACATCCAACAGGGACTGCTTTGTCATGTCACAGCCCCTCATGAGAGGGTGCAAGGGGAATGTGACTGAACAACGTTCTTCCTCTCCCCCCCCCCTTACCCCTTTTTTTTAAAATTTTGGGGTCAACATGGGTAAGGGCTGCAATAGGGTCGGGTTGGGCCCAGCTTTGTAAAACCCTAGCCCAACCCTAAGTCCCCTTAGTTGGGCCCAGGCCCAGGCCCAACCCGACCCGACCCTGATTCAAGGTCAGAAAAATCTAACCCTGATTGGCCTTGATCATGGAGAAGGGAAAGGAAATGCATGGGCTAGAATGGATCGGGGAGAAAGTTATGGAAGTTCTCTGTTCGGGAGTGTGGCCAATGCCAGCACTCTCATGAGTCTATCTCTCTCCTTCCCATTTGAAAAGACACATTTGCCTCCTTGTTTTGAAGAGGAGAGAGATAGACACATGGGAGTGCTGGCGTAAGGCACACTCCCAAACAGAAAACTACTTCCCTAAAATGTATTATATCACTTATTGTCTTCATATATAATATATTATATAACAAAATAAGAGTAACGTTTAAAGTTTATAATATATATATATATATATATCAATATCAATATATATTTTATAGTAGAGCTAACTTAAAACGGGTTCGGGCTGGGCTGAGTTAGGCTTAGCCTGAGGCTTCAACCCTGGCCCAACCCAACCCTGACTCAGGGCCAGAAATTTCCAACTTTGGTCCATCCTTGGGGCCAAATATCTCAGCCCAAGCCCCGTTCGGGCTCAGGGCGGGCTAGGACGGGTTCGGGCTGACAGGGCCAAACTTGCACCCTAACATGGGAGATACCTTTTTTCAGATCACTAATTGGTGGTAGCATGCAAATTTCTTCCCACATTATAACTTGGGAAACCCTCTCTCCCTTCTTTTAATTACCTTTTGTCTTATTCTCAAAAGATTATTAAGGTAGGAGTATAAAAGGGTTTTAAAAAATAAGATGAAAGTGACTTTATTATTTCGTTATCAAAAGGTGTCATTGTCATACACATTTTTTGAGTACATATGTTAAATAACGCTCTTATTAAAAAATTTTGTATTATACCATCGGGAAAGAGATCATGGTCTCTACACAAGTGTTTGGACCAATAGGGGAGCACACCTGGGTATCTGCCCAAGGGGTAGAAGCATCATTTTATGATGTGCTGTGAAAAGGCGTAGGAAACACCACCAAGTAGAGATCTTTTTCTCTATACCAAGAAAGTAAAAAAACATAAGAACATAAATTATTTGACGACTTGAAGGATATTAATAAGAAAATCCCTTCTTTTAATAAATAGATAGACCAGTTGCCACCACCTAAAAATGAGCAGAGAACAAATGATTCCAAAATCCAAAATGGGAGATTTATTCATTATTTGGTAGAAAGAGAGAAGTCTTATGTACCCCTCTATTTTCTAAGCCTAATGGCCATGGTCAAGCAAATCAAGACCACCATCAAAGACACATGGATCATAGTATAGTCAAGTCAAGGATATAATTTTTCGAAACGACATGTTATATCTCCACTACTTGTTCAATTTTATTAGCATTTGAAATAAAAAATGGTATAATCAGAAGAAGTTGCAGGGCTAGCTTGGCAAATTCAAGGGCACATAAGCTCGCCCTTGGAGTTCTTCTTGTCGCTGGAGGAACGCAGTTGCAATCCCTGCAGCACATTCCACAATTCTCTAAGCACCTTTCCCGGTCCATCACTCCTCCTTTATGGGCGCACCTGTTCTCGCACTTCAACTTGCACAAACTCTCTTCTTCTGTTTTTTAAAGTTTACAAACAAACAAACAAACCCACCAACCCTAAATCAGATACACCATCATTATCATCAAAACTGACTACAATAGAACCAATTACAAGCAGATTGAAAAAAAAAAAAAAGACAAATGAGCTGTTGGTATATTTTTGGGAGTCATTTATATTAGAGACAATTTTGTATTTTTGGGGATTAGGATTTTCTCTATATTATACTGTGTGAGACACTCTGTATAGGGTGTTAGGGCTTGTCGTATCAGTATCATCATAATAGTGGAAGATCATCTTATCGCTCGGCTGTGAACTTAGCCCACCTTGAGTACAACAACAACAACCATAGCCTTGTCCCAACTAAATGGGGTCGGCTACTTGGATCCAATAGATGCTAAGACAATAAAGGATGCAAGAGAGATAAAAAGTAAAAAGGAAAATAAGTAAAGGTAGGAGTCGAAGCATTAGTCAAAGCAGTATCATAGGAACATCCCCCTATGAAGGATCGGTTATACGGATTCTTATCCTCCAAACAACTCTATCCGCAGTCATACTAAAGTCGAGCCCTACCACATGCATATCCTTTCTTACCATTTCACCAATAGTCATCTTAGGCCTGCCCCTACCCCTTTTAGCTCCATTAAGTGGAATCTAATCACTTTTCTTTACTGGTGCATTCATGGGTCTCCGTTGGACATGACCATACCACCACAGGCGGCTCTCCCGGAACTTGTCTTGGATTGGTGCAACTCCCAAACCAGTTCTAATACAATCGTTCCTTACTCTATCTCTCCTGGTCTCGTCGCACATCCACCTCAACATCCTCATCTCTGTTACACTGCTCAACATTCCGCCCCATAAGTCATAGCTGGTCTTATTACTGTCTTGTAGAATTTTCCTTTAAGTTTAACAGGCATGCGTTTGTCACATAACACTCCCGATGCGCTTCTCCACTTCATCCATCCTACTTTAATTCTGTGAGAAACATCATCCTCTATATCACCCTCTTTGTTAATGATTGACCCCAGGTATCGAAAACATTCACTTTGTGGTAGCTCTTGCTCCTCAAGTTTCACCACTTCATCCCCCCTCCTGGTCTGACTGAAGTTACACATCATATATTCTATCTTTGTTCTGCTTAACTTAAACCCTCTTGATTCCAAGCTTGATCTCCATAATTTCAATTTTGCATTAATCCCTTCCATTGTCTCGTCTATTAAAACAATATCATCAGCGAAAAGCATACACCAAGGAACCTCATCTTGAATGTGTCTGGTTAAGTCATCCATGATGAGTGCAAACAGATAAGGGCTTAGAGCTGATCCTTGGTGTAGCCCAATTGTAATTGGGAATTCACTGCTTTGGCCCTCTGTAGTTTTGATACTCGTCATCACGCCCTCATACATGTCTTCAATTAAACTTACATAGTTACTTGAGCTCATTCTCTTGTTTAGGACATGCCAAATAAGTTCTCTAGGGACTCTGTCATAGGCCTTTTCTAGGTCTATAAAGATTATATGGAGGTTCCTTTTGTTAGCTCTAAAAATTTTCATAAGCCTTCTTAACAAGTAAATAGCTTCTGTCGTGGATCTCCCTGGCATAAATCCAAATTGATTCTCTGAAATATCAGTTTCTCTTCTTATGTAGGTTTCAATGATTTTTTCCCATAGCTTCATGGTATGACTCATTCGTTTTATGCCTCTATAGTTATTGTAGTTTTGAATATCACTTTTATTCTTATAAATCGGGACTACAGTGCTTCTCCTCCACTCATCTGGTTTTTTCTTTGTACTCAAAATTTTGTTGAATAGCTTGGTTAGCCAAGATACACCCTGTACTCCTAAGCTCTTCCACACTTCAATTGAGATCTCATCCGGTCCCGGTGTTTTACCTACCTTCATTTTTCGTAGGGCCTCTTTAACTTCGGCCTCACCAACTCTTTGTAGATGCCCATGACATGAGTTGGCTTCAAGACTATTCCTCTCTACTTCCGAATCCATCATATCTGTCAAGGTAATTCCATTTAGTAGGTCGTAAAAATATTCACCCCATCTCTCCAAAATTTCTGTCTCTCATATCAGTACTCTACCATCCTCACTCTTAATGCATCTAACATGGTTTAGATCTCTGTTCTTCCTTTCTCTTATTTTTGCTATCCGATAGATCTCATTTTGCCCTTCTTTTATATTAAGTTTTTCATAGAGGTTATCATATTTCTTTGCTCTAGCTTTCCCCACAATCCTCCTAGCTTCTTTTCTAGTTGCACAATATCTCACTTTATCCTCTACTTCTCTAGTCCTTTGCCAGGTCTTAAAACGATCTTTCTTAGTCTTAATGGCTACTTGGACCTCGTCATCCCACCACCAAGTCTCTCTAGGGGCTAGACACATACCCTTTGAGATCCCTAGCACTTACTTAGCAACCTTCTTAATACAAGTCGCCATCTCAATCCACATCTCATTGGTATCCCCCTCAAAATCTCACTTTCCTTGTGTAACTACTTTATCGGTAAATGACTCTAAGAGAACTCCTTGTAGCCGCCCCCATCTTATCTTCGGGCAAACCTGATTCGCCTTCTTGTGTTGCCTTGCACCAAGGTACATATCTAAGACCACCAGTCGATGTTAAATGGTTAGACTCTCTCCAGGTATAACCTTACAATCCTTACATAGAAGTCTGTCAGACCTCCTTGTAGCCCACCTTGAGTGAACAACGTAATTCTGTTTTTTTATGTGTGTGTGTGTGTGATCGCCTTCTTCGATTTTTTTCAGCAAATTGTTGTTCTGTTGTGATGTTAATTCATAAAAATTACTAACGTCAGTATAGAGTTCTTACACTTTTTATATTACACCTCGGCATTGTGGACTGCGGTGAAGAGTGAAGATAAAGCTTGGCATAGGACCAAGGGAAATAAAGTTGGAGAGAGATATATATCTAATCTAGTGACCCTTTTGCATGCTAAAAGCAGAAAATGATCCAATGATATCTCCTCCAATTGGCTAATAACAAAAGAGGTGCAGGACAGGTTCTATCATGCTAGCGTAACTTGAAATTGTAAAAGAGAAAGAAGAAGAATAGAAGGCCTATTTCGTGGTTTCAAAAATCGGTATCAGATCAATTGAATTGATCAATTCGGATCAAAATTGGTCACGATTTATTCGAATTCCGACCAACCCAGAACGGCTGATTCTAGGATTTTTGAGACTTGACCATTAAGTTTTAAACCACAAACATGATGTTTTCCAACATTCCAATTAGCTTGACATAGTATCGTTAAGGGTAGGGACTCACTCATCAAGGGGCTTAATTTGTGGATAAGCTTGGGTTCCTATTCCAGAACAAGAATATTCTGAAGTTCAAGATATCCTCAAAATTCCCCTTTGAATCTCTCTCTATATACCCCTTGATTCATGTTTGTGTAATATTTTATGGGAAATTTTCTTTTACATATGATTATTATTTAGCTCTTCGAAATCAGATGTAGGCTTCTTGTTCATATTCTATTGAATCGTTATCTCCTCCAATTCGTTGTCCTTTTCAATTCCTCCAATTCCTCATATGGGGGCAGAAATGACCACCCTACCCCCTATCCGAAAATACTATCCAAGGTGGGGTCCACTCCTCCCTATTAGAGGAATTGGAGGTATCTGCAAATTGGAGGTGATAATTAATTCATATTCTACTTCTGTGGTTAATCCCTTCTGACATTTTTTTATGGAAATTAAAGTTTTTACGAAAGCTTAAGTTCTTTTTATGGAGGAGTTCTAATTCTCTTGCGGTGAAGCACTTATTGTTTTTAGTGTAGCGATAAGTGGAGTCATTCGGCAAACGTTGAGGGAGTGATTGTTGGTATTGATATCAATACTAATACGGATCGGCTTACCTTCAATTTTGATCTAAAAATTATTTTAAAACAATTTTACCCGTATCGGGCATGAATCATTTTCAAAACTGATAACGACACTAATGGACCGATCGTTCTATACCATTTTTTTAAACCTTGATCCCTTTAAATTTTTTTCCTTGCCCTATTGATGTAGAGGAAATATCGGATGTGTTCTTGAACCGGTTGGACCAACAGAAGTCCATCCAAATTGGTTGGAGATATTAAACGATATGAGTCAAAATACATATTAAATGAAAGATCTCAATGATCTCTACATGCAACATTTTTCGCACATTTCGAAGGCCGGTATGTTGAATAGTTTTGAATTTTGAATTTTGTTTTTTTTTTTTCCTCTTCTGTAAGCAAGTCTCTATATTAGGACTTCTAATGCTCCTTTGTAATCCGTTTGCACTTTGAATAGAAGAAAATCCTCCATTTTCTCTACTTGCAGATTCAAGTTAGTTCGCGTTAGAACAAGATCTAACCCCCCTATTTCCTTTCTGCGTCACTTATGAATAGATATTATCCATGAGGATCCAAATTCCTTGTGACCACAATTAAAGGTAATTCTTCTCCCCCATGAGAGAGAGAGAGAGAGAGAGATAAACGTTGCATGATGATCTATTTATTATTCCTCACATGTAAGAACAAGCCTAATGACCACACACACACACACACACACACACACATACACACACACACACACACACACAAACACAATAAAAATAAAATATAAAAAAACTCTCCCCACTTATTCACTTTTATTAGCATTGGAAATATATAAAAAAGGGATATAATTAATAATATGGATGAAGCTAGCTGGGGTTGCATGCATATATATATATATGGATTGATGAGTTTGTAAAGTCTAAGGGCACTGCTTGCCCTCTCGGTAGCAAAGGCAATACTGCATTTTGGTCCTGAAAGAGCCTGCAGCTGAAGGACCATAGCACTCATTGCAGCAGCATCCACAATACTTGGAGCATTCTTCCATCTCCATCACTCCTTCGCTCCTGCAACTCTCCTTACACTTACTATACTTGCAGTGACCTATCCCTTTTTTTTTTTTTTTTTTTTTTTTTAAAAAAAAAGAAAAGTTATCAAACAAACAAACCAACCAACCAATAACCCTAATCAGATACACCATCATGCATAGCCATTAAAACTAACTATATATATAGAACCAACATGATAGTATCTCAATAAACCAAAAAAAAAAAATCATTCAAAATGACTTGACTAGATAAATCCCTTACATTTGGGTCCAGCGCCAAAGTCAAACTTATCCACCAAGGCGGCCGCCTGAAGAAAGGTGGAGGAGGAGGAGGAGGAGGTGAGGAGAAGTGCCATAAGCAGGAAAGTTGGCAACACAAACTTCTTCATCTTCCCCACTAGATAGAGAGAGAGAGAGAGAGAGAGAGAGAGAGAGATAATGAGGCTTGGGAGGGGCTGATTGGGGTGGGGTACTATTTATAGTGATTCCGTATCTGCTGCCAACCGTGAAGAGTAACGAATCTTCATGTACGAATTTTGTGATGACATATATTCAAATTTTTTTTCTTTCACAAATACCCCTCTAAAGTCTAAACATTCATTCTAAAAAATCATACCAAACGCAACATTAAGGCTCTGCTTTTGATATGATTTCTTACAATACATTCATGAAGGGGGAATTATGTAAATACAAAAAGAAATGTCGTCACAAAAATGTACATAAAGGCTTCACATACGGGGATCTGATTTGGGCTCCCATTGGGAGCCAGTAAAGGAATGGGCTTTAGTTGGGCCGACCACCCACGGTACGAGCAATCCCGTAGCGATGGTAAAGCACCAAAAGGTCACAAGGAACTGGAGATCCACACCAAAATTTAAAAAAAATCTCTCCTCAAACCTCCCCTCTCAACTAGATTCAGTCATAAAAGGAGGGTTTATGATATAGATATGAAACGAATTAAAACCTTAAGAATGTGGAAACAGAGAGGGACCAAATGAATTGAATGAGAGGGTAGGGGTAGCATGCATGAAATTAACTAGAATGGTTGGGCAGTATTAGGTGACACATGAGTTGTCTATATTATCTTGCTAATTTTAGTACTAGAAAGTTATTAGACTTCTATTACACCTCTGCATTGTGGAATATGGTAGAGAATTAAGATAATTAAAGATTTGGGATAGATGATCCAAGGGAAAGTTGGAGATGATATCTAATCTAGTGATCCTTTTGCGTGGTTTAAAAGGGAAAATGCAGATCCAATGATCTACTCCAAGTAGCTTAATAAGATGAGAGGGGCAGGACCAGGGTTGAGAAATTACTTTGGGTAAATTATACGTCACCCCCTGGTTTTCAAACGAAACTCAGATCATCCCCTGGTTTTTGAAAAACTCAAATCACCCCCTCTACAGTAAAAGTCATTGCATCATCATTCGTAATTCAGACTAATGGTGCTTGAAAGAATAACAAATCTTGTGGTGGCAAGGGAGTTATCATCAGGGATTATTGAGAGGACATTTGTAGCAACAAAGTGCAAATCCAATAGGTAGGAATTTCTCTACAACATCTATGGAAGCAGAGGCTATTTATGATGGCATTCTACTTACCAAGAGTTTACAACTTCGGAAGGTAGTTATTTATTTATTATTATTATTATTTTTTGTGCTGAGTATCGCTGCCAGGTTGCGTGCAACCTACACCAACACCCCAACCAATGGGACTACGCATAGGGACATCCAATAGGGGCTGCTTGGACATTTCACAGCCCCTTATGAGAGGGCCCAAGGGGAAATCGATTGAGCAGCGTTCTCCCCCGCCCCCCCCCCCCTTCATTTTAATTTTGGGGTCCACATAGATGATACCTTTTTTAGACCGTTAATTGGTGGTAGCATGCAAATTTCTTCCTACACTGGTAGCATGGGAAACCCTCTCCTTTCTTTTAATTACCCTTTATCATATTCATAAACTATATTTTTCTTAGAAAGAGATATAAAAGGCTTTTCAAAAATAAGATGAAAGTAACATTATTATTTCATAATCAAAAGGTGTCATTATCATACACATTATTCGAGTACACATGCAAAATAACACTCATTAAAAAAAATGTATTCTACCAAAAGAGTAAAAAAGTAAGTTATAAAATATTTGACGCCTTGAGGGTTATCAATAAAACGTTCTTTAAATAATTATTTTGTTTATTCTTTTCAAAAAATAATCTTATCTTGGTGAATAATACACATAAATTTGAATAAATAGATACTAGTTGCCATATGAGCAGAACAAATCCCAAATGGAAGATTTAGAAACATGCTTCTAGAGATCAATTTATTCATGATTTGGTAGATAGAGAGAGGTCTTATGTACCCCTCTATTATTTTGTTACATGTAAGAAGAAAGCCTAATGGACATGGTGAAGCAAACCAAGACCACCACCAAAGACACATGGATCGATCATAGTCAAGTCTAGGAGAGAGACGACACTCTTATATCAAAAGAAGTTGAGATCGAACACAAACTTTTTCATCTTCCGGATTTGTGAGACACTGGGCAAAGTCTTGCTTGGTATACACTATACAGAGAGAGAGAGAGAGAGATATTAGGAGGATATTAGGATCACTGGGGTATTTATAGTGGAGCTCTAAAGGAAATGGCAAAGAGGTGATCGAGGTTTTTTTTATTTTCCCCTCTTCTTTGAGTCCCCTCTAGATTCAGTAACACATGGAGGGTATATCATACTAGGGGCGCTGTTCTCTGTGCTACAGAGCAGGCTGCGCCCAGGCACATGGGGGTGGGCGCAATGACCACCTTGTCCCCCTGAGTAGCAGGCCCATGTGCCTGGGCGCAGCTTGCGCTGCGGCACAGAGAACATTTTCCTCCCATCATAATATGAAACGAATCAAAACCATCCAAATTTGGAAACATGGAGGGACCAATGAATTAAATGGTAATATACTGATGGCATGAAGCGAGAATGGTTGGCCAGAGTTGGTGTCACATGAACTGTCAGTATATTTCTGTTACTGGTGAAGTATGATCTCAACTTAATCCAAAAAGTACTGGTGATTCCTCCCGACCCAAATTTTTGGGAGTCGTTTATATATACTAGGGGGCAATTTTCTACTTTTAGGATTAGAGTTTTTCTATACTCTACTGCGTGGGATGCTATATATAGGGTTTGTATCATTATCATCGGAGTAGTGGCATGGAATATGGATAGATGCAAAGTCCCTAATCAAATCAATGTATATCAAGGTTTTCACATACTTAGGATATGATGACATCCCCTTGAGTTTGTGATGTGGAGCTTGAATCTCTTTTAAATGCTTATTGCAGGGATACTCTTTTGCAACATTTGAGGGTTGATGAGAAATAATCAACATGTATATTTTTTCCCCTTAAAACCTTGTTGGACCCCTAAAAGGTCCACATCTCCTCACAACTCTGGAACTAACAGCTGATCGCCCTACATAAGGAAATAAAGTTACGTCCTAACTACCACCAATTGGTTTTAGTATAAAAGTAAGCAGAGTCAGTCGACAAATGCGAAGGGAGTGATTGTTGGCATCAATATCAATATTGCTACCGATTGGCTTGCCTTCAATTTTGATTTAAAAAATATTTTTACCCAAATTTACCCTTACTGATATAGAATCAGGTAGTAATCGTTAATGGACCAATTGATCCGATACCATTTTTTAAAACCATGCTCCCTTTAATTTTTTTTTCCTTGCCTTATGAATATTTATTATCCATGGAATATGCATTCTAGAGGATCCAAATTCCTTGCGACCGTTATTCAAGGTAAATTTTTTATTTTTTTTTGGGTAATTGTTCACCCCATTAGAGAGAGAGAGAGAGAGATTTTAAGATAAAATGTTGCATGATGATCAATTTTATTATTTCTGACATGTAAGAAGGAAGCCTAATAATGGCCATGGTCAAGCACATCAAGAACACCTCCAAAAACCCACATAGATCATAGTCAAGTCAAGGTACACTCTTACCTCTCCCCACTACTCTTTTTTTATTAGCATTCTAAAATATATATATATATTCTCACTACCATCAATTGGTTTTAGTTCAAGGGCAGCCCTTTGGGTAGCAGTGGCAAAACTGTATTTTGCTCTCGAAAGACCCTGCTGAAGGACCATAGAACTTATTGCAGCAGCATCCACAATGCTTGATGCATTCCTCCATCTCCATCACTCCTTCGTTGCTGCAACTCTTCTTGCACGTATCACAGTCACACTCACCTATCCCTTTTTTTTTTTTTTTTCAAAAAGTTATCAAACAAACAAACCCTAATCAGATACATCATCATGGCCATTAAAACTAACTATATAGAACCAACAATCTACTATCTCAATAAACCTAAAAACAAAAATCAGTCAAAATGGGTTGACTAGATAAAGCCCTTACATTTGTGTCCAACGCTGCCAGGGTCAATCTTATCCACCATGGCCGCCTGAAGAAAGGTGAAGGAGGAGGAGGTGAGGAGAAGTGCCATAAGCAGGAAAGTTGCTAACACAAACTTCTTCATCTTCCCCACTGGATAGAGAGAGAGAGAGATAATGAGGGTTGGAGGGGCTGACTGGGGTACTATTTATAGTGATTCCATATCAGCTGCCACACGTGGAGAGTAACGACTCTTTATGTATGATTTTGTGATGACATATGTTCAAACTTTTTTTCTTTCACAAATGCCGCCCCTCTAAACACTCATTCTAAGAAATCATACCAAACGCAACATTAAGGCTCTGCTTTTGATTTGATTTCTTAAAATATACTCATGAAGGGGGAATTATGTAAATACAAAAAGAAATATCGTCATAACAATGTACATGAAGGCTTCACGTACAGGGATCTGATTCGGGCTCCGATTGAGAGCTAGTAAAGGAATGGGCTTTATTGGGGCCGACCACCCACGGTACGAGCAATCCCATAGCGATGGTAAAGTACCAAAAGGTCACAAGAAACTGGAGATCCACAAAAAAAAAAAAAAAAAAAAAAAAAAAAGGGTTGGGCAGTATTAGGTGACACATGAGTTGTCTATCTTGCTAATTTTAGTAGTAGTAGAAAGTTATTAGACTTCTATTACACCTCTGCATTGAGGAATGTGGTAGAGAAATAAGATAATTAAAGATTTGGGATAGATGATCCAAGGGAAAGTTGGAGATGATATCTAATCTAGTGATGCTTTTGCATGGTTTAAAAGAGAAAATGCAGATCCAATGACCTACTCCAAGTAGCTTAATAAGATGAGAAGGGCAGGACCAGGACTGAGAAATAATTACTTTTCTATTGTGAATGGAAGGGAAATGCTTGAGTAACTTGAAATCGTAAATGAGAAAAAAGAGGAATGGAGAACCTACTTCATGGTTTAAAAAAGCAGCATCTCCAATCAGTCGAATTGATCGATTCAGATCGATCAAAATTGATCATGAGTATTCCGAATTCTATTCCATTCGGAATGGCTGATTCTAGGGTTTTTGAGACTGAATCACTGAGTTTTAATTATATTTTTGTTCTGTTGTTTTCCATCTTTTCTCATGTCTATAGACATTTCTTTTGCCATCACCTAACTACACGTAGCAGTTACATTTTTTTGTAGAAGGATAATTCAAATATGGAATTTTTTGGTCTAAGTGGATCCACTTGTGTCAAAACAAGATATCTAGAAGTCCTTGGGTTTAGAGACTTTAGATGTGTAATCTAGCTCTTCTTTTGAGAATATTTCTCCATTTTAGTTTTTGTTTTAATTTTTTAAGGCTCCTAGAAAGAAAAGTTGTTCATTATAGGAAAATTGGTGTTGGTGACACCGCTGGGATATATACAAATGCTAGGGTTCCTACTCTACCAGATGGAAGGATTCTAAGTGCCTTTTGGGAAGAATGAAAACAATTGCTGAGTTGATTAATCATATGTTCTCCTATTGGAATGAGGATATATCCTCTTAATAATAATTTTTCTACTCCTAAGGGTGCCAATCAGTTAAGTTCAGTTTAGTTCAAGATACAAAATGTAGAAACCAAAAGTTAAAATCGAATCAAACCAAGAATAAGATCACATTTTCAAAACTAAAACTAAACCGATTGAGTTGAGTTTTTATTAACTTTCGTATTAGCTAGGTTTTAATTCAGTTTAGGTCATATTTTAGGTTTGGGCCAACATTTTATATCTTCCAATGACTTCCCTCCCCCCCTTCCCCCCCCCCAAAAAAAAAAAATAAAAATAAAAATAAAAAGGAATAGAATTTATCATCTACATTTATTAAAATATTGTAAAAGAAAATTTATTCATTCAATTCGAAAATAGGTGATTTCAGTTCGGTTCAACCTTCTATATCGAGGTTTTCAATACTTAGGATCCCGTTGAGTTTGTGATGTGGAGCTTGGATCTCTTTTGAATGTACATTGCAAGGATAATCTTTTGCACATACATCTTGAGGGTTGAGAAGAAATAATCAAAGGGTATAAAAATGGTATTAGTCTTGGCCGGGACCAATATCAATACTGATATGGAACAGTTTGCCATCAATTTTGATTAAGAAATAAATTTTTTGGACAAATTTACCTATAGTTAGAACCATTCTACTGATATAGGATCGGATAGGAATCATTATCAAACATGACCGATATCGATACTAATCGACCGATATGACTAATTTGATACCATTTTTTAAAACCATGTTCCTTTTTTTGGGTTCCTATCCTATGAATGAGAGAGAGGATGAATTTTAAGAGAAAATATTGCACGATCTATTTTATTATTTCTCAAATGTAAGAAGGAAGCCTAATAATGGGCATGGTCAAGTACATCAAGAACACCACCAAAGGCACACATATAGACCATAGTTAAGTCAAGGAGAGACGACACTCTTTATCTCTCAATTTATTCACTTTTATTAACAATCGAAATAAAAAGGGATAATCGATATAAGAATATGGAAGCTGGTCTTCTGCTTGCATATCATTCAGTTTGTAGAGAAATTCAAGGGCACTTTGGCCCGCCCTTGGAGTTCTTCGTTCTTCTTGTTTGTGTAGCAAGGGCAATCGACCTTATTCCCATATTAAGTCCCTGGAACGCAATGGCACTCCCGGCAGCACATTACACAGTACTTCAAACAGAGGTCCTTCACTCTTGCTTTGGCGCACCTGTAAATATTGCACCTATGGTTGCAGGAAACTGGCCCTCTTTGTGTTTTTTTTTTTATTTTTTTATTTTTTTATTTTTAAGTTTAACAAACAAAAACAAATAAAAAACAAAACAAAAAAAAAAAAAAAAAAAAAAACCAACAACCCATAATCAGATACACTATCATGGCCAATAAAACTTACGAACCAGAACCAACAAGAAAGCAACTGATCAGTAAACAAAAAGAGCAGTCAAAATGGCTTGAGTAGATAAAGCCCTTACATGGGAATCCATAGACAATATCAAGGATTAAGAGATTCACACACACACACACACTATCTCAGATTATACCCTCTAGATTCAGTCATACAGGGAAGGTGTATGATAAATGTGGGAAGGTATATGATAAATGTGAAATGAATCAAAACCCTCAGAATTCGGAAACAGAGAGAGAAACAAATAAGAATTCGGAAACAGAGAGATCAGAATTCGGAAACAGAGAGAGACCAATAAATTGTACAAAACCATTCTGCCACACGTACAATTTTATTTCAAAATTCAATATTTCATTGGGGTGGGGTGGTGTGGTGGGGGACGAGATACATTTTTTCTTTTGCTACACAAATTTTGGGTCAGGCTAGGCCCATGCCTGGGATACATGCCTTTATAGATTAAGCTAGGCCACCCAGGTCCATCCCATCAAGTTGCAACCCTGCCGAGTAGGTATTTGCACTTGTCTCTAACGACCAGTGACTCAGTGAGTTTGGGGTGTGAACTCAACGATATGAAATATGTACATGAATCCATCTGATCAACCTTACATTGTAAACACGATTACCTTAATCCTCCAGAAACTTTCTGCACAAATCATTCCCCTTATCTACATACATGAAAGTCGAGATAGAAAAGTCAACCTCCCATGCTGTAGGAAGGATGAGAATGGTGACCAGCAGCAGAGTACTCTTTGGCGTAGTCATTGGATGCTAGCAAGTTGACCTGCAGAAAAGTTCTCTTAAACAACCCACAGCAAAGTTTGTGAAAGCTATCAGGAAGAGCATGACAAATACCTTAATAATCTCAGACTTTGAGATGGAACGCATAGGGACTGCAAGGACACTCATGTTGAAAGCCTGAGTTCCAGAAAGGAGGAAAAAACAAAGTATTAACATCATAGAAAGATCATTCCACAAGTAGCGGCTACATTATATCCTGAAAGAGAAGATTTTTGTCATCACAGTTGCAAATATAACATTTCTAACTAGTTCTGGGGACATTGTTTTTGAGTAGGGAAGGTGAATTGGCCATAAGCATGGTTCTTATCAACTCCAGCCAAACTTGGTTGGTTTTAGCCAATGATCCATTTTGGTACATTGGCATCTGCATTCTGCACTGCCTCCCCACAGTGGGACTCGGGTTCAAGTCTTGCCCGCACCTCTATGAGTATGTTGTGTTAAGCTGCAGCATGAGTTCAGCTGTTCCCCTCGACTTGTGAGCAAGCCAAGGGGGCAGAGTTTCAAACCCCCCCCACCCACCCCCATACAAAAAAAAAAAAAAAAAAAAAGGAGAAGAAGAAAAAAGGCAGGTTTTATACCAAGATGCCTTTTATTATCCCTTTGGTTTTGGGGGAAGGGTTAAGTCCGCATACTGTTCCATGAAAATCTTCCACCATACACAGCATGTTCCGCTGCTCCCCTCAACTTGTGAGCAAGCGAAGGGGCCAGAATCCTCCGCCAAAAGAAAAAAGGGCAGGTTTTATACCAAGATGCCTTTTCTTCTCATTTAGTTTTGGGGAAGTGGTGGGGTCGAAATACTGTTCCAAGAAAATCTTCCGCCGTTCTTTAGTTAGGGTTGCAACTTCAGCCAAGCCAAATGCAACCTGAACCCATCAGGCCTGATGAGTTACCCCAACCTTAGGTCAGATTGTACCAGGGTTAAGGTTGAGGTCTGAGGCTCAACCAAAACTACACCTTACAAATATACATGCATCTGCACTTCTATATTTATACATAACTTAGTACAAAGTTTTTTTTCTCCCAATAAAGTACCATTAATTGCATATAGTACACATATTCTCAACTTAATCATATAAGAGGTCAAACAAATTTAAGGGAAATTGTGAAATTTTTTGCAGAAATTTGGACTCAGTTTGACCCAGCCCAGCCTCATTTTTGAACAGATTCGCAGGGCCAGGCTTAGACTGAACCCAGCTATATGGGCTGGTTAGGGCTGGGATATGTAACCTCGGGTTGCGCTAGGGTAGACATCAACCCAGAAAAACCCGGCCTGAGTTGCATCACCATATTGAATCAACTAGTTAGGTTCTCAATAATTTAAAACTAATTTTCGAGGAAACATCACCCTTGATTTTTCATAAGATTACTAGACCGCTTTCCCAATTCCCATCCTCCAAGGGATTGTTCTAATGATGAACCAAGTGTTTCATCAAAAATAAAAGGATAAAATGAAGAAAAAGTTAATATGTCCGTGCTTGACCTCAAACCCTACAACACTTGGTGGTGCAAGAAGATGCCAAGTACATATTTTGTAATTTAAACAGATATGGGTTGTCATTTTTCAGATTCATGACAGGTTGGGTGCAACACACTCCATTTCCAATCCTGTTCGAGCATATGAGCAAAAACTACTTGAGAATTAATGGGGCAAAGGATTGAGTTGACAGTGCTGGAAGTCCAATAACAAAACCGGAGTAAATTAAAAAATATTTATTTGGGTCAATTGGCTTCAAGGCCCACAAGTGGTTTTCTCCTTTCAGTTTTTTATTAGAATATTATTATATGGGTCACGTTATGTGGGTGGTTGAATAAAAGCATGCATCTGGTAATTGGTTGTTGTTTCTGGATCCTTCAAAATCTCCTTTAGTAGTGGCCGTAGATAGCAAGTGTCCCATTTCTGCCTTATATTTGAAGCTGAAGATGAATTAAAGCACACCTACTTTAATAGCTAAATTGGCTGTTTTCTGTGTGGACTTACAGTATGAAGTTGGATTCCAACTTCCAAGGCTTCCCTTCTCTTCCATAGTCTTCCTTTTATTTCTTAAAACCTCAACAGATATTAAAATCACAAACTCTTTAACCACAACCTAGCCTGTATCATTCCTCTTCAATACTCTACAGCCTGATTAGTCTATGAATCCAAGAAACACACTGGCAGAGAGAAAGAGGGGCGGGGGGGAGAAATCATCTTTAACCCAGCACGTCCATTTAAAACCCAAGAACAAACTGTCCACCCTAAGAGGTTGCAATATTCTACCTTTCTAAATCCTCCTTCGAAGTTTCTTTAAAATCTATAGCCACTAGACTAGTTTATGAAACCGGAAATACCCATGCTTAGCTTTGAACCCAAGAACAACACCAGGGCTAGCTGACACAACACTGGGGCTTAGTATTATCTCCTTTCATGTTAAAGCAGCCTAGGAGGATCAGGTTTTTATCCTACAGCAGATTTTCAGTCAATTATTAATTAGATACTATAGATGTAAAAGGATGATAAGGATAGGGCATCTTGGTTCTCTCAAATAAATAAGACCATCCTTGCTAGACAAACCTCAAGAGACCACTATATGGAACAACAGAGCTTAAGGTACATTTTATAAGCAACAAAACTGAATCCAGTCACAAATTGTCAGTGGCAGAATGAGAACTCACCCTGAAAGGATCACCCCTCAAAGACTGCACAAACATAGAATTTGCCGACCCTCTACCCTGGAAAGGGAACAAACAAAATAATTGCATCATTTAATATCAAGAATAGAAGAAACATAATTAATCACAGCCAAAAGATTGTAATTTGAATTTCCTATCCAAAAAAATAAAAACCTGCTGATTACAAACAGCATATTTGAGTAACTCATGAATTTTCCAACTTCCTTTTCATTGTGACATAGAGACGAGTTATGGGATAATCTGGTTTTAGTTTCTAGAAAATCTATTGTAAATATGAAGAGCCATGTGCGTAGAAAAAAACTTTTAATGGCAAGGGCATAATGTCAACATAAAAACCATCGAATCCTTAGTGGCTAATAGGGTAATTTTCAGTTATGGGTACTGCCAAAACTATGAGCATCAAAATTAATGAAGAGTCACACACTGTTCATGAAGAAATTAATTATTATCTTGGTCACTCAAGGAAGGTGTGCAGACAACAATGGTGCATGACGAATTGTTGGAAATTCAAGGGGAAGAAAAGGAAAGAGAAAGAGATAATACACTGGAGACTTGTGGACACACAGATGGCACCGAATCCCACTGGTTTATGTATCAGGTCATAGCTTTGTTTAGTAGCATGTTGTGTTAGAACAGTGCTTATTCAGTTGAGTAAGATCAAAGTCACTAAGGACCCTTCACTTCTATGTAAGATAGTTTGTGCGAGTCATGGAAGTATAATAATAATGGCCATAGGGTAAGTTGCAATTTTCATTTGATTCCTGAGATGGATTAATTTTACAAGAGGATTTGATCACTTGGATTGATTAGTTAATTGAGATTAAAGAAGAATTTCAATGTCACAGCAGGAGATCGGCCAACTAGAGGCTTACATATAGGCTGTAAACCAACCTATTTTGAATCAGAGAAAAACTAATTGTCACCATCATTGGCAACAGTTAGCCTGTCTCCAAGTAACAAACTCACAATTCCTTGCCATGGGACAGATATGGATGTGTAAGGGTGGGTTCATGTGATAGATGACCCAAATTCCTTTCGGTGGTAAAATTTCAGCCTGATATAAGAAAGGGAAGTCATTAAAAGTCCAGTTTCATCAAAATATGAAGATTCCATTTTGGTATATAATGAAATATATTGGCATTTTGAAGCACTTCCACTGCTTATTTAGGCTGAAACTAGATCAATGAGTCGCTCTGGGGTCCTCCATAACATGGCCACACCAACATTAGCCATATGGCAAGCAGCGACGATCCTAAACTTCACCAAGTTTGGTTACATTTAGAAGGACCACAACTGAATGAGATCGGATTACAACTACAGTGTTCTAGCCATCTGCATTCATTGTGAAATTCAATTCCTCAATGGGTTCATAGAGCTCTTTCCTCCTCTCCTTTCTTCTTACTTCTATTTCTTCCTCCCCAGCACTGCACCCACCAACTGACCAGCCTATCCCCCACCCCAATCCACCCCCCCCCAACCATTATCCATTACCATGCCCCAAGATGAAAGCACCTTCTCATCTAGATTTCGGTCTCCAAACTAGAACTCTCCCACCACACCAGACACAACCTATAAAACTTTGGGAATCCCTCTCTTTCTCAACTGTCCTGCTATATATCTTCACAAATAATCCATCCCCTCAAGTTTCTTTCAATTCCGAACCCTAAAATCCTCCTCTTCATTTCTCCTTTGAAAGTATATCTCAATGCCCTATCTTGAATTCTTGATTCTGTTTTCTTGTCTAATTATCTGCCCTACCCCTAATTCATCTAAAGATAATAGATCTTCCCCATGATATGAAAAAAACTAGTCAAGTGGTGCAGGATTACCCATCCCTCTTGTAGGAAGAAATACCAATGGTTCAAAAAGACATTATGAGCCTTTTTTTTAATATTAACTTGACAAACACACTCTTTCAACTCTAGCATACCTATTTTCTTCTTTGTCTTTCTATTTATTTCTTCTCTGGCAGGTTAAGTTGATTCATTGTTCATTAGGTTTGTTCTTGTCATTTTTCTCTTTTTAAGCTTGACGTAATAATACATATGTATCAACAAAAATACATTGTAAATGATACTATATTTTCTACGTCAAATAGTTATCAAAGAACTTTTTAGCGACTACATGCACTTATCTCTTTTTGAGATAATTATCATAATATCTTTCTACCACAATTATTAGTTATAAGCCTAATGTACACCAAAGTACAACAGAATGTTTTCTCAATTTTCTCTTAATTTTGCTTATAATAGGTTAGTATTAGACAAGCTAATCATAACAAAGATGGAAGCTATGGTTATAAGCAAAACAATCAAAGCGTTATCTGGATACTTCCAAATAGACTTGAGTTTCTACCAAATCTGGTGATTCTTTAATAGCTCTTAATTTTTATCTTTTGATTATTCAGTTTTGACAGTTTAAATTAAATGGCAAATTTTCACTTTGTCCGCATCAGAATTGTCCAACATTTTGAGCCACTCATGACAACTGGGTTTGGCCAACCAGTCATGCCTATTAGCCATGTGTCAAATTTGGGATCCCATTTTAGTGAGATGGCTCATTATGAATAGAGCTATTGCACTGGTATTTTCAATGGTCAAAACACATTGCTCAAGCTGAAATTTGAACCAGTTTTTTAAGATTTATAGCTCCACATAGGAAAATTAGATATACTGAAACTTACTAGACTGATAGATGATTTGGATAACACCTTGACAAAATTTGACGGCCAATGGATCTGCAATGTGGCAGATATTTGGACCATTCTGATGAGCTTATCAAACCAGGCCGTTATGGAAAATATTGCCCTAATTAATTAAAATTTATGTTCATATTTTTAGTTGATATCATAGTTGTCAATGCACCACCTAGGCGTCCAGGCTCTTTCTTGGGTCCAAGGAGACAGCAAACCTTGTAGACACTTCAAGAGTTTACGTTGATTTATTTTTATAGCTTTGTTTTTCGGTCAATATGCTTATATTATATCCTATGCTTTGTTTATTTTATGTTGGTTTTCTCATATTAGGTCATTACTAGCATAACTATATCATATTGCATTAATATTGCTTCTATGTTGCATCTAAGCATAATTATATAAAATTCTCATTGCTCTATTACATATAATTATATACTGCACGCCTAGGTCGCCGAGGCAACTCTAGTTGCCTAGGTCGCCGAGGCAACTCTAGTTGCCTAGGCGCCCCTCCTATGCCTTGGGTAGCCTAGTGCCCTAGTCGCCTTGACAACTACGCTTGAGATATCTTAAAATTTATTCTTAGTTGATATGTCTTAAATATCTCATTGGCTATATATGTTTCTTTTCTACTTTTTTTCTCTCTTTTTTACTTTATATTATATACAAATTATTTCCTTTCCCTGTTTAATTAAATCTTAAATCACCATCGACAGGTTTTTTTAGTAGTAATACTAAACATGTCACACACACGCACACACATGGTGAAATTACCTAATTGTAACATCAAAGCACATCAGAAACAGATGCACACACCACATGTTGAGGTGCAAAATAACATGTTCTTCAATGCATCTCATTTATCCCATTACTTAGACTCCACACATGGAACAGACAAACAGAAACAGACCAAATTACCTCCAAGGAAATATCCCTAAGCCTTCTTCCAGTTTGAGCACAGCAAACACGGACAACATGTTCGTCACTACTCCCACTGATAATGTAGTCCCTTCCATTCATGTAATATGAACGAGTATAATTCTGAGTACTTCCAGTTGATGCTATCTCAAATTTCATGTGCAGCCTTCCATCCACTGCCAAAAGTTGTCTAACCTACAATTTTAACCGATTAGACTCCAATAAATAACCCATCAACGTTAGTATTACACTACTATTTATCCCTGATCCCTAACACCGTTCCAAAAACAAAGTAAATGTGCAGGAGTTTTACACCCATCATTCAATAGTCCCCCTCCCCACCAGGGATACCATAAAGACTAAGGTTGATTTTCCAAGAAAGACTCAAAGGTCACAATGATTAAAAAAAATGAAATCATCAAGCTTTCCAATCATGATCCCAAGGTTGGACCCGACATTGTATTCATACTAGTTGGAAAAATTCACTCTTATGTGATAGTTAGTCTGTACTACTCAGACCACATACTAAACTTATATAGAGGTACCTCATTATCAACAGCTGAAGCAAGCAAATAGTGGTCATCAGGAGAAAAGCACACCATCACATTTCCTCTTGAGCTCGAAGCCGCATAGCAAGGTTTTAGTGGTTTTTGCCTCAAGTCCCACATCTTTATATATTGATCAAATGATGAAGTAGCAAATATCGAGGGGGAATGGTGGGAAAACTTAACAACATTGATATTCTCTTGGTGCATATCAGTGAATATCTGTAAGCGTTTTCCACTGGCAATATCATACAGAGCCACATTTTTAGAGTACCCACTTGCGAGAAAATGTTCATCCGTTGAATTGACATGAACAGACGTCAATTGTTCAAAATAATCGAAGGTAACAGTATCCACACTGCAGTATCTGTCTGTAACCATCGAAGGCATTTTCCGGACATCGTACAAATGCAAGGAACCATTATCAGAGCCAACAATAAGCTGAAATTGAACATAAAAGAAAAAAACAAGGTAAGCACTTCCCGCATCAGGAATGATCCAAAAAAATTATAAAAAAGAAGAAAATTGCATTAAGATACTCAGCAATGGGAGTATTTATGTTTCGTAGCCAATATAATAGTAGCTCATCTCTTTTAATTTTCGATAGATAATAGATAGTAGTTCTCATTAATCAACAGAACATCAAGTGATAGTGCATATGGATGGCTTATGAACCCTAAAGCCTAAAACCCTAAACCCTTTGAAAAATAAAGATTTCTTTTCAGAGCATGGTTGTCCATTCCTGACATCACAAATCAAGCATTCACAATTAGACAAACATAAATTTACCTGATTGAGTTATATGGGGTCATTGCGTACCTTGGAAGGATAACTTTTTAGCCAACATAGCCCTAAGATGCTGCTCAATGATCCTCTGGATGGGTGATAACGAACAAGTTTCCCATTCTCATGGTTGATAACAACCAGTTCACCATCCAAAGTTCCAAAAACCATGAGACTGGAGTCAGATGGATGATACTCAAATTGTCGTGGACGAAGACTATTATTTTCTTCTCCAGAGGTGCTGCTGAACTTAGAGAGTGGATACAGAAGTGGCCAAGTCGAAGAACCGACTTTAGCAGCACAAATTGACCTGGAAAAGAAATATTGACTCTTTGCAGAAGGATACTGTTGCTTTGATGAGGGAGATGTTTGCAACCGAGGGGCACCTGGTCCCATTTCACGCTTCTGCAAGATACTAACTACACTCTCTTTATACTGTCGGTTGTAGGGTAAAAACTCGTAGTATCTGGAAAATATTATCTTGGCCGCTGCCCTGTCTGTGTCTTTAATGGGCAAATTGTCTAATACTCTCAAACGGGATAGTGAAGTAATTATGTACTCTCTGTAATGCTTTTCAAAGCAAATTGGTGACGGATGATGTGAAATATACTTCTTTAGGGCAACATCAGCAGCACCTGATCTGCACCTCAAATTAAGGGCATCTACAGAAGACTCTTCTTCCTCTTCAGTCAACAGAGCACCAAATGAAACCTGCTAAGCAGACAAACAAATCCATCATCAGGGTTATGCAACCATTAAATGTTCCCTTCTTGAATCATCCAATTTCATGAGCAAACCACAGGTATTCACCTCATTTTCCAGATTGGTCTGTCCGTGCAATGCAGGGAGAACACTAGACAATCGCTCCACCAAGCGTATTCTCTGCTGATGAGTTGAAAAGTCCAGCTCACTGTCATCTGATGATTCCTCAGTTGTGCTCTCACGAGTCATAATCAGATCATTTAAAGAAAAGAAGTTCCTAAAACTGTCAACTATGCCAAAATCAGCCCCACTACTAATGCATGGTTCTCCAGCTCCAACATAATCACCACTGTTCAAATAAGGAAAACCTGTTTTGTCACAGGCAAAAATGTTTACTTTCTCACTGGATGATGTAGGACATGGCCCAGTGTCATTGCAACATAAACAATTTTGAAAGCGGAGTTCCACCAAAGATGGGAGTTTTGCTAGTGCAGCACTAGTTGTCCAGAGATTAGCAGCTCTTGTTTCACACATCGAAAGACGCATCAGATTTGGCATACAGGTAAAACAATTTTCCCGGAAACTACTGAGTGAAGTACTAAAATCCAGATTAAGGGTATGTAACTGCATAAAATTTCCAATCATGTTGAGTTTCCGGATATGGGAAGACTTCAAGTTCAAGACTTGACAAGTCAAACCTCTCCTGCAAAGATCCCTATGACAGAGAAATTAATGAGAGTAATGAGTACAGAAGACCTTGATATTAGAGGCAGGATTAAATTAGCCATGAAAGGTGACAAGTCCCCAGAAAAAATGTAAGAACTACAAAGTAGAAGAAACTAACTGACCTGAATAAACATTGCATATAAAAAGACTTGCTTCAGCACATATTACAGATAAATACTAGTGGAAACTCATCGAGGATGAAAATCCAGAAAAACATTCCACAGTACTTGAATCAGGACATGGATGAGGGAGAAAACAGTTTCCGTCTTTATACTGACTACTGGGGGTCGGCTACACAATTCCTTTCTGCCATTCTACTATGCTGAAGGCCCATGAACTTTTTTTTAGTGGTAAGTACAAAATTATAATTAGGAAAGGGAATCTAGAAAATGCACTAGTCATAGAGGCTATGTTGAAGGACAAAAAAACAGCTCATCAATGCCCTAAATATACAAATGTTCATCCATACCGCAGAATGGCTGACTAATATTGTACTCTAACTGTAACAGAAAACAGCAAAGCATGACTTCACAAACTTTCATGGTTGAAGAACAGAGATACAAGTTCTTATGATCCCTCTTAAAGATTTTTTAGATTCTCTTATATCAGAAGGAAATTTAATTGAAATAACAAAAGACAAGCAGGAAATAGAAAACATATATCAACATCAATCCCCCATAAACACCAACCTCCAAGAGTAATGCTGTTCTGTCATGTCCTTTAAATCTTCCAGCACAAGGCACCGGTCCATAAGATGAATTCCTAATCTGCTCAAAATCCCCCCCCCCTTTTTTATTTTTGCAGCAGGTGTCCTTGTAAAAAAAGTTCTCAATTCCCAGCGTGCCACAAAAACTAGGTTCCAAATAGCCTACCTCTCCAAAAATATTGGATTTTCATGGACCAATTAGATCTCTCAGATCAAAGCAGCATGACACGTCAGTTGACTAGAGCTCACTAGGCATCAACTACTACCCAGTTGTAACTTAACGAGTATGATGTCATGAACCCTGCCGTATAAATACTATTGCTCTTTATATGATGGTCTGGCTACTTTGAATAGGCTTCTAATTTGAGGAGAAATACTATTTCCACTCTCTCTGGATATTATTGAACTTCGTCATACGGCCTTTTTTCATTATTTCTTGTCAGTGCACAAGATGTGGGGAAGCAATATGTAAAGGCTTTGTAGGATTGCAGAAAGCAATCACAATGGTGCTTTATTACATGATATTTTCATTTATTGGTAGTTTTTTATGACAAAAAGTTTCCCAGATGGCTGTCTTGGATGGAATCTTCTTGCAGAGACACGTAGTTCTGCCACATGGAAAGGTGATGAGGTATGCTGATAGTTGGATATCTAGGGAATGGTCTGGATATACCATACGTCAAATTTCAGACTCAAATTCAATGATATGGCCTCCCAAGAATGTCCATGCACTTGTCGGTAATCCCGTGAACCCTCTCTATAGTCCTGGATTTTTCAATGGTTTGTTTGCCATGTGGCAAACTCCATTGGCTGAACTTGACGTGTGAGTGGCGGACTTTGGAGTCAACCTGTCCACAAAAGTTCAGTCCAATCTGACGGGCCAGTTAGGAGAACTAGGCGCCCATCAAGAAGTTCCCATCCTAGTACTGATTTTTATGCTAATAAATAGGTATGGAGTGTAAGGAAGAGTTCAGGTCTTTTCTTTCTCTTATTATAGTTTTCTTCTCCTCCTCCTACATGACACCAATTATACTAGTCAATGACAAGTCAACAATTCGTGCCTAGGCAACACAAAACAATCAGCCCCCAAGCTACAATGCCCAGAAGAGCTACTAAATGGGACCTACCAAATGAAGTGACCAATCGGATCAGATATGTCTTAACAAAAGCTCTTTATCATCAGGAGTATATTATCTCTCGTGATGCTCCTAGGCTTATGGCCACCTAGTTGGCCTAGCTTGTGAGATGGTCAACATGTGGGTATATTTACTTGAAAGAAGTTTGACAAAGCAAATTCTATTCCTGTTTTCCAACATTTCAAGCCATTGACAAATCTGTTGCCCCCAATTGTTCAACATTAATTTTCAAGAAGAAAAAGCAGAGAGAATGTTGAAAAATTTACACGATGGCCAAATCAGAAGAATAAATGCTAAATTCTAGAAGAACAAGTGGGTAAGCACTACTACTAATTACCGCAAGAAGTCCTTCCCAAATGACAAATCCTGAAGATCAACAACCCGTAGTTTTTGACTGATTGTACGGATCAAAGACAAGACAGATTCTCCATTCAAGACACAAGGGGATTCATGGAGTATGTCTACTGCGTCAATTTCAGAGAAGTCAATAGTTGAGAACACTTCAATAAGCAGAGGAAAATCAGCATCTTTCAGCTGGTCCAAGAAAACCTCAAGGCAACATGGCTCTTGACGAGATTTTTGAAGCTTGGCCTGAATTCGACAAGAAAGTAACTATTAATCACAACTCTGGATTTCTTCAACAAATTTTTATCTAGGAGTACAAGAAAGAGGAAACAGATCTATGCACATGTATTTGTTACCTAACTCTAACGACATATCAAAAAAGTACAGTAGATACATATTTAAGAAAATATCAAAGAACACATTCTTTTGCCACTTTGATAAGACTGAAAGCAGATTTCAATGTCTAAATAAAACAGCATTATAACATGCCATGATTTTAAAAATAGTTTAGAGTGACACCTGACTAAAGGACGTAAGCAACACAGACTAGCTCCATTTCAGGATTCAAAAATCTTCAGAACAAACGAAATAGTTCATCTTGACAATATATGTTTGATGTAGTTCAAGAGAACAAGGACAACAGCAAACCAGACCATCAAACTGGACCAAGAATGGACTAATATGTGTAATTTTCAGGGTCCAGTGGGTTGTATGCACAATGGGCTTTATACTTTTTGGTTTACTTTTGTAATGGGCCAATTCTATAAGACCGAATATTAGGGATTTAAGTCATATATGGGATTAAGTAGTAAGTTTCTATTTTACGTTTCTTAGTCATTAAGAATATTAGGTTTTTATATTTTGGAGTTTCTATTTTCTTCTAAGCTTATTTAGTTGCTATCTCTCCCGTCTCCACTAGCCAAGGAGAGTTTCTATTTTTGTAATAAGGCAATTTACAAATAAAGGAGGAGGTAGTTCCTAGCTTCCCATGATTTTGACAGTAAGCTTGAATGCTTTGTGCATGCATGTGCTTGTGAGAGACAGCCTGGGTGAGATGTCCATGTAAAGAGAGGTGGGAGACCTTCTTCTTGATGTAGATAAGTCATCTAAAGGGCTTATTTTATTGAAAATAGGTTTTGGGTTGGGTTATGTAGGTGTTGGGCTTTTTATCCCATGGATTTACTTTGTAATTGGCCAATTTAATGAGCCTAAAATATGGGTAGAAAGTAGGAAAACGGGATTTACTTCATTAATTTAGTTAGAGTCCTGTTTTGAGTATGTTATTTTCATTATTTTAGTTTCCTAGTCAGTTTATGTTACCTTATTAGTTAAGGATTGTGTTAGGCCTTTTCTGTCTATTTTTGAGTCTTCTATGTAAGTTTATAAGGGGCTACAGCTTGTACACGAATTTGATTAATGAGATTGAGAAAAAAAAACATAGCCTTATGCTTTACTCTGTGAGAGAGTATGGTGAGAGACCCGGGAGAGAGTGGGATACTCAATCCAATCCTATCATTCTTCTCTATTTTCTATTTTCTTCTTTGTTTCTATTTCAATCGATTTCATTGTGTGATCTGATACAAGTTCTTCAATTGTTGCCTAGCTTTTTGAAGACCAAATCAGCATTAAACTTGGTTCAAGTAGATCCTGCCTGGGGCTAGGTCCTTTGTGATCCAGCCTTATGTTACTTCTAGTTGGTGAGAGACCAACTTATCCTATTGTTTCAGTCTTCTTTTCTTTGTTCTACTGTCTTCAAGCTACTGACCTGTGCATGCCAATACAGGACCATAGAACTCAGTCACCTATATCTCCACATCCAGCCATTGATGTTGATCAAACTTTGAGTATTCGTTTTTCATAACCACAGCTACATTCGACCAGAATTCTGTCCCCATCAGATTACCCTGTTCTGAGATACAGAATATATCTTATTCTGGCTTTTATTCCTGCCCTGCGGTCCTGGTTATTCTTGGTTATCCTTATCCTTGTCACTAGCAATAAGTGATTAGGAATTCCATCAATGTTAACAGACATCAGTCAGGCTTTCTGATGCAGATCAAAGCATGAAGAACAGGACAAAAAACAGTTTTCAAATACAAATTTACTGTTCACATGAACAGTACCCGAGGTGCTGTTCATGTGATGTTATGAGACCCAGCTTAGATCATGTGTGCCTCTATTATAGAAACCTTGGACAGCAAGACACCCCAGGATCGATGGGACAGCTTCTAGAAGATTGAAGACCAAGTTAGCTTCCTTTTTTTTGACAAGGATCTAGTTTTTATTTTAGAGAATATTTTATAGTTTCTATTTTTTAAAGCTTGTCAAAGTTAGAGTTTCTATTTTAGTTGCTTAGCTTTTATTTAGAAGTCTCTATTTTGTTAAGTTTCTATTTCAGTCCTTTGTTTCCTTTTAGTTAAATTTAGTTTCTATTTTCGTTTGGTTTCTATTTTTGAGACTTTCTATTTTGTGAAGCTTAGGCCAAGCTATAAATAGGCCCCATCAGTTGTACTTGCATTAAGACTTAATTAATGGATTTCTATTGTTTGCCTGCAAGTGTTTAGTCTGAGAAGACTTGTGTTCAACAGCTGAGATAGCTGTGGCTAGGAGGCCCCAGGCTGAGATAACCTACTACCCCTATCCCTCCTCTATATCCTCTTCTTCTTCTTCTTATCCTTTTCTATCATTCTATGCTCTTCTTTCATATGTAAACAGGAAAAAAAAAAAAAAAAAAAAAACAACAACAATGAAAGTTTCAGTTATTCAATTTGTTCATCCTTATTGTGTTAATCCTGGTTGCAATCGATCGATCTCCCGCTGGTTTCCCTGGTTCGAAGTCGACTTTTGCATTATTTTACATATGAAAAAAGAACATAGAATGATAGAAAAGGGAATGTTTCTGAACCCTTGTGTTCAAGGTATCCCCATTGTTGCTGCTCTGTTTTGTGCAAGGGAATGTTTTCTGAACCCTTGCGTTTCAGCTTACCAATCCCCTTCACTGCATCTGGGTTTTTTATTCGTTGCACTCAATTTTTATCTTGTTTTTCCTAACTTGAACTCATACATGTCAAACATACTCTTAATAATTTAAAAGTGTAAGGTTCAGACTTTTTTTATTTTGGGTGGGGAGGGAGGTTGTACTACAAGGTTCAGACTTGAGATTTAACATCAAGCAAAGGTCTGAAGCCATCAATACAACAATACCTTCTTTGATACCATATTGGTCGTTTTATAATTGGTGGTAGCTACAAATGAGAGTGCAGTAATGATTAGTCATTACATGGTCTAACAAGTGAAAATAAAGATGAATAGAATTTTATCAAGAGCAACCTTAATGAAGCAACAAAGAATTGTAGAATTGGGTTCCATGCCTTGTCTCTTGCAAGAATCAAGATACCTAAAGAAAACACAAGGAATTCAGAGTTACTAAAGCATTAAAATGACATTGTCATAACTATCCATAACAATTTGTTCCTAATAACAAGAAAGACCGTGATCACCAAGTCAATAACGGTGCTCTTTTCTATTAGCTCTTTGAAACTATCCAATTGTCCCAAAATAAAACACTAACCAAGAAACTTCAATAATATCTGAAAATTTTCTTTTTAAGCAGTCAGCACAAAAACTTCTGCAGTCAAAAATAACAGTCTTAACTCAACCCTAATAGGATGTAACATATAGTATAAACCTGGTAGCCAAAATATTTTTGAATTGAAAAAAAAATTACAAATACCCTTTAAAAGAATATTTCCTAACCTGGAAAAATTAAGTGAATTTAAATACTCCAAGGGTGTTTATGTGTGGGAAGATTCATAATATAAACCAAATAATAATAATAATTAATAATTATCATCGAAAGAGTGAAATTTCGGAACAAGGAAAAAAATTGCCTCGCCCACACGTAATTCACTCGATCAATTTCATGAGCAGTAAAGTACATAGGGGCATTTCAGTAACCTACCCTGTGTATTTATATAAATACATTTAGATACTTCTCTTTTCCATGTGATAAGAACGGGTGAGCTAGCTCACCCATTGTCCTCTGAACAATAATTTCTATATAGCAAGTTTCTTTTACTCAATCTCTATTTAAGTTATCAACAGCTATGGTGATCGCATGAGTGGTGCCAATTACAATATAGACCCTTGACAGAGAGGGGGGCCTTCCTTCTTCCGTAAATCCAACCCTACAGTGAAGCTGCCATGCTTAACCTTTGGAGTCAAGAACTAAAAATCAAGAAATTCAATCCCCTTCTGTTAGGTTATAAGTAAACATGTTTGAACCTCAGTAAACAAGGCATAATAAACTTTCAGAGAAAAGGCTGGGCACGCCGCCAGGGTGCCCAGCATGTATCATCCTCTATTCTCCCTCTTAGGAAAAGACCCCCTTGCCCTCTTGTGTCCAGCCCTGTGATTGATGTATGCCACTAGCTTACCGAAAGCTGGCAGCATACCCAACCCTCTCCCTAAACTTTAAAAAACCAGTAATTTGCATATCAATGTCAACTGAGAAAAATGACATCTTTTTTTCCCTTCAGAACATTTTTGTTAAAATAAAGTGAGGCAATGAGCCAGGTCCATCCAGTGGCATGACCTTTAATGAATTAGTATTTCACGAAACAAAAACATTAAGTTACAAAGAATCTGATACTCCGAATGCTGACCAAATTATGGAGATCCACAAAAAAAGAACAACTGTGGGTGCTGGAATGGTTTCTATCTCTGAGTTGACACCAGCGGTCACTAATGAGTATGAATTTCCTAGAATGCTATACAATAACTAAAGTTTTTTGTTCTTATTCTTCGTTTTTATCATAAAATTTTACTTTTCATGGCTCTCAGTTCTGGTTTCTGCTTGATCTGGAAAGTCTTGTTGTTTCCTAATGCTCATGGCTCAAGATTTTGCTAAATTTATTGGGGGTGCTTGCATAGAATGAAAATACTAGTTTGTGGATGAGCTAGCATGGTAACTGTGTAACAAATACGTCTTATGATACAACACATTGGCGAAAAATATGCACTGTAAGTGCAACAATAAATTTTAATTTCTCACAAATGAAATGAATAATGTACTCGAACCAGACTTTATACCAATTTTCACAAATTTAGAGTCAGAACCACGAGAAAAAGGGGGGGGGGTCTCTAATTACTCGTTTTCTGAAAACCAACTTGCAGCAACAAAACACAAAGTCAACAACAAATGCCATGAAACCGAACAAGTGTCTCTCATCAAAATATTTTTCAAACTGCTACTTAATAATCCACGCATAGAGTATCAAAAAGCGAGCGAGAGAGAGAAAGAGATCAAAACCTGGCTTCCAAAGTAAGGAGATCGAAAACCATGATTTCGTCTATGTCAAGTGTTTGTCAAATCCTGATCAAGTCCTCGTTCCTAGCCTCAGGAGGAAGGTAAGTACAGAAATCACGTTTGAGAATTGGAACCTGAGATCCATTGCATATGTATAACAAGCAGAGACTGGTTTCTGAAACGAAAACGCACAAGTGTAATGTGTTACACATGAAAATATACATTTGGAAGTCAGGTGAAGCGTAAGCGTGAAAGCCATGTTTTATTTCTCTCTCTTTCTGGTGTCTGAACAAATGGGAATGGCTCAAAAAACTTATGCCACTTGCACAAGCACAACTGCAGGTTCAAGCTAGGAATTTCTTCTGTCCATTTACCAATTAATCCGGTTCTACTATCTGGTCGAACCGGAACAATGTTTTTTCGTGAGCGGTTTGTTTACGAGACACATCGATTCTCGCCCGTGGCCTAGGAATTGGCTTCTATTCTAGACTTCCGTCAAGTTCATGAGTAATTGACTTCTTGATTATAAAGGACGTACCCAATACAGGAGGCTCCCACCATTGTAGGGTCTGAAGAGAGTCATAATTTATGCAGCCTTACCTTGCTTCGCGGAAAGGTTGTTATCCAACTCCCTATCTAAACTTGGAGCCCACCTGGATTGAGGTGCCACACTTGGGTTGGTGGTAAGGTCTCCAAGTGTTGATAAGGTAGACTAGGAATTGACTCACTTCTTATGTTGGCGGTGGATGGTTAGGTTTGAAGGGTTGGGAATTAAATTTAGGGAGATAAGGAGAAGATTCTATGAGCAAGCGACATAGGGGGACACTCCCAATGTGGACTACCATACATAGGGGATAGAGAGGTCATTTAATGTGAAAAGGAGAGAGATAGAGAGAGGGTGCTAATATATCCTCTATGGTTGGCAAAATGGGCTCCTCACAAATCTTGTGGCGTGGCACCAAAGCTTATCAAGTGGATGAGCTCCTGTCAAACCCTACAATGGATTTGGAAACAACTTTTCCTCAAAGCAAGATAAGACTACATAAATTATGATCCTCCTAAGACCCTACAATGGTGGAAGCTTCGTGGATCGGGTATATCCTTTATAATCAAGAAATCAATTACTCGTGACCTTGACGGAAGTCTGAAATTGAAGGCAATTACTCTGCCACGGGCAAGAATCGATGTGTCTCATAAACAAGCCACTAATGACAAAACCTTGTTCCGGTTCGACCAGAAAGTAGAACCGAATTAACTGGTAAATGGCAAGAAAAAGTTCCTAACGTATGTTATGCCATGTGGAAAAATAAAGCTTTAAAAATCATTGAATGGCCGTATGTTTCAAATGGAACATTTGTTTTTGCTTGACAACTGAATAGGAAATTGCCAAATGGCAAAATAGAATATATGGTAAGAAGAATGGGAGAGAAGCGAACCAAAGTTGGTATGTAGCTAATTCAAGCCTATTTTATCTCAGGCCAAGCCAACCAGGTAATTCATAAATAATAGAAGGGGAAGAGTTATCTGTGGGGAGTGTAACCTTGAATGTTTATCGTATGCGGTTCTCTGATCGGTGCGGTTCCCTAGTGCCTTTTACAAGAGGAGGGTGGATCCCATCCGGGTAAAGTATTCGGTCAGGTGCCCCAGGTGGATCCCATCCCCTCTTGTGAGAGGCACTAGGGAACCGCACCGATCAGGGAACCATAGACGATAACAATTCGTGTAACCCTAGGCGTCTTTCATGGAAGGTAGGGTAGTCATTTTGTCTCCTTTGTGTCTAGGTACAGAGCCATGCTCCCACAGAAACCATTTCCCGCCCTAGGGTTACACTCCCCACATAAAACTTTTTCCTATATTATATATATTATTTTTATGGGAGAAAAAACTCTATTTGGTTGCGTAGGTGGAGCATTTTCCATGTAGACAATCTTCTTTGTGTTGGGTTAGCACTATCCATTTAAGACCCTTGATATAATTAAGGCAATAAAAATAACCAATTGGATTCAATAATTATTCCATTTGTATATTCAAACTACTTTTACAAGTAACCGGTTGATTTTAATTATGCCAAGATGCTATATCTCTCTCCACGTTTTTTGTTGTTTTTTTATTTTTTTTTTCAAAAATTCCTTATCTTTCTCTCTCTCCATGGAGAGTTGAAGGTGAGAAAATTTCTCCATGTTGCTTGCTGTGTTTTATTTAAATTTTTTTTCAAAAAATCCTTATCTTTATTCTCAACGATATCTCTTTTTCTCAAACCTCGCTTCTTGAGACGGAGTCTCATGTCCCCTCCAAGTCAGCTACGTTAACCCCTTGAGGTTGGTTTCTAACTGATTCGTTCGACCAAAACAAAAAATGTGTCCTATATATTTTTTGGGGGATAGGGGATGAGGATAGGCCCCAAGGTGGTTTGAACTCATGACCTCGTATTTGAGGAGTTGGTCTTTTGCCAACTGAGCTGATTTATTCACTGATATCTTGCAAATATTGGAGATATCGTTTGAAAATAAAGATAAGGATTTTTTTAAGGAAAAAAAAAAATCAAAACACAATAAGAAACGTGGAGAAGTTTTCTCATCTTCAACTCTCTATGGATTTAGCAAGAGAGAGGCAGATATTGTTGGGAATAAAGATAAAGATTTTATTTAAAAAAAAATACAGCAAAAAACGCGGAAAAGTTTACTACCTTCAACTCTCAGTGGATTCAACAAGCAATCCAATATCGTTGAGAATAAAGATGAGGCTTTTTTGAAAAAACAAAAACAAAACCCAGCAAGAAACATGGAGAAGGTTTTTTTACCTTCAACTCTCTGTGGATTCAGCAAACAAGAAAGAGAGAGAGAGAGATTGTTGAAAATAAAGATAAGTATTTTTTTTAAAATAAAATAAATAAAAAAACAGCAAGAAACGTTGAGTAGTTTACTCACCTTCATATATATATATATATAACATCTACCTAATTTAATTCAAGGTTTTTTTTTTTTATATTGCCTTAATTAATGGGAGAATCTTGGCGTAATTAATTCAATTTTTTATGGTAAACCTCAAGTATATTAACCGCTTACCTGTAAACGTAGTATTAATAAACAAATGGAATAATTATTGAATTCAATTGGTTTTTTTTTATTGCCTTAATTATATCAAGGTTCTTAAATGGATAATACTAATCCGACGGTAAGAAGATTGCCTACATAGAAAATGCACCACCTACGCAACCAAGTAGAGTTCTTTGACTTCTTTCTTCTTTATAATATTATGCAGAACTTATAAATATGGGATTGGATCAACAAGTAATCAATTTTTTCCCCTACTATAAGAAGAATTTGTAAATTCGGGGCGCTCAATTCTCTTCATCATAAGATTCAATGAAATTTATAAGGAACTTCTATCAATTATAAAGATTCATCACTTCAGAGAAAAAGAAAATTTTTGTCTGTCTAAAAAAAAAAAAGCTATAAATCACATGGTGGAGAATACTTGACGACTGGTCAAACTTATCCATGAAAGCTTAGGGTGGAACGGATTCAATGTTGTGTGTTCTGAATGAAATATACTGCAATTCATTTGTTCTCCAAAACAATTCAAGCTGCAGCTCTTAGTTTCTGATAGTTAAGCTCCAATTAGAGGCAGGGGAAGGGGGGGGGGGGGGTTGATGTCATCTGCTGCTGCATAGGTTAATGGTTGTGGAAACTGGAAAGTCTTGTTGATGTTACCAGCACAGAAACACATCTTAGGGACAGAACATAATCATCTATAGCTCTCTATTAAATTCAATTTCTATTTAAAATTTTAATCACTTAGGCCCTGCTTTGTTACATGAATTAATCTAAAATTTTCGTTGGTAAAGTGAAGTGAATGAATATATCATTTTATTTTGCTTTACTGATGAAAATTTTGTTTTACTTCATATCTAACCTAATAACAACATAAAAGTTCAGTTGAGCCAAAGAAAAGCGGCAAAAAGAAAAGAAAAGAAAATGCAAGAGTTTGTTGCCTGAATCTGCCTCATTGGGCAGGCTTTGTTGCAATGAATCTACAATACTTCATACAAGACAAGATATGCTGCATCGAAATGTGGTACTTCATGTATTTATATCCCACATGTTCACAAAATTTTTCAAGGGTCAACTTCATGTGACTACCCTCAGCAGTTGGGCTTACATACTGATCAGTTTAAGAGCTTACTGTGCAGGACTCGCCCTCCAAGTGTTACTGAGCCAAAAGAATGTTGGACATTTTTTGGGTATAAATCAAGCAGCAGGAGATGCTTTCATCAGTTTGCATTTGACAGCGGCTGGAGTTCTTGCTCAGGAACAACGGCACCCACAGGCTTGTACACACCGAGTGCTTGCTGTCTGTGCCTCCAAATGAACCATCCACCAAAAGTTGATAAACCAATAACAACCAACATAACAATAACTCCTGCAACAACTGCCAAGATGTGTTGCTGCCACCATGTCCTGCAGCAGTGCAGAGGGCCAGACAAATATGAGGAAAAAAGAGGATTCATAAAGAATCCTGAGAAAACAATTTCCAGACTAAGAAGAAGGATAATCAGTAGATAGCTATCAAGAAGCCTGAAGTGAATGTACCGGCTGACGGCCAAAGTGCGTGTACGTGTGCGTGTGAGTGTGTGTGTGGGGTCTGACTGTGATAGGCTGACTGCCGATGTCCAAACTCTAATGACAGGGAAGATGTTTTGACCAGATACATTGGTTTAATCTTCTAATACAAGCCCCAAACCGTATTAGATATGGGAACTAACTTTTCCAATCACTTGTCTGAGATCATGAGTTTTAACACAGTTTGGCACAATCCCCAGGTGAACCATGAAATCACAAATAATACATGATAAATGGCAATGCCAAAGCAGACAAAAAGTAAAATAACCAGAAGGCCACATTTAACCCAAAATGGATATTTCATTTATGAAGAATTCCATGTATATGTAGGTCAAAAGCATCACAACCAACTGCATTTTGAAATGGCAATAAACCAAATTTTCCTGCACAGATTTCCCACATCAACAGTGCCAGAACCATTCCAGCACCAATGCTATTGTCTGCCATGTAGTTGAGTTTTGTTGGGCCATATTTGGCCCCCTCATAGCTCTTAACATGCCTCGTTGGGTGTTCCACCCTGTTTTTGACTTTCTGTTTTATGAATTTCTTTGTATAAAAGTTAATATTTTAAATATGTTATCAATAAAAAGTATTTCTCAAAGTCCAGAGCTATTTACAATTTTATATTCCATCTGAATCATATCTAAAAGTGTCTTCAAATTTCCAATAGTACTTGGGTGAAGTGCCTTTGTGTTCCCCTCCTTTTGTTACTGGATAAAATAAAACTTGTAAATATACTCATACCCTCAGATTTATAGTTCCCTACCCTCCAAATCTTGTGTCATAGTCCCCTTTTTTGTAAAAAAAGCACTAACAAGGACCAAGCTGCAGCAAAAGCATGGAATAACTGAGAGAGAGCATGCCAGTAGATAGATTTTGAGTTGCAGACATATTAGGCTATGATTTTAGGGAAATTGCAACAAGGGTTTAGTTTAAGTACTCAAGGAAACATTACAGGTTAAATTTTAAGAATTATTTAGCTTGAAGTAATAAAAAAGGAGCAGAAACTCGTCAAACAAAAGGGGAGGCAGAAACTATGAATTTTGTAACAGTTCTTGAAGGCTGAGAATGTAATCAGGATATATAACTGGGAAGACTAGCATATGATGTTTGAACAAACCAAAACAGCTCAAAAGGATGGTAAAGTTCAAAAGAAATCACTTCAAGGGTTAGTGGAAGGAGATTTAAATGCAGGGATCCAAAAATGAAGGACATGACAAAATTTAAGGAATGTGGGAAATAACAGTAGAATCACAGATCCTCTTACTAGACATTCTAGATCTCCTTGAAGAAACTCAAGGCTTTTGACCAAGTGGACCCAAGGAGGATTGACTCAGAACTAAAAGAACAACCTGAAATGAATCTTGAACACAACAAGAACTGCCAACATACCCCTAAGGGTTAAATTACAAAGTACTATTTTAAAACCAAAATCTAATTAAAGCAATGAACTAGATCATAGATTGATCCAAATTCCGACCAAAAGACATTCAGCCCTTGTTGATTATGTCCCCTGCATCAACCAAGTATCAGTCACTTGATCAGGCTTTAAGCTCGCAGAGCTTTCAACCATCACATTTAGTGTCCTCAGAGTTGACTCATCTACGTGACCTTTGTTTTCTACATTAATTGATCAAATTGTGTCAAGTAATTCATGTTTTGTTGGAACATATATACAAGTGCTATCTGGAACAATTAAGCATGCTTTTTTTTGTGATACGCTAAATTTTACATGTAGATGTACATCATATTCATTAACTTTTTTCTTTTTGGGGGATATATAATGCTATCATCAACTTTGATGCCACTCAATGGGATGGTGAAGCAGCAGTTGGATGAGTTTAATACTCCAGCAGCAAACCTCTAAAGGCAAAGACTGAGTGGCAGGGTAGATGCTTGGTGACAGTGGGAAAATGTATTTTTTCCAGAGAGGGAACCATTTTGTCCAAGGAACTGGATCCCATCATATTTGGCTTAAAGGCAACTCTAGACAGCTATTGGAAGTGTCAAGGAGATCTCAAAGCTCCCATGTAGGTCCTATGATGGACAATCACCATGTTCCTGCTTTCCACAATCTACATTTGCTGCTCTTTGTTCTGTTTTCAGGCCTTGGCCCTCTCTGCAGTCTCCTCATTTATAGCTTTTAATAAAATCTGTTTCTAACTTGAGGAATAGTAAATTGTCAAGTATGAGAAACTTTTGGGGGGGGGGGGGGGGAAGGGAAAGGGAGAGAGATATAGAAGTATGAATGCCAATGAAGTAAATTTAATAACCTTCCCAGTTAATATCTGCCAATTTAAACTAATGTAACTGCACAATCTGGCTCGAAGGCTATCAATGTTTAGACTTTCAATTGTAGTCTATTCTTCTAAGACATCAATGACCATATGCTTGAGAAAGTTTTGATTCAAAAATGAGTTCCAAAGTGCATGGTCTTGGGTAACACACCAGACTCCAATGGTATAAGAGTGCCAATTAATGAGAAATAATGTAAACAGAAGTAAACCATTTGAGACGATGAAGTAAAAGGAGTAACACCTTGTCCTTGGTGGCTCAAATTTCCACTGAACTAGCTTATAATTTCCAAAAGTATCAGGAAGATGTAGACGGTGTTCAGTTAACCGGGAAATGATGCTCTGCACATATACGGAATCATTAGGTGGAAATACCAAATAACTAATGATCAACTACATTATTCTATGCAGTTGCTTTTCATGCCAGAAAAAATATTACCATTGCTGTTGAATTAGAAATGTAATTCGCCGATCCTGCCGGAAATATGGCCCATCTTATTAGGGAATCATTTCCTTTGCTAGTAAAATTCAATAAATGGACCTGAAAGCATTGATCCAGAGTTATTATGTCAAGATGAAGTTTGATACCCAAGAAAGAAAAAAATACACATACATCAAGCTGCCACAATAGTGCCACTTCAGCCAGTGAACATCCATGACAATCAGAAACAGGTCATCACAAAGAATAAAACATGATCTACTCTACCTGTGAATTATTAACTTTTAACTCCTTGGCAATGAAGCCTCCAAGTTCTGTGAGGTGCGGAACCAGATCTGAGTTGTTGACACTGAAGGTCATATCGAACATTATAAGCCCAACTTGGAATTTGTCTGAGCATCAAAATATAGTGAGGAAATGTCGTCAGGAAGCTATTCAAACTGATCAATATAAGGATATAATTGGGAATCCAAAGTAGTGTTATGATTATGTCCTAACTAACAAGAATCAAATGGCTAGATCTGCTGCTAAAATTATATCAGATAAGGAACCGTTCCAAATTGTTGGAAGGTCAGAAAAATAATTATGGACCAAGAGCATATTATATTATATGCTCTTCGACTGATTAGAAGATTGTTTCAAAAATCAGTTTGGATCAGTGGAATTGGCCAATTCCGAGTAATGCTGATTCCAGCAAGCTATTTTGTAATTGACCATTTCCCCTTCTTTTAATTAGTAAAATAGCAGATAAGCAATGAAACTAATCTATTGTAGAATTATCTACAAGTATTTTGTCAAAAACTCCAAAAAATCACAGATTGGTGGAAATCTGGCTTCTTCCTCCCGTTTCCAATTTCTAAAGTTCTGGCCGATTCCTGAGGATTCTGGGCCAATTCCAATTCAATTCCAATCAAAATCGATGGAGAGCGATCCCGTGTCCAATTACGGGTTTTTACACCTTGGATTAGACCACCTTATCTTACTGGTAACATCACTAGTATGCTTACCAAAGAAAGGGAAAAAATATGGAAGTAATAAAGAGATTTCCTTTCACCACAATGCCCTTCAAGTTTTAGGATTTTATGCAAAGGAGATAGCTCTCAACGGTGCACCATTCTTTTGTTAAGTTAATCAACATACAAGTTTTTAACTATAGGATACCTTATTGTATCTGGCAAAGTTTGGAAGGATAAGCCATAGAAAATAAATACAAAAAGATAAGAAACAAAAAGTTCATCTTTATCGTTATCAAGAAGAAATCTCACACGGATCATGGTCTAGAAATTCAACTTGTTTGACACCAATTCAGGATACAAGACATGGACATACACATTTAACAAATTAATACTCTCTCATTCTACTTTGATTAACAATATTTCTTTCCAAATAATATTAATCAGGTGCTACAGACTAGGAGACAAAGTTGCAGATGGGTGCATAATAAAAATTAGTGTCACCATGCCAATCATCTTACTCAATTGCTATTTGCAAAAGTAGTGACAAAAGGTGACAAGAAATCAACTTGCCTCAAGTATTAAAAGGACTTGTTGTAACCCCTTAGAATTTTAGCTGTTAAATAGGATATTGCCATCCATTTTCTCCATCAGAGCTCCTAAGCCCCAGCAACAAGCATATGATAAAGAAATTTACCAGTACACATGATGGTGGGATTTCTCTATGATGCAGGTTCATCATAGAAATTGGCTTATTTCTTTAGAAATAGGCCTAGGGTTGGGTTATGTACATATTGGGCCTTTGTTCCCAAGGATTTTCTATGTATTAGACCACTTAAATGAGCCTAAACTAGGGGTATATAGGTTACATACGGAATTAGCCCAATACTTAGTTTATTTTTATGTTTTTTAATTGAACCGGTTCAAATTGATTGCATCTAATTGGTTCAATTTAAATAATCATGTGACTTGGTTAAGTGGTCATGTGACAACTTAAGTGGTCATGTGATGTAAGTTGGGCTAGATTAGGACTCTATAAGTCCAGCCATGTTTTGAATCTATTTCCTTTAGTATTCTAGTTTCCTAGTCAGTTTAAGTTACCTAATAGGTTAGGGATAGGGTTAGGCCTTTCCTTTTTAGTGTCTAAGTCTATTTTTGAGTCTTCTATATAAGTTTGTAAGGGAGGCCAGCATTGAATACGAATTTTGATTAATAAAAACTCAGCTTTATGCTTGCTGCCTTTGTTGCTGCTATTGCTCCCTTTTGTGAGTGTTGCCTTGTGGATCTCAAGGTGCTAGGGTGAGTGGACTCTCACGACTCCTTGCGTCTGTCCAGTACCGGGAGGTTCTTCTTCTTCAATCGAGCTTCTTCAAGCTGCTGCTGCTGCCGCTGCCTTCGAAGGAGATCAAACCAGTAAGTAATTTTAGTTTCTTGCATATATCCTTCCCCTCTTCATCCTCTAACCTAATCCATCCTTTCCCATCGACCCAATCAGATTACTACAGCCAGCCTTCCATCCCCTCCATTAAACCTGCAACTATTCCTTCGAATTTTAGCTTGAGCATTCACCTTCCAACCATCAGATCTGTGCCAAACTTCCAGTAAACATCCCTCCCTCTCCCTCCTACACTCGATCCCAATTTGAGTCCCATCTGACCATCTAAACCCTAGTTTTCCGCCTAGATCCTTAAACCTAAAACCCGAAACCCTAACCCTAATTCTGCAAATTTTCAAACTTAACCAAATCCAATTATTTTTATCCCATAATAACCCCCTAGACCTGCATATTAAACCTATATAAGACCCATTCCCAAATTCCCATCCTAAACCCTATAATTAACCTAAAACCTAGTGCTGTCCATTCGAACCAGCAACCCCTTTTGCTAGTGATCCTGTTATCTGGCTCCTAGTAGGTCTCCTACCTATCTAAGACTACATTACTCCATATATACTTCAGATACTAAACCTGGAATACCACTTTTGAGCCTTGTATTGATGTACTTTTTAGCAACAAGAACCCTGTCTAGAATCTATTCATAGGAGCTTAAAGGATCTTGATTTGACAGATGCAGCGCTGGGGGCTAGTGGGGCTCCTATTAAAGTTTCATAAGCCCTTCACAGGCAAAAAATAAAGGGCCGTACCCAGTGCACAAGGCTCCTGCGTTTCGCAGGGTCTGGGAGAGTTAGATGGTAGGCAACCTTACCCCCTTCACGGAGAGGCTGATTCCCAAGACTCGAACCTGCACACCACCACTGCACTGGTGGTAACAAGACGTTGCCATCGCACCAAGTGACGACCGTCTTCACAGGCAAAAAATAATGATAAAAAATAAAAACAATGAACTAATGAATTTGTTCTTTTGTTTTACTTCTTATCTATACATTTGTTACATATTGTGGACATATAATATAATAAATAAAATTTTAGTGCATGAAGCCATGAAATACTTCAGGTAAATGTTTTCCTGGACACGATGTCCAGTATGCAATCTATAGGTGGTCTACCTAGCCGTCCCATGTGAACAAGATGATGTGGTAATTCTACCATTAGATGTCTAGGAATGATCTAGATCTGACACGTCAAATTTCGGAGCCAAATTCAATCATATAAACTTCCATGTATTGGCATTTTCCCCTTGTATCTTTCCAATAAGTTGCAATTTCCCACTGGATTTTCACAGCTTCATTTCTGCCACTTGGCAAACTCTGTTTTGGCCAGAACCTGAAATGTGAGAAGGGACCTCGGGGGCATATCTCTCCACAGAATTTCAGTCCCATGAAAAATATTTTTGTCATCCATAGATCCCATAGTGGACGTACTGTCCAGGAAAACCACTCCCAATAGTGGGTGCCCGGTCAAGGAAACCAAGCAGTCACTGAATACTGGAATTTGGAACAGTTTGAGTGGCTATAAATTACCAAAATCCCGAAAGCTAGTAAGTAACTATCTATGGCATCAGTGGCACATTCATAGCTGTCATGGCGTTAAAGCGACCTAAGGTGTTGGAGGGGGCCTGGACACGAGGCGACCAAGACGCCTGGACGTCTAGGCGCCGCCTTGACAACTATGGAACAAATATATGCCCCAATCCCATTAACAAGGTCTGTGTTCCCTCAGATGTCAGAACTAAAAAATTCATGCTCAGAAAAGTGAGTGGCTGCAAGTTGAGGTTTGGCCTGGTCACGGTGTTACACCAAACGAAGTACATGGGATATTTGAGATCAACAGAAAAAGAATTAAGAAATACAGCCCAAGCTTTACTTATTTTCTGTGTGCATTGCAGCTGTGTTGGTGGCTCGGACTCAATTCTATGGATATCGTTTATGGCAACTAGGCAATGCCCAGGTCACAGAATCTGCTTCAGGATGGCAGAACAGGATTTGTAATTTTGTATAGCTGACCTGAAGAAGTTGGTTAAAGCTTTGCATAAAGAACCTAAGAAAATCCAACCATGAGAACCATCAAGATTTCCATATACGAAGGAACTCAGAAAAACATAAACTTATAATTACTTCAGAAAGGGGGGGGGGGGGGGGGAGAGCTAAATCCAAAAAACACCATCATACCAAAGGACCCCAAACAATCATACTCAACCAGATTGAGCAGCAGCTAAGGCAAAAGGAAAATGATCTTACAGGCTTCAATGTGTAAGGAATTTATGAATGGGACCATCTAAATGACCCCTCTATAGGTGTAGTTAGAATTTGACACCTTTTAATTGCCCCTGGTCTTATTCCCAAAAGTTAAATAAGTTAGGGGTATAAAAGAGTTTTCAAAAATACTTTGAAAGTGAGACATATCATTATGTCATTATCAAAAGCTATCATTGTCACGTACATTTTTCAAGTACATAAAAAAAAATGTGTTATATTAAAAGAGCAAAAAAATAAGGTTACAAATTATTTGACACCTTAAGGAGTGTCAATAAGAAAATCCCTCGATAGCAAACATTAGATGTGATTGGAGGCTGTTTCTTATGCAGTAATCCAGTCTTTTTGTTTAGCCTCCAACTTGGAGGACGTGTATATTTTGTGGGGTCTCTTAGTAAAATCTCACTTTGACTTAACAAAAAAGCAACAAAATAAATAAATGAGGATTAGTAGTACGTTGAATAAGCAATAACAAATTAACAAGAATAGAATTACATAACATATAATAGTTTGAGAACAAAGCACATTATTAATCTTGAAGAGAGCAGCTAAAGGCCCCTTCCAGGCTTGCAGCTTAACGTACCTGGAATGATAGGGTCCAATGATCCACTTGGGGCAATGGCAGGTGGCATTCCTAGAGCTGAGTTCCCACTATCGGAAGCTGAAGGTGCTGCTGAAGATGCGTCAGGTATATGAAGCCTGCCCCACAATTCTGAACAATTAGTTTTCCAGAAACCAATCTTTTGATGCTCACGATCATAAGTTACAAGAGTATTGCGGACAATGATTCCTGTTAGAGAAGATACATCTTCAGAGAAACTAAAGAAAATATTCAAAATCAGACAAAATTTCACATAACCATGGTTCCATCATAGATTACAAGAACTAAGAAGCACATTATTCAGTGCACATACAAAGAAGCTTCAACTTACTATATTGCTCTGGGACTCATGAACATACCTCCCAAAAGAGTTGTTGGATCCTTTCCATTTTGAAAAATTCCCAGGCAATATGCACCACGAACCTTTGAATGCTTTATAATAAGATGGGAAAGAAAACACAGAGAAAACATCAGAAAAGACATATCAAGTCAGCCATAGCACAGACAACATGTAGGTCCAACGCATAAAATAAATTTCACAACAATCAGAGGCTTAACGTTGTCTTCAATAAATGCATAAAAAGCTGTGTAGTCATGTTACCCGGAACAAGTAGTTTTCTGGAGCCAGGGACAACTTTTGTCCTTTGTCAAAGACCATGTCAACTTCTGGAAAGGTCTTTGAGAGTTCGGAGACGTCCCTGTGGCAAAAGTGAAATAGGACTATTACTCGTAGTGCAGAGACCGATTCCATGCATGATATATTCTTGGTGCAATGGTAAGGTTGCTCCATTGTGACCAAGTGGTCATAGGTTCGAGTCTGGAAACAGCTTCTCTGCGAAAGCAGGGGTAAGGCTGCATGCATTATGACCCTTCCCAGACCCCCACAGTGACGGGAGCCTCGTGCACTGGGTACGCCCTTTTTATCAAAGGTATATGTTACAATAGAGGAAATACCTTCCAGCACCAGAAAAGCAAATATCATTATAAGTTGGGTCAGGTCCACGGATTTGTTTGAGGTTGTGAAGTTTCTTCATAATCTGCAAATATGCACAAGATTACCATAAAAATGATCATTTAGTACAACATACAGTATAGAGAACTAAGTTAATTGAATATGTCCTTAAAAAAAGGAGCAAAGCAAAAAGGGGGAAAAAAGAGAGATTAAAGTAAAACAAAAGAAAATTTTCAAATCAAGATGCAACTAAGAAACCAATATTGGTTCTCTTCTTGTCTCTAGTAAAACTTGGTACACTGCACAACCATAAATGTGGGAAAGGTCCCTCCTTTTAAAAACATTGGCAATTAAGTAATAAGCAAGTTATTTACCAACAAAGAAACTCAGCTTGATTTAGTCTCATCCCAATCATTAGCCATTTGGAGTCAATTTATCAGAAGAGGGAACCAGAGGGGGGGAGAACATAGCGTGAGAGCAAACAATTTATTTGTATCATTATTTTTTATGTACAATCATGTGAATATGTTCCCACTGTTGTTTGAGGAAAAGAGAATCTGAATTTGGGCTGACGGTGCTTTGAAATTACAAACATAATGAGTGAATATAGTCAACTCAGAATTCTTGCTTAAGATGTTTCCACCATGGAAATGCATCAGCAAGAAATTCTAGCAAGTTAACCAACAAGAAGAAGAATTGACAAGTACACTTTTTAAAAGGAAAAAAGACAAGTTACGTCACAAGCATTACATCGATGCTAAAGAGACAGTAACGAGAAGATATCACGGGTTCAAACTCCTTCAAAGTGAAAAGAACACAAGCAAAATGGAAACTCCTTAAAATTCAAGAGCAAAACAGATCATGTGCATTTGTTTCATATTAACTGTACCTCTTGTCTGAAAAATAAAGACTCCGTATGAGGACATGTTCTCTAGTAGATGGAAAAACACATAAACACCAAAACAAGATATCCAAGAAATAGAAATGCGCTGATTTGATCCAACATAGGCCATCCTTTTGAGAGAGGATTGATACCCTAGTTGGGAACCACAAAAGAAGAATAATATGAAAGATTCCACTAAGCCTAACATTTATGGAAGCTTATTCAATTAGTTATCAATTATCAGGAATCCAAATATTGCATGGAAATGATTTGACTTTTGAGCAAGTTACAATCGAGCCTAGAAACAGCCTCTTTGGTGCAACGGTAAGGTTGCTCCATTGTGACCAAGTGGTCAAGGGTTCGAGTCTTGAAAAGGCCTCTCTATGAAAGCAGGGGCTACGTACATTATGACCCTCCCCAGACCCCGCAATAGCGAGAGCCTCGGGCACTGGGTACGCCTTTTTACAATCGAGCCTAGAAAGGCTACTTGTCCATGATGGGATTAAATGAAAGGCTGCAATAGGAAGTGATTGTGATTTCATGCTTGGGTTATGCAAATTCCATCCTACACAAGCCGTAAGATGTTTGTTAACTCCAACCATGTAAACTGAACTCACCTAAAGTGAACTCAACTAAGCCACCTAAGTAAATGGGGTCAGCTCCACAAATCCTATTTTACAACACAACTTTATTAAATGCATATTCATTGTTAATCAAGAACCATGTAAGCTTAACCAAATCACAAAATAGCCCCCCACACCAACCTTTTCTTAACCACTAAACCTTCATACTTGCAGCCCTAAATTCTAGTCCTTTAGCCTGACCAATGCGTTAACTTAGACAGGCCATTAGTTCAGAAGAGAAAATTGTGAAACTGAAAATTGCATTGTATTGAAACACAGGGTTTAGTTAGAAATAACTGGAGAGAATATAAAGAAATCATCCATTCATTCTTCAAATCTGTCATTGTCCATAAATTTGTATCCATGCTATGTCTCATGCAAATAGCACGCACATTACATTCAGGTTAAGTGTATGACCACCTCTTTTTTCAATCTCGTGTGCATTAGTCGTACTAAGGTTATAACATATGGCATTCATATATTATATGTCATGAATGATACCAGCCAGGTTCCACCCATTGGCATGCATCCCCAGAGAGAGAGAGAGAGAGAGGTTCCCCCCATTAGTGTCATTAAACTAAAGTTCTGCACTATTTGCTCATATTTTGAGCTCTTTCTTTAAATTTTTATTTGAGGCAGGTAAGATATTGGGTAACAACGTGACAAACATATAACAGGTGTATCAAGCTTCATTCAATAACAAAGCATATCCATTTATTTATTTTTTCATGGAGAACAAGAACTAGCAAATAGTAAGGAGAGAAAATCCAAGAAAGAATCTTACAGCATCCTTGAATGCTACAAATGCTGCTTCTGGTAAGTAAGCATATGTAGTACCACTATCGAGCACAGTTCCGTGCTTTCTATCAAAGACATTTGGGTTTAATTGCAATGACTCTCCCGCCACATGTATTTCCTTCAGCTGAATATTGTAATATGGACTGTTTCCATCCCGAGACTAGAGTAAATGTGTGAGATGTAACAAATGTATTTGTTAGGGAATCAACAATTATATCTTTCCTAAGATAAAGTATAATCAATTTATACCTGCGGACAGGGTCTGAAGATGAAAAGACCATGTCGGGCGGAGGAGTAATTCCCCCAAGAACCATAGCACCACCACCAACATCCATTCCACCATAACATAGTGAAAATGAATCACTAATTACACCCTTATCAACAAGTTGATCCACAATACTAAGCTCTCCACGGCCCAATCCCATGATGCCATCAGCATGTTGACTGTAAAGATCGCCAGTTTCCATATTTTCACAACCAAAAACAGCACGTTGGGGCACAAGTTTACTTTCGTTGCCAAAGGATATAACATCGTCACCAAGAACGCCACTGCTAGAGCTCATCTCAGCATACTGCCTCTCATAAATGCATTGGCTCCTCTCCATGTCACAATTACAACCCACATTGCACTTTAAAGGTTGGTAAGTGCTAGACAAATCTGGTTGGAATCTTGGGTCCTAGATGACAACAAAAAATTAGTATTTCAAAAGGAGAGGAAATAAGCAAATCTTCATAAAAGCAACAATTGTGAAATATGCTATCTTCATAAGTATCAATTTTCAACTCAGCAATTGTGAGTTTGGATATGTGTACTTAAAAAGAAAAGAAAAGGAAGAATTTAGTTATATATCAAACAAAACGGAAAATACACTATATCGCCTGGCTAAGTCAGTCTGATTCACCGAGTCTTATGCCCAACCCAATTCTGACCAGCATCCACTAATCTTCTTCAAAGTTTCTAATTAAAACCTTCAAATTTCTTTAGTTGCACATCCATATTTCTCCTAGATTTACATAGCTGACGAATTCATTTAAAAGGGGGGGGGGGGGGGGTGGGGGGGTAGACACAAAAGGCAAGTTTTTCTATCAGTTCCACTTAATAAATATGTTTGGATTGATCCTGTGAAAGTTTTCCATTCCTCTGATTATGCCACATCCCTTAAATAGCGGATGACGGAAATAAACAGGTCCAAATATAATCTGTATACTGGATTTGTTTGATTTCTAGAAAACATAGTATTTGTCTTATCAACGAGGCAAGAAAAATAGAGGCTTGGGATTTCAAATGTATTAAAATAAGCTGGTCGAAAAATACATATAAAGTGCCAATTTAGAAAGGATGCGACTAAGAGATTCCTCAACTAAGGGATTTTTTTTTTCAGTTACCGTGGTTGAACCTACCATCCATGGGGAGCAGATTGAAGATGTGAAATATATAAATAAAAATAAAAATAAAAAATAAAAAAATTGTATGGACAAAGTGGAGAGACAGTATGTAATGACATACCTATCAAACTAGAGGGGGGAAATTTTGTAAGACTGCTACAAGACCAGCCATGATCAGAAACAGGCCTCGAAAATGAGTGCAGCTGACACGAGGCTGTTGAGTTATGAATAAGAAGGGGAGGAAGGATGGAATTGTGAATGGATGTAATGACAGGGCAAAGGGATAACATCAATAGCTTTGTAAGGAAGAAGGATCGAGTCGACTGACAGGATAAGAGAGCATGAACTAGATAAAATCAAATTTTGGAACGATATCCATGTAGTTGACCAAAGCGGTAGAATAAATCTCAATCAACAAGGACGATGATAATGATCATACATTACAATGTCGAAATATCGAAAATTCAAGCTTGGATGTCACTCATAGGGATAAATATGACTCTCTAAATCAAAGTTACCTGATGTTTGCCACACTGTTCGCAAGTAGAGCACGGAACATATGTAACAGTACTCCCTGAATCAACAATAAGAGCAAACTCCTGAGGAGGTGTTCCGATCCAAAGGCGGGTGGTATAGTAGCTGCTCAGGTAAAGACCAACCAAACAGTCTTAATTCAATATAGACGTAAAAATCAAAACTTAAGCTCAAAAATAAGAGAAAGATGAGAAACGGAGGTACGAAATAGAAGGAAGGAGTGAAAGTCAACCCATTCATGAGGAGATCGTCATAAAGCCGCATGTGGGCATTAGGGTTCTGATGCTCAGCTTTCTGCAGCTGTCGACGGAAATTTCCTTCGAAAGACTGCCGAGACGAATTGGGGGAGGAAAGGAAGAGCGGCAAAATCATTGGCTGACTACCGCGGCGGTTGATTTTGCCCGGTGACCGGAGAACACTATTGAGATCTGCAGAAACCTCCAGCGAAGATGCAAAGACGATGAAGGGATCTATTCCAATAGACGCCATGATGACGAAGGCAGAGAGGACCCAAAACCATGCCGTTGTCATGGCCGTTGGCTCGGGTACCCCCTTGAGAACAAAGCCGAAACTGCAGTTGGACAAGATCAACTGATAATTATAGTCTCTGAAGTCAGAACCCGAAGACGATGAGTGGCAATGACGTAAAGCGAAGCTCTCGCCTTGATGCAGAGGGAAAGGGAGAAAGAACCGCAACTTCGGAAGTCGCTGCTTTCAAATGATTCAACTTTTCTACCTTCCGTCGCCAAATAAGCACTTGCAATTGCTTCAGATCCACTTAAGGGTGTTGTCAATTCTGAATTGGAAGTCTGGGGCCGATAAAACCAAATTGAATCGAACTGAACCGAACCGAACCGAACCGAACCGAAATATTATGACCATCTCCTACCGGCCATGGCAGAGCCGTCCAGGCCCCAAGGCCAGTTGTGGGACCCACAGGAAGAGTGGATTCCATGTGAGTGGCCTTGGAGGGCCTTGGATTGTACTTGTACAAGTAGCGGATGAAAACATATAACATCCATCATGAAAAGTAGGGAACGAAAACAATGCTAGGAGCGATGGTTTAACCATTTTAGCCCCAATATCAAGTTTGTCCCCATTTCCTAGTGAATGCATGTTCTTCTATTTGGTTGTACACATTGGAAAAAGATCCTGTGCAGCCGTGGCAGGAGCTGTACAGGTGCAACACCGCTAAACAACAGTAAAAACAGGGGTAAGCTAGGTAGTCATTTCGTAGGTGGGTCCTACCTAGGCCCCACATGTGAAATGACCACCTCCCCCTGTATTTGGGGTGGTTTTGGTGCTGCACCTGTGCAACTCCCGTCATGGTTGCACCGGAGCCAAGTCCGTACACACTCTGGAAATCAGTAATGTCCTCTTTTACCAAAAAAGAAAAAAATGTTGACTTATAATTAATCGAGTCTTCTAATCTTTATGTGAATCAAATATTTTCTTTTTTTGTTTCTTAGAAAGAATCGTAGACTAAATAGGAGGAGATGGCCTTGGTCAAGGCACATATAGAAATGGGAACACAAGTGGGTTGACATCGCAAAGAGGATTCCAAGAAGAACTGTGAAGTCAATCAAGAACCATTGGAATTTGAACAAACGTAGGTAGCAATCAAGATAGGATCATCAAAGACTATTGTGGACGGAAACAATTGGCATCGAAGTTCGATATTAGAAGACTACATCAAGAGTACTTGTAAGGTAATTGAGAAAACTGAAAAACAAGCAAATCATTATCAAGGATGTCTACTCCTTCATTATAAGAACGACATACAATCCTTTCCTTCTTTCTTTGTGATAAATATGCTCATTTCATTGTTTTCCATTTTTTTTTTTTTTTTTCTGCTGCAATTGGGAGATTGTGCTCCCTAATGAGCTTATTGAATTTTCCAATGTTATAATACTCTTTGTCTGTAGAACCACAGCTTAGGCTTGGTAGAAGGATGACTGCTAGCCTTCTACTAGGCCATTAGCAGGGTTGTAGAGAATGAAATTTAGAATTAGGTAATTCAATGTACGGGAAAAAAAACAAAGGACTGAGCTTTTCTTCAGCCATGGTGAATGAGAATCCATTCAACGAGGAGGGTTCAGATACATGTAGGGGGTATTGGAGAGTATTATGGAGAACATATTAAAAAATATTATTCAATTAAATCCTTTTTTCTTCTTTTAATTTTAATTTAATTCATTATATTAGGCTAGTGTGTTATCAAATGCATAACTGAGTATTTATATGTTTTCATATTCATAGAATAAAAGAATTTAATGTATGTGTAAAGAAAATATATTTAAGGGTTTTCTTTCTTACGACTATGCATAGTGAAAAAAACTTTGCTTCACTGTCATTTTATTTACCCTCACAAGTGTTATTGTTGAGTTAGAATGGAGGAGGAGATCTTGTAAATTCACTTTTAAAGAAATCTCTACACCGGTTCCCTCTCTCTCTCTCTCTCTCTCCATAGGTTTTGATCTGTATCAAAATCTCCAAAGTCCGATACCGATACCGATACTTATAAACATGCTTCAACCTCCACCACCAGAAAATAAATTAAATTAATACATGGCACATCTGATTACCACATCCATAACCATACCTTAGTTAGTAAGTTCGCATATTCGAACGTTTAATTCAAAAATATTTTTTATATTGTATATATCTGTATATTTGATAATAAAAAAAAAAAAAAGTGTTTTTTAAAGGTTTCCATTTTATACCTGTATAAGTACATATCAGTCACGCATAATACTTTTAACTTGAAATATTAGTTTATGTCAAAAAAAAAAAACTAAACATAAAATTAGGAAACACGCAAAAACCCCTCAGTTCGCAGGAAGGGGAAAAACCTAGAAAACACGCAAAAACCCCTCAGTTCGCAGGAAGAGGAAAAAACCTATCGTCTTCACTCCACTCTTCGAACCCTAGCCGTCTGTTGCGGTGCTGCGGTTGCTGCCCCATTCACTGCTTCGTCTCCGTCACCGTTCAACGGCGGCCGACGAGATTCAACGTTCAATACCCCCTACTCCTGCGGCCTTGCCCCCTTCCTATTCTTCGTCTCGGTTCAAGGTTAATTGCAGCCGCCCTTTCTCCTCCTTTCGATCCTGTAAGTTTTTCGATCTTTTTGTGTTAACTTTTTTGTTTGATGAATGTCTTTCTGCCGTTTCTTATTGTTTTTTGTTTGTGACATCTTGAAGGGATAAAAATAGAATATGATTAAAAGAGAAATAGGGGACAATGAAGTCCAAGGATTAAAAGAGAAACAGGAGAACGATATCTTGATATTAGAAAACTATTCATCCTTTTATTATATCCTAATCGATTGTCATTTCTTGATGACTCATGGTACCGTCAGATTGGTAGAAGCTTATAGATTTTAAGGCCTGAAACAAATTTATGATCTGCGATATTGGCTCGATAGGTGATTCTGATCCTTCTCTCTATCTGAAATCGCATTAACATCAAACCTGAAATTACCCACTCTCTGGGAATCTTAATTAGTACATCTTTCTCTAGGAAAATTGATGACGATCTTGAGAGACATTTGGATTTATTCTCTGCAGCCCAAGTGTATAGAGAAGAGAACTCAACTCATTTGTTAGAGACAATGATGAACCCCACTGAATTCCATAAGACCACAGCTTTCCCTCAAAGCAACAAAACCACCTCTTCATACGTTGGATCATGTATACATAATATAATATTTTCTTTGATTTCCTATATACAAAATTCAGAATGACTCTGTACGGTTTTTATTGTACTAAAAGAGATATTTTCATGCACTTCCTTGAAAGATTTATAATGTTTCTCTATATGAAACCATGGTATATAGAAATTTTTGAAATTCTTGTAGATGAAATGAATAAAATCATCGTGTATATGCTATTATTTTGTTTATTAGGTGGTGAATGTCTACTACATAGTAAATATATGCCCGTATTTTTGCTTATAGAGTAGCCATATTAAACCCGTATCGTATTATTATCATATGCGTTTTATTACGCCGAATTATTGAAAAGTATTATTGCCATCTAGTCCGTTTCATTGTCGTACGTATCCGTTCCCGTTCAATTGTCATTCCCGAACTTACTAACTAAGAACCATACATGTCCAGATACCCGAGTCAAATACTCATAAGTGCAAGATAGGCTTGTCAAACGGTACGGTTTCGGTACGGTACCAAAAATAGGTACCCAATACCGATACCGTACCATACCGTTTAAGAACCCTATTTTTAATATCGCAATTGTACCGCTACGGCACGATTTCGGTATGGTATGAAAATGGTATATAAAATGATATATATATATATATATATATATATATATATATATATATATATATATATATATATATATGGGGTACAGTTTTGGTATGGTATGAAAATGATATATGTACGGTACAAAAATGATATAAATTTGATTTTTATAAATGGTATATATATGAAAATGGTATATATACGATACAAAAACGGTATGCATATGGTACGAAAACTATACAATTTCATTTTTACATGTTTACACCCCAAAACAATACGGTTACGATAAAACGATACCGTTTTGATACATACCGACGGTATGACTGTAAAAACCGTTACCACATGACAAAACAAGTCTTTTTTCTTACACAAATGCCTTTCTAAACACTCATGGGGTTGTGAAAAGCACTAATGGAAGCAAAATGTTCACGACGTTACAAAAATGTAAGTGAATTCGTGAAGCTTACAAGTTGGTGATCCAGGTGGCGTTCACTACCCATTCCCAGCTGTGTTGTCACACCAAACTCATTTCCCCCCCCCCCCCCACCCACCCACCCAATTTCGAGTAAAAAAAAAATAAATAAAGGATGTCAAGACTGTTTAGGGGTTAGAACTGTGATCAATTCTGAGCATTGTAGGATTAGAGGACTTCAACATTGAGAATTTGTGATTGTGTTCCTCGGTTGAATTTGAAGAAGTGACAAATTGATGAAAACATTCCTAGTTTTGGTTCATGAATCGGGATAGCGTTCTCTCCTTTCGTATATTTCAGAAAAAAAGAAGTTAATGAGATACTCGGCTGTTAGTAATAAAAATCTAATACTTGTTTAATTGATCTTTTAGGAAAGGAACATGCATGGTTGTTTATTTAACAATAGGCTAGATCCAAGTCCAACCAAATGCATCATTTTTTTTTCCTTCCTTCTTTGAAACAAAAAATTACGAAAGAAATTACCCCCATAGTATTTTGATTTATTTCCTTCTTTTGGTTTGTTTTTATTTAGATATTTGGCTCCCCCTTGATGTATTTCCCTCTTTTTTTTTTCTTTTCTTTTTTTTTACTTTTTTATATTTCAGAAAAAAGAAATTAATTAATGACATAGGCGACTGTCGGTAATTAAAATCTGTTGCTTGGTTAATTGATTTTTTTTTTTTTTTTTTGAAAAGAGTGTGTGTGCTTGTTTATTGCAAGAATAGGCTGGATTCAAGTCCAACCAGATGCATCATTATTTACCTTCTTTCAAACTAAAAATTAGGAAAGAAATTACCCCCCCCCCCACCCATAGTATTTTGATTTATTTCCTTATTTTGGTTTGTTTTGTTTAGCTGTTTGGTCCCCCCTATGTGATTCCTTTTTTTTTTTCCTTTTGCATATTTCGAAAAAAAAAAAGTTAATATGTCAATAATAAAAATCTAGTGTTTGGTTAATTGATTTTTTTTTGGAAAAGAGCGTGTGTGCTCGTTTATTTCATGAATTGGCTGGATTCAAGTCCAACCAGTTGCATTTCATTTTATTTTTTCTTCTTTAAAATAAAAAATTAGGAAAGAAATCACCCCATAGCATTTTGATATATTTCCTTATTTTGGTTTATTTTGATATATTTTTTTTTGTCCCCCCTTGATGTATTTCCTTTTTTTCCCCTCATGCATATTTCAAAGAAAGAAGTTAATGAGATACGCGGTTATCAATAATAAAAATTGATCTTTTTGGGAAAGGACCGTGTGTTCTTATTTATTTCAAAAATATGTTGGATCCAAGTCCAACCAGTTGTATCTCTTATTTTTTCTTTTTTTTAAACTAAAAATTAGGAAATAAATCAACCCCATAACATTTTGATTTATTTCCTTATTTTGGTTTGTTTTTTATTTATATTTTTGGGTCCTCCTTGATCTATTTTCTTTTTTATTCCTTTCCTTTTGCATATTTCAAAAAGAAGTTATTGAGATACATGTCAGTAATTTAAATTGATCTTTTTTGGAAAGAAGCGTATGTGCTTATTTATTTCAAGGATGAGTCTAACCGCCCTTTTTTCAAACTAAAAAATTACCTCTATTAGAATTTTGATATATTTTTTTATTTTGCTTTCTTTTGATTTAGTTGTTTGGGTTCTCCCCTTGATTAGCTTGATGGGGTTCTCTCTTGTTTTCTATTCGTTTATTTAACATATATTTTATTTACTTAAAAAACAAAGAGGAAAGAAATTACACATTCTCACGAATTACTTTTGAAAATGGGGAAAAAAATTTTAATCTATGAAATATGGTGGACACTATTCAAGGGTACTTGAGTGGTTCTGATTGACTATTTAATCTTTCACGAGTAATGTTTAAGACATACATTGTCAAAATCCATCGTTCAAAATCAAATCAATTCAAATTGAATGGAACTATTAATTATTGGTTCCTTTGGGGTTTAAAGTCTAATATGTAACAAGCAGTTCAGTTTTGGTATAACCGAAATAATTGTCAGTTGCAAATCGTTAATTCAATTAAACAGTTAAATTGATATCAATTAAATAGGGAAAAAGAATGTCTCCAAGCTGTGTAGCATACGCTACCGTCTTTGTGTCTCTATCTTTCTCCTCATCTTTCAAGAAATGATATATCTGTCCCCGGTCACGAGAGAAAAGAGATAAAAACAGAGAGGTGCTATTGTATTCTATGCAGCCTAATAGCATTCCTTCCCCAATTATTTATTACAGTATTCAGGGCTCTACTTGGTGCTGTTTTCTATGCCCTCTCACAGGGTACCGTGAGATGATTCCTCTGCTCCCTAGGTAGATACCCAGCACGGAGAGCGTAAGAAACAACACCAAGTAGAGATCTTTTTCCCTAATATTTTTATGAAGAAAAACACGAGAGAGAGAGGGAGAGAGAAGGGAGTGTCTCTATCTTTCTATATATTGTTCCCTCTTTAAATTGTATTAAAATCCTCTGCAATACCGACGGAGCGACGGTGCACATCCAGCGGCACAGCAGAGGCCATGTGTGCCATGTGTGCCACTTGGCCTTTGCTGTGCCGTCAGATGTGCACCGCTGTCCCACTGGTACTGCAGAGGATCCTGGTCCCTTAAAATCTTGCTCTCTCGTCTCTCTTTGCAGTTTTGTTTCTATCGAATTCAACTTCTATACTCTTGCAACATCGGAATTTCTAGATTTTTCAGTATCGATTCCTCTATGCAGAGTTGAGGGATTAATTCGATTTTAGTTTAAGTATGTTACATTTGAATTGAATTGAATCTACCCCTCAAAAACAATGAAAAATAATTAAAAGCCAAACCAATAAATCAACACTGAATCAATTCACATCTGAATCGGATCGTCTCTTGTGTGCCAGTGAGCCTGGGTTCCATCAGTTTTGAAGCTTTTTGCATATCGATCAAGTACCTAACAGAGCCCACCGCACATTGGACGCTGGACGAATGGTGGGGTTAGCGCTTGGTGGCACGCCACCCCAAAAACAGCTCTCAGCTGTCCGATGCACACTAGCACGCTGTAGAGGATCGAATCCCATATTTCTCCATTAGGATACCAGTTGTCATACTTAACAAATAAAGCCTCAGCGGAAGAAGGTTCCCTAAATTGGAGTTGAGAAACCGATCTATAAAATCCAGTGATTCTAGACCTGAAAGTATCTCCCCCAAGGGAAATCTGCTACTTCAAGCTATGGAGGAGGGGCATTCCAACAACTCTTTCCCTTGATTTTTTTTTGGTTTCGATGTATCTCATTGTTTTCTGCACCTCATTCTTCTTGCAATGAGAATTTCTTGTTCATGCAATGAAGGACGGGCAGTCTGAGCAATATTTCCGTTGGTTTCTTCTGTATCTATCATCCTTGATGATCTTACAACTCCTGATGTAGTCTTGTAACACTGAACTTGGACGCCCGTTGTGTCCAAATTAGTCTTCTTATGATCCCGCCCTGATTGCTGCCTACGTTTGATTGTATTCCAGTGGTTCTTGATAGCGTTTTCAGTTCTTCCTGAAATCATTTTTCCAATCTCAAACCCATTTGTTTCTTAATTCAGCATGTGCCTTAACCAAGGCTATGTCCTCCTCTTCGTTCCATGCTTGTTTCTATGTGAAAATCATTTGATTCACATAAAGATCAGAAACCTTGATATTAGGGCTAAAATGATTAAATCAGTTTTCATTTGTGAGCCCAAGTCACTGACTTTGATGAGGATGGCTTGTGTGTGGATGATGAACAAGGGTTTCGGTAAATTCCAACACACTAGCTTCCAAAATTACTGTACATGACTCAATAAGTTTTCTTCTTGCATTGCAATTTTTTTTTTCTTGTTTCTTCTTGACTTACTCTGTTTTTTTCAGGAAAAAAAAAAAAAAAAACAAAGAAAGAAAGCATAGCCTTCTTCTTCTTCTTGTTGTTGTTGTTTTCTTTATTTTGATTCTAAACTTAGTTATAGAGACATCTCTCTACAGGTTGGTTGCTGGTTTCTCTGGCACAGTCATGTACAGAAGTGATGGTTTAATCATCTAATTAGCCCCAATATCAAGGTTATCCCCTTTTCTAGCTATTTCATGTTCTTCTATTTGTATGGTGTCCTATGATCTATCAAGGATTCTGATCTTTATGTGAATCAGATGTTTTTCCTGTAGCCACAAGCATGGACTAAGAGGAGGATATACCCTTGGTCAAGCACATGCAGAATTAGCAAAGAAATGGATTGAGATTTCAAAGAGGATTTCAGGAAGAACTGAGAACTCATCAAGAACCACTAGAATTCAATCAAACGTAGGCATCAATCAGGGCGGGATCATCAAAAGGCTAGTGTGGACAGAATCAATGGGTGTCCAAGTTCAGTGTTAGAACACTAAATCAGGAGTACTTGTAAGGTCACTGAGAAAAGCAAGTAGATAATGATCAAAGATGCAGAAGGAACTGATGGAAATGTAGCTCTGAATGCCCCTCTTCCATTACATGAACAAGAAAAATTCTTATTGCTTGAAGAAGAATGACGACAGTGCAGAAAACAAGGGGATATATTCAGATAGAAATCAATGGAAAGAGTGTTTGAATGTTCTGCTTTGTAATTAGGCTGATATCTTTGTTTTGAAATTTAAGAGTTCCTAATTTAGTAGAAATGAATGTATTGGATTGGATGGAAATAATTTCCCCTATATTGTCAATAAAGTTGAAGTTGAGCCATATGTTCTTTCAATTTTCTGTGTTCCTTACTTCCTTGGGTAGGTTCTTTATATGGACCCTTAAACAACAAAGGAGTAACATAATCTTTATTGAAGCAAATGTTATTGTCTTCTAATATTGGGTCGTAAATGCATAGATGATTGTTTCCATGGTGGCCTCATTCCTTCACCTTGTGGATTCATGATAGTGATAGTTTTTGCAAAGCCATGAGATCAATGGTATCATTCACATACATGCACAAAACATGTATGAAACAGTTCGGTTTGGTTCGGTACAAGTTTTTTTGAGTAAGACCAAAATCGAACCGTGTAATAAACGGTTTTAAACTCTTTTAATTGTTGTGGTTTTATTTTTTTTTTTAAAAACTTTTTTATTCAAATGGCTATTTTCCATTACATGTCTTTTAAATTTTTTTATTGAAATTGATGTATGAATTGTAGGGGTGCAAGTTTGGCCCTGCCGGCCCGAACCCGCCCTGGCCCACCCTGAGCCCGAATAGGGTCTGGGCTGAGATATTTGGCCCTGAGGGCGGGTCAGGGCTGGAAACTTCTGGCCCTGAGTTAGGGTTAGGTCGGGTTAGGGTTGAGGCCTCGAGCTAAGCTTGGCCTGGCCCGGCCCGACCCTGATTTAAGTTATACTATAAAATATATATTGATATAAATTATACATTATGAACTTTAAATTTCACCCACATTTTTTTATATAATATACTATATATGAAGACAATAAGTGTTATAATATAATTTATTATATTGTTATTTTATGTAAAATTAATAAGTTCTTCCCAACCCATTCCAACCCATGCATTTCTTTCCCCCTCCCCATGATCAGGGCCAATTAGGGTCGGCCCGGCCCGACCCTAAGGGCGGGTCAGGGTTGGATTTTTCTGACCCTGAGTCAGGGTCGGGTCTGGCTTGGGCCTAGCTAAGGGGACTTAGGGTTGGACTAGGGTTCTATAAAGCCCGGCCCAACCCGACCCTGTTGCAGCCCTAATGAATTGAATTCTTATGTATTTTCTTTAAATAATTTTTTTATTCATATTTTTTATTCTAATGATTAATTATTTCCATTACTTATTACTAATATTTGTTTCAGTTTAAACGGTTTACCATCGGTTTAAACGGTTTGATTTAATTCGGTTTAAAATCGTTTAACTAAACGGTCTCAATTTTAAAATCAAATTGAACCATGTATTAAACAATTTCACGATTTCGGTGTAAATAGCTCAGTTCAGTTTCAGTTTGATTTTGACAGCCTTAAGGTTAGGGTTAGAACTATGGTCAAATCTGACTTTTAAGCATTTTTTCTCCCTGAAGTTTAGGATTAGAGGACTCCAACATTGAGAATTTGTGATCATGATCCTCAGCGCACGCAAGGGCATCAACATAGATGTAATTTTTTATTTTATGGAGCAAGGTGGTACTTTCGCACGCTTTTGTGCCTGAGTGCAGATGCTATGCAATTAGGTAGCATTCTTTTTTCCTTTTTTTTTTTTTAAAAAAAAAATTGATAACATTCTTAGTTTTGGGGATGAAGATGTTCACAATCACCCTCACCTTCCTAATTGGAGATAGCGATCTCTCCTTTTGCATATTTTAGAAAAAGAAGTTAATGAGACTCGTGAGGATCAATAATAAAAATCTAGTACACACCCTTGGTCCTTTCCACCTTTCTAAAGGGATGCATGGATCATTTCACGCATGGTTGTGTCTGGACGCGTACATGCCGGGCGTGCTGCATGATCGGTTAGCATTCTTTATTCCTTGATTTTTTTTGCTTTTTTCAAAAGGAGCATGTGTGATTATTTCAAGAACAAGTTGAATCCAAGCATCACATTGTTTTTCCAGTCTTTCAAACTAACAATTATGGTTTGACTGACCCAAAGACGATGAGTGCCAATGACAAAAGAAAGCATTAGTAACTGATAAAGTGTTTTTTTTTTCCTTCTCTCTCTCAACTGATGTACGTTACATTTTGAATTGAATCTAAACCCCATAAAAAAAAAACAAAATTGGAAACCGAACCCATATATCAAAACTGAATTGCTTTATACCTGACATGGGTCATGGGCATATGAGATGTGGGACTCAACAAATAAAGCCCTTGAGGAGATGGAGGAGGGGCATTCCAACCAGTTATTTTTAAGGGTTTCTAGAATTCTAGATCTGAAAGTATCTCCCCCAAGGGACTGGAAGTCTGCTAGTTCAAGCTATGGAGGAGGGGCATTCCAATCACTCTTTCCCTTGATTTCTTCTCTAAACCATGAAAGTTTTCTTGTTTATGCAATGGAGGGCAGTCCAGAGTGAGATTATTTCCATTGGTTTCTTATGTATCAATGCTAGTGTGGATGGAAACAATGGGCGTCCAAGTTCGGTGTTAGAAGACTACGTCAGGACTCAGGAGTACTTGTAAGGTCACTGAGAAAAGCAAGCAGATCATGATCAAGGATACATAAGTAACCAATGGAAACATCTTCAGTCTGAGGAATAATTATCCCCTCCAATTCCTTCAATTCTTCTAATTGGGGGAGTGGACCCCACCTTGGACAATGTGTTCTAGCAGGGGATAGGGTGGTCATTTTCACCCCCTATGTGAGGAATTAGAGCAGGCAGCGAATTAGAGGAGATAACTATTCAAAATCCACCCCATTGCTTGAAGAAGAACGACATCAATGCAGAGAACAACGGGATATATCCCCTCCAATTCCTTCAATTCTTCTAATTGGGGGAGTGGACCCCACCTTGGACAATGTGTTCTAGCAGGAGATAGGTGGTCATTTTCACCCCTATGTGAGGAATTAGAGCAGGCAGCGAATTAGAGGAGATAACTATTCAAAATCCACCCCATTGCTTGAAGAAGAACGACATCAATGCAGAGAACAACGGGATATATCAAGACAAAGAATCCAATGGAAAGAGACCTTGGAATATCCTAATTTTGAAATTTAAGAATTCTCAATTTTGTAGAAATGTAAAGAGACCTTGGAATATCCTAATTTTGAAATTTAAGAATTCCCAATTTTGTAGAAATGTATCACCTGTACTCTATGGAAATAATTTCTTCCATTTGGTCCATAAAGTGAACTAATTTATACCAAATTAATAACAATAAATTCTACATATATTCTTTCAATTTTCTGAGCGTTGGTTGAGTAGGTTCTAGATAATCATTATCCTCTCAAGTTTCCTGCATGGTTCCTCTAATAGGGGGTGGAAATGACAACCTAACCCCCGGCCCGAACACACTGCCCGAGTATGATTAAGTTGTCATTTTCGCCCCCTATGAGAGGAACCGGACAACAAGACGGAGCAGGGAATTAACCTGACAGGAAAAATAATCGGTTCCAGAACCCCTCCTCTGCCATCTTGTAACTTAATTGCAAGATCTTCTTGAACAACCTATATATGCTTCAAAGACCTCAATGAAACCAAGAACTTAATCAAACATTCACACGAAGATCTGATAATGGGTATTGCTCCAATCTTATTATATCGACAAACCAGTGTAACCACCAATTTCCCACTAAAGCCTCTGTGCTCAATAACCTCTCAAGACATCGAAAGCATCAAAGACAAAAATGTAAATGTAGTAGAGTGAGCCAAGGGTTCAGCTCAGTTGGCAAAAGACCGACTCCTAAAATTAGAGGTCATGAGTTCAAACCACCTTGGGGCCTATTCCCATCCCCTAATCTCCCCCCCCCCCCCTTTCCTATTATACAAGCTTTTAATCCAAAAATAAATAAATTAGGAGAGTGAAAATTTATATTGAATTTTCACCCAAAAATAAAATAAAATAAATAGGAAAAACAAAACTGTTGCAAAACCTAGAGATAAGTGATAATTAAAATTGCAAAATTGCAACATTCTTTAATCTTTATTGGGAAAGAAGAGTGAACTTAGGCATGAAGAGGAAATGGATTGCAACTTTCCTGGGGTTTTCTGATTAATTAAATTTTTGTATCTTGCATTAGAGATGTACAAAGGAGGAAAGAAGAAGATAAAAGGGGTTTTATGGGCAGTCAGACGCCGTATTATGCCCACTGGAGGTTTGTCGTCATTCGCTGGTGTCACGACGGCCGAAGGTCGTGGGGTGCAATTGCTATCGGTGGCTGAATTTTTTCCTTTTAATAGAACCCTCAGGTTCCGTTTGGTTGCAAGGGGAATCAAAGGGCAGGGAAGAAAAAAAATTTCAAATCTAAAACAAAAAATTTTTGTAATCATTATACCTCATGTGATTATATAAATTATTAAAATTTCATACCATATTTAGTAATGGTACATTTTACATTTTAAACCAAAGGGAATTTTTTTTTATAATAAAATAAACCAAAGGGAATTGGATGCAAAGTAAAGTAGAATTTAATAACCAAATATAGAATGATTTGAAGTTAGTGATATTGTCACATGGGGTAATAATTGCAAAAATATCTTTCTTAAGTATGAAAATTTCACTTCCCTTCCTTTGAAGTCCCCTTACAACCAAATGGAGCCTCAAGGATTTTGTTTTTGATGGTCAAGAGGTTAGGATCTTAGGGACAGGACTTCCCTGTCATTATGGATTTTAGTTTGCCCTTCACCAAGGGTAGTTTGGCCATTTAGTAAAAAATAACCCACAGTAGATCACTTTGATATTAATTTGAAAAATTGGGGGAGCTATGCGGAAAATTATCCTCTCAGGTTCCCTGCCTGGTAGAGTTAACCGTACGAACTGTACCCGACAGGAAACCTGAGAGGATAAAGATCGGAGGTATGCATATATATTTTTTTTGGGGGTCAAAATGTGGGAGTTACATGAGTAACAGGCTAGTTTCAAGGGGGATTCAAGTAAGTTACTCTATTAATTTATGTGAGAGTGCCTAAAATAGAAGGTAATACGTCAAGACTATGAAACGCTCAATGCCATTCATTTGGTGAACAAGAAAATTCCATAGTTTCCTGATTGCCATATTTACCAAGTACCATTTATTTTTATACCCCTCACCAGCCTCTCAATACATTCATCTTTTCTTGCCCTCTCTAGGACGTAAAGGTGAATCAAGAAGGCGAACATGATCAAGAAGCAATGGACCTTTGAAGAAGACAGGTGAATCTATTAAACTTCACTATTATTCTCTCTCTCTCTCTCTCTCTCTCTCCCCTCCCCACTCGGCCGGCGTCCTCCCACCCCGTCGAGCAACTAAAGAAAAAACAAACAAAGCGTAGCATGGTAACAAGAAACAATAGCAAAGCATAGTCATGTTCTCTTCTTTATTTCGACTCCATACTAAAGAAACACATCTCTACAGGTTGCTGGTGTCTCTGGTACAGAGTCATGGATTGAAGCAATGGACAAATATAGCATCCATCATGAAAACTAGGGAAGGAAAACAATGCCGAGAGCGATGGTTTAATCATCTTAGCCCCGATATCAAGGTTGTCCTCATTTCCTAGCTAGTGATTGCATGTTCTTTCTATTTGTATGTTGTGAACCTTAAGTGAATCAAGAATGTTTTCCTGTAGAAGGAAGCGTGGACTGAAGAGGAGGAGATAGCCTTGGTCCAGGCACATGCAGAAGTGGGAAAAAAGTGGACTAAGATTGCAAAGAGAATTCCAGGAAGAACTGAGAATTCAATCAAAAACCATTGGAATTCGACCAAACGTCGGAAGCAATTAGGTCGTGGTCATCAGAAGGCTAGTGTGGACGGAAACAATTGGCGTCGAAGTTTGATATTAGAAGAGTACATGAGGAGTACTTGTAATGTCACTGAGAAAAGCAAGCAAATCACAATCAATGATGCAGAAATATCCAATGGAAACATTGATCTAAATGCCCCTCCTCCTCCCCCACATGAACAAGAAAATTCTCATAAGTTGAAGAAGATTGACAACAGTGCAGACAACATTACGACATATATCTAAAAAACAGAAACCAAGCACTTGGAATGTAAATCCTTCATTGGTTGATGAACCAGCAGATTTCCCTTGTGGTGAGGAAGACAATGAGATGTTTTCAGATCCAGAGCTCTATTACTTGCTCTTATATATCAAATAAATGATATTAAAATCTGCATATGGCTCTGAATTTTCTCCGTGTTGCTTGAATAGGGGGTCTATACCAAAAACATGTATGTGACTCAAGGATTCTACTTACGTGATTCTTACAAAGGTAGTTTCAAATCTATTTGTCCATCTATCATTTTACGAAGGGCATAAAAGTCCGGTTACATAGTCTGATTGATACTATACGAATCGAACTGTGTCGGATGTGAATTAAAAAATGGATCACCTTTTGGTTGATACAACTGATGCGTATCAATATCGTCGGGGATTGTATATTTATCAATGTTACCGATACCCAGAATCATGCTTCAACCTCACCCATCCATATCCATATCCATACATGTGAGGATACTATGGCTGCGTTTGGTATGCATTCTAGGTTGATTTCACATTCTCATATGATAAAATAAACTGTTTTTATCATCCGAGAAGGCGAGATCGACCTAGAATGCATTTAAAAAATGCATACCAAACACAGCCTTAGTCTCGATCACCTATCCGCACATGGAGTAATAGAATGCAACAAAGCTTTAGAAGGGGAACTCAAATAATATCAATAGTAAGATGTGGGAGCAACCTCAAGAAATCAATTAATTTAAGTACATCAAACAATCTCCTAGCTCTGGCTTTAATGTTATAACAAGCAACAGTGGGAAGGACCTGAGAATGTACAGTTTGATCGAGTAAACACCGCTTTGTCTCTCTACATCCCCCTTTATAAGCTTGTGTACACATATCAAAAGAACAGCATCCAAAGGGATGCAAATAATACTCTGCCTCAACTTTCCCAATCTCCTTACCCCTGGAGGGCTCTTCAGAACAACCTCTTACGCCACCTAACTACAAATAATACATATGACCAACCTAAAGACATGACACCCCCCCTCCCCCCATATGACTAATGAGAGAACCTCACTTCTGTTTAAACAACAAAACAAAAACAAAAACAAAAAAACAGCAACCACGACTAGCTCTCCACATTGTACATGTTTACACATGCCACTTACCTCCTTGCATTGATCCTATCCAAGATCCTTTTCCCATAAGGATTGCTGCGCAAAGATGGAATATGATTCTGAACTAGTCCAACTATGGCTTTGTATGTATCCCCCTGCACATGAAATGGGAAGACAATATAAACTCCAAATAGAAGGTAGTAGGAAGTATCTAAATTAGAGCAATATAGATAAAACAGTTCAAAAGTTGATACAAATGAAAAAGGCAGGATCCATCAGATTAGTTTAATTCTAAAATTGACCCTCAGTAGGGGTATTACATTCTGATTTTAGAAAAGTCAAAATGTGGCAGATATGTGAGAAACTATAGAATGGATTGTTTTGATAACATCATTATGTTCAGATCATGGAATAGATCTCACTGGGAAGTGGACCAACACTCCTTCCATGTGCATCAGTTCACATGTATAACTGTACCTTGCAGACATGTAATTTTATAAAACTCAGGTCAAAGATAAAAGAATGATACCTATTTTTCTACAGCACATATTAAGAACATAGACTATAGGTGAAGTGGGACAGTATGAAGATCTAACCTTTGATACTGACAAAGCCGACTGAACAACATAGTTTCCATAAGCATCCTCTAGAAGACTAACAAATCTTGAACTACTGAGGAGTTCCTTGATAATCCTTGTGGACTGCTCTACTTCAGATTCTCTCAAGCACTTCTCTACCACGTGACTGCTGAACTTCTGCAAAGAAAGGGATATATAGCTCCCCTCAAGTTGTCTCGATACAGCAGCCAAGACATGTGGTATCTTCAGACCCAATATATACTGCACAACATAGTTTCTAAAACAACGGAAAAAAAAATAGTATTTTCATTCAGATTGGAAGAAATTAAATTACTGAAAATGGTAGGAAATAGAACACTAGAACAATGATAAAGGTTGCAGTGACAAACCCATAAGGATCTTGTGCCAGGACCAGTGCATTTGCTATAATTTCAGCCAGCAGGTGCTCTCGTGGGTCTCCCTGGGCCTGCATCACACAATGCTGCATTACACAACACCCGCTGCTGTCCGTGGCAATCTCAACACAGTGGTCTGCTATTGTGTTCATAAGATACTGGCAAAGAAACACCACCATAAAGTTTCATGAAAAAAGTGAACTGTAAATTTTATTACTCCAGCAATGGTGTATGACTACTAAAATCACCGCAAATAATACCAGAAATACACAAGAATAGATAAACATGGGGTACTCATACCCACATATGCAATTTTACATGTATACACTGGATTATTGATACCTATATATTTTATCATTAGTAAATTATTTAAGGACATGCTGTATAGCTTTTTCATATTTAAGGACATGCTGTCTAGCTTTTTCTTATTCAAGGACATGTTGTTCGGAGTGTTGTGTGATCAACGTATTTCTTTAAAAAAAGGAAAATTTTATTGAACAGTCATATGACTAGCTATGATGTACGGTGCGGAATGTTGGGCAGTTAAGAAGCATCATATAAATAAACTTAAGTGTAGCTGATATGAGGATGTTGGGATTGATGTGTGGCAAAGCTAGAAATAATCATATTAGAGCTGATTTGGGAGTAACTCTGATACATGATAAGCTACGAGAAAGTCGTTTGAGGTGGCATGGCCATGTTCAATGGAGCCCTTTGGATGCTCCAGTATGGAGGTGTGATTTTAATCAGATTGAAGGAGCTAAAAGAGCCAGGGGCAGATCTAAAATGACTCTAGGAGAAATGGTGAGGAAAGACATGCATGGCTTAGGTCTTGTATCAAGTATGACCTCAAACAAAGCTGATTGGAGGGAAAGGATCCATGTAGCCAACCCCCTTTAGTTGGGATAAGGCTGAGTTGTTGTTGTTGGAGAGAGACAGAGAGAGAAGGGGGGCTGTGATGGCTACTAACATTAAAAATGAGGGTGGGGGATTCCCTGTACCCCACATGCCATGTCACAACAATCGAAAGATGAACTTCAACTACTGATTTCACATGGCTTCAACCCCCCCCCCCCTAAGTTCCTAATTTCTGCTCTAAGGATGGACTTACAAATTAAAATTTCAGGAAATGATAACTACTTTAAGTGGGTTCTGCAAAGCAACTGCTTAGGCAGCTTCAGGCACCATTGTATCATAATCATCATCATTAGTCTAATAGTATTACTAACAATAAAAAGAGAAAAAGAGGATGAGAATGTATAGGGAAGCTCCCTGGGGAGCAGAAACAAGCCATAAACAACATGACAAAAAAATGCACAATAGATAACGGAAGCAACAGTCCTGTCACTATCCCTAAAAGCACCTCAAACCCCAGAAAGACCTGTATTCCCCAGTTGAACACCGTCAAAATGGACTTTTCTGGAACTCAACTACCCAGGCAACCATATATAGCATGAAGATGAGAGACGATAAATGGCTTCCTATCAGCCTCTCAAGGTGGAATCAATTGGGACTCTGAATTTTAGAGGAATCTAACCATCAAAGTAACTTGATGAAAATCTTCTTTATCACATTATGGATGGATCTGCCACAAACTGGAAAAATTCTAGCATTCCTCTCTTTCTAAATGGTCCAATTACTAAGGTTTTTATAAAGAATCCATGCCTAAACTACATTGATTGCAGATAAAACCAAATATAGATTTCTCTAGAACTTCCAATAACTATACTACATCTCAATCATAAAAGTAATAGCTGAAAGAAATCATGCTGGAGTACATGTACATCTAAGACAATGGTTAAATACTTTGGGTTGGAACATAACATGGGATTGATAGGATAGACTGACGTTCTACAACAAAGATGTAGACAGTCCATTAAAGAAAAAGAGAAGTGGCTCTGTCTTGGGTGTAGACCTCAATTCATCCTATACAGCCTCAAGATAGATTGTCCGAATCAAATAATTTTACAGATGCCCATCCCCAAGGAAGAATGTTTCATTGCTTTACAATTTACTTTCTGAATTTCCAATTCACAGATTCAATCATGAAATGGCTACTTGTTTCCCAATCAATGTACATTTGAGGTTCTGAAATCCAGAGCAATTCAGCCATACAAGAAATATCACTGGAAACAGAACATCAAGAGAGGAAAATGAGAATCCCACATTGTATGAAGAATATTTTCCTATTCCTTCCTGGATTACTCAAGTTCAAGCACTTTTTTTTCCCTTTGTTTACTTGTTTCTTCTAATTTTCATGGAGAAATTTCATTGAAAGATAAGAAATTAAAAAAATAAAATAAATAGACAATAATATGCGGGGGATTAAGTGATTCTGCAATTATGTTTCTCCTCAAATATGTTTGGGTCTCCAACAAACTTAGACCTACGGAGTAGAGATCATTTAAAGAGCGAAAAACACTAGCACTATGGCAGTAGTAACTTACGAGTTACGACTATTGATCCAGCAACCCAATGCAGGGCCTCACGGTGTAAAGAAGTGGGAACCAGTGTATTAAGCGGCAAGATTGAATGTGGTAGGCTATACTTTTGTAACAGACTAACAGTTGCTTACTCATTTTACAGAACAAAGAAATTAGGATACTCAATTTATTGGACAGAATACCCTTGTTTAACTACCGTTTCATCTAGACAGTCTTGTTATCAAGTATAGTTTAGATGTACTAGCATGGAAGCTTTCTGCGAGTGGCAGGTCCTTGTACAAACTTCCCTTTGACTTGAAGAGAACAAACTTAAAAGAGAATTCAATAACCAAAAAAAATGGGAGAGGGTTCTCTGAGCAAGCAAGGTACAATATACCTCCTCACATTGGTTTTTTAAATCATATTTTCTCTCTCTATAAAAAAAATTAATATAATAATGCATGTGAGGAGGCACAGTGTACACCTTAGGCTCAGAGAGCCTTATCCAAAAAAACAAAAACAGAAAGTAAACAACGAAAAGAAAAACTAACTATGTGAACTGCAACTCCTTCCCCCAACCCCACACAGCCCCCCCCCCCAACCACCCCCCCCCCCAAAAAAAAATAAATTCAATTAATGTTTTCATACAAGCAATAGGTAGCACAAGAAAGTGGTGAATCAACCACAAGCAGCAAAAGAGAAGGAAAGCTCCACTTCAACTCATAAAAGTTATCTCAATACACTATCACCCCTTTGTCCCCTGACTCCCCTTCGAATAGGCTTTCAAAGTTTTTGGATTTAGTCATCTCCTCCCAACAACACTTTTTTTTTGTGTGTGTGTGTGTGTGTGGTAGGGGGGGGGGATGAGGTAGAAAAAAAGAATATAGAAAGTAACTGAATCCAACAAAGTTACTAAAAACAAGTTCTTAGACTTGCTTTCTAATTTTCGACCTGAAACTCAAATCTAATAAATTTTGAATTCACTTGCAATTTTAGCAACTCCGATAAAAGCATTCCAAGTACCCTCAAAAAAAATTCAGGAAAAAAAGACTGAATAAACACTAAATGGACAAGTATTTGGATCCATCCCTGACATGCTGCCAGTAAATTGGTCTTAACAGTCCCAAAACAGATGGCCATTGTAGCACTGAATGGACACATTTTTGGCCACGCGAGAAACATGCTGCCAGTAAATATCTAAACTTCATACAAATATGAGCTACCTAAAACACATGGGGAGAAAATTCAAACCAATATGATTTGGTCTGATTACAGCATATATGACATTCAAAGACCTAATTTAGACCTTGTTAGTATATGGAAATAGGTTAAAAAAATTATTTCCCCAAGGAGTGTTTTACCTGATGACCATGGGAGACCTTCAATTAGGATATAATATTAAACTTAGTATTCTAGATGTTTTGAGACTGAATGTCACAGTAGATTGAACTATCTAAAACACTTTTGTGCCCATTTTATAAGAGTGCTGTTTTTCAAGAGCATAAGACAGGTTCAAAGATGGAAAAAAGAAGAAAATATTTTTTTTTAAGCTGCCTCTATCATACCATTACTGCACAGGACCTTGCAGTAGCTCCTCCAAAAACCACTTATAAGCTGAAGTAACAAATATGAGAGGAAAGTGGATCATTTGCTTGTAACCTAGCTTTAGCTGGAGAGGAACGCTAGGAGTTGCTATGATTTCCAATTCATATTGGGTAAGGGTAATTCCTCAAGGGTTCAGCAGTTTTGCTTTCAATTTGAATGTATTAATTTCTGGAGACTAAGCATCCTAATGTTTGTATACCTCTTGCTTAATTTTCCTTCCCGCCCCCAGGGGAAAGGGGGGGGGGGGAGGCTGTATCTTTACATCCAGTGAAATTTTAATATACAAGAAAACAACATGTAGAAACCCACTTGGGTACCCAGATATGGTTAAGAACTTATTAAAACAAGAGGTAGGGAGGGGAGGGGAGGGGGGGGGGGGGGGGAAAGGAGACTAGGAAATAAACATGCTCAAAAAATTAATTCACAACCTATAAAGATACTCAAGAACTATCATAGGCAAAATTACACCCACACACAAACATAAATCCATCTCTTAAATAGCACTTGCACTCATTTAAAACTTAAAGGAAAAAGATCAATATGCTTCCCAGCCCTCATTAAGTCCAATACCTCACCTTTGTCCAAGGAAAAACTTACTTTATTATCTTCATTGGAGAATCGCTGGAGGCAATGCTGAATGACATGATGACCATTCACGTCCTTGGTAAGTATGACAGTGCCCGGCCTCAAAGCCAACAAAACAGAGGAAATTTGCTCTGAGGTGTCAAGATGCTCCAACAATTTCTGAACTGCACGGGTACTGCAACAAAAGAAAGATAACTATTAATATAATCTAAGAAATAATTAAATTTATTCATCTCATAGTAAATGAAAATACACTTAAAAAAAGTAGAAATTTTCAGAAACAAGAGAGGGAAGGAACAATCGTACCCATGCATATCGAGACAGATAGTGACGAGTTGGAATTCCTCCTTGGTGATCGTGTGAACAATCTCCATCTTCTGTTTTTCAGTACATGTTTCCGAGAGTTTCTGGACAAGGTAATTCCCGAAAGGATGGACCATTAACTCATCCACATGGTCTTTAACCTCAGCAAAAATCATCTCAATCTCTTCCATTGTTCCCTCCTCGAACTTCTTCTGCAAGAATCGACACCCATGTTGATCCTTGGCCACTGCGACCATCTGGCCCCTCAAATCTTCCAAAGACGAGTAGTTTGGGTGCTGCTGTATATGCTGTAGGCTCTGATTGAAGAGTGGGGACCTCAATGCGATTGGAATTTCCGTTTCCAAGAGCTGTCCATCTGGTGAAGCTACTCTGCAATGCCCAACAGAATCAAGGCGGAAACCGTTCCCATTGAAACAGGGCATCATCGGGGAACGCTTAGTGTACTCTCTGGAACAAGATATTGGACGCTGCAAGCGACCATTGTTTCTGGGCTGGTAACGGCAGCAAGATTTGCCACAACAAGATGCAGCAGCAGCAGAAGCAGAGGAAACCAAACCCCCTGCACCATTAAAGAATTCCCCACGAGGTTCGTCACCGATAGCCAAAGGATTTAATCCAGGAACTGTATAATTCTCAGCACGAAGTCGCAAAACCGCAGCCTCGAAAGCTTCCTTCTGGACCCTTAAACGCTGCAACTCCATATCCATAACAGTTTGTTGCAACCGATGATGATAAGACAAAGATGGAAAACCCTGACCCACAAAAGGATTCATAACAGCAGGGTTATTGAGTAAGGGTACAACACCAGAAACATCACCACCAAGGGAAGGAGGAGGAGTAGGGGAATAAAATTGAGATTGGTGAGGCGAAGAAAGAGATAGACGAGAAAGTGCAGATTCAAGCGACCGGTCAGGTAAGTTTCCAAGGGAAAGAGGGTTTTGAATCCCATTATTGTTAATGGTATGGTTGTTGCGGCAGATCATCTGTTGTCTCTGAACGTATTGAGCCAAGAACTTGCTTAACTCCTCTTCTTCTCCTCCTCCTCCTCTTCTCTCCATCTTCTTCGTTTACAGAAAAGATAAGGGAAGTAATGGAAGAAGAAAAGGAGGGTTTATGAAGGGTTTTAAGAATTAGAAAGCTACGGAGATTTCGGGGAATTGGGTTTTTAAAGTGGTTTAGGAGATTTCGTAGAAATTTATTTCCTTAAATATAAACCAATCGATTTCTTCCCAGAATTCCATGCTTTCTTCATCTCTATATATATATATCTCTCTCAGAGATTATTTAAAAAAAAGGAAAAAAGAAAGGAAAGAGGTACAGATCTACTCAATCACTTCTTAATAAAAAGAAAAGGAAGAAAAGTAGTGTCTCTTTACCTCTCAATCTCATGCATGCATTTAGAAACCATAAAACCATATATGAGTGAGAGAGAGACCCTTCCATCCAATAAAATTTTTGTATTCCGCATCTAAAATACACATATGATGATATATATATGGGCCATATTTATGTACATGGACTTTAAAGGATCATAAAAAAGAGTCCATGACCCACTGAATCTTCTATACACTTCCGAGTTGCGGCGTCTCAAAAAAACGGCTTCACCTAATCACCTGTACCCGCGCCAAGCCACTAACCGACATGAATTCATCTCGCCGTTTTTATCGTTTTAATATTTTTAAAATTTTTTTTTCGGTAAAAATAATATTTTTTAAATTTAAACGTTTAAAAATCCTATGGTTCGTTTTATCGTTTTTAAGCCATTTTTGAAATATTTGATCGTTTGTTTTATCGTCTCGTTCATATTCTGAATTTTTCCATTCTTCCTTTAAGATTTCTATGATTTTGTCTGATGTTTGGTTTCTCTTATAATAGCAAAAGTTTTCATATACGGATGTATATTTGCACGATCTGCATTAAATACAGTCAAATTGATATAAATGTACATATAAAATGACATAAAACCTACTCTATATGATGGAATTGATGGGAGAATCCCATGTGTACGAAAACTTTTTTTATTTCAAAATGGGCTTTAGAGTATCTACTCATGGGTGTATGTGAAAGAATTTCAAGGACCTACTCAAAATTGTACTGAGTCATAAATTTCTTCCATTTAGAGGGTTTTCACTTTTTAGTGCCAAAAAATAAGGATTTGAACATGGACCTCAATCTACAACTACAAATTCAGACATAGGTGTTTCATAGTGACTTGGGACTTTCAAAATATGCTTCTTGTGTTGGGATCTGAATCGGAATCAACACAGATTGTTTTGAATCGGCTTTGGAATCAGTATTTTAATGTCCTTTAGGGTTTTTAAATATTAGGATCCGACAAGCTAGATCGGCTGGAATCGGGATCAGTTTCGGCTAATCTGATTCAGATTGATTGATCTGATCCCGATTCTTGAAACACTGAATCAATAGGACCCAAACATGTCTCTCTATCTCAGAAGCCCCTTCAGGGCCAATTATTGTAGTGTCTACACCCAAGGAATCTTCAAGCCTTGTAAGTAAAAAATTATAGGTAACCCTATATTACAGGGTGCTAAGAACTTCCATGGGAGTAGTAAGGGTGCCAGTACCAACTACCAAGAGGGTGCTAGGAATTAATCTTTTTTTTTAGGGTGAATCCTAGGAATAACTTACGGGAAGCAGTTTTCTATCCGGGAGTGTGGTCTACGCCAGCACTCTCATGTGTCTATCTCTTTCCTTCTCAAAACAAGGGGACAGAGATGTCTTTTCATATAGGGAAGAAATAGATAGACTCAGTTCTTTTTCCCATAACTTATATATAAGTGAATAAAGATATTTTCCTAGGGAGAATGTTCTCTGTGCCGCAGTATAGACTGCACCCAAGCACATGGGCCTGCCATTCAGGGGGGCAAGGTGATCATTACGCCCACCCTCATGTTTCTGGGCGCAGCCTGCGCTGCGGCACAGATAACAACGCCCCTTTTCCTAATATTATAGTATTTCAGTTTCTCTATTACTTTTGATGTTCTTGTCCACTGCAATTAATCAAATTTCTAAACCTTATTGGATGGCCTAATAATGGTAGAGTTCCCATCGTTTTTTTACCCACTTTTGTCCACTTGATTTTGATATGGGCTTTGACCCCAAAAAAATTTCTTTTATTGATATGGGCTAAGAATTATTAGCCCCAAAATTGGCAGATGAGCAAAGGCTAGTGGAATTTCTGCCCCCAACCAACTTACCACTTGGCAGAATGAGTCCACTTTCCCTTCTTTCATTTCCCCTCCCCCTTTTCGTTTAGAGGGGTTTTAGTATGGTGGGGTTTAAGAAGTGAAAAAATTATATTTATTTTTTCATTTCGATAAAAAATTGAGGTGTTTGATTAACTAGGGTGGAAAAGTTACCCAATAATCTATGTTTCAAGTCTATTGAAGTATCTTCCATTTAAGTTTCAGCAATTTGATGGAACTTTTACCATGTTCATGGAATAGAAAACTCTATTTTTTCTCTTACTTATCTTTCACCCCACCAACAAGAGGGATCCATTGTCAAATTTATCCATTCTATACTCTTCTCCTAAAACAAACAAACCTAAATTAAGGAAATAGTTTCTCTCTATCAATGGTAAAGAGAGAATCTCTTCATCCACACCATTTGAAGCGATTCCTGATCTTCTTCGTAGGCCAAGCATTGAATGGGTCCAGTGTGACCTGTCAAAACAGAAAGACACATGTGATTCCCCACCTTCTCTCCTCCAAACGCAAATCGTCTTGTTCGTGGACCCACTAAATACAAGATTCCCAACTGTAGATAAGCATAGGATGGCCACCTTATGTCCTCTGATGAGCCCACCGTGTGAAAGGTGATTCTCGTGCTCTCAGAAGTTAAAGAGTAGAAGAAGAAGAAGAATTTACCTGCAACAGGTGGTGGTCACCGGAGCAGGAGGTGGTCATCGGAGAAGGAGGTGGTCACCAAAGTAGCAACTAGTCACGGAGCAGCAGGTGGGCGTCTCGCCGGAGTAGCAGGGCATTGTCGTAATTATGCCCTAGCGAGGGTATAATTGTACATTACATTCTTCAGTTTCAGATCTGTTAGCGTTTAACGCCTAATATTCACTTGCTGAATGCTTGGTCACTGGTTCAAGTCCTGGAAACAGCCTCTCTGGAAATAGGGGTAAGGCTGCATACATCTGACCCTCCCCAGACCCTGCTAAACACATGAGCCTTGTGCATTGGGTACGACCATTAACGGTAGGACTTAAATATGGATTCATTTGAAAAGCAGGGGGTGCACGTGGAATTATCAAGGGGTACATGTGGAATTGTCAGAATAGCAAGGGTGCATGTGGAATTTTTGGATGACTTAGGGGGGTAAGTGCATATTTAACCCAAACTTAAAACCCTAAAAACAAAAAGAAAAGAGATCGACTTTGCATTTGTCCTCCACTCAAATCAAATGGCCCATTTTTTTTATTAGGTTCTACACTATACTATTCTACAATGGGAGAGTGCAGGTGTGTGAACCAGGAAACTTGAACTTAAGACCTCCAAATAGGATGAGTTTTCACGCTCCACACTCTACACATCAAATGCCCCCCTTGGTTATTACAACCAAAAAAACACCTAGTCAGGAGTTCTCCATTAGAAACAATGACAACACGGCCTGCTGATCCTTTTTCCGGCCATGAGGCTTCCAGGAAGGCAGGAACCATGATTTTCAACAAAATTATTATTGGGAACTTGCATTTGACACTCTATAGTCACACACTTTTCAAACTTGGAAAGCAAAGATTAAATCCTGAGAAATTTCCGAACACGTTCTGTTCCTTCCCTTCCAAGCAAGTGATATGATGGGAATTCCTAACTGCTCCCATCAATGTAATCATTTAGCAAACTTAATTTTTCCAACTTTCTTTTTCAGGTTTCCGGATCAGATCATCTTCCAGTCTTCTTCTTAACTATACCCCACAAGGATTTTACTGCTGTAATCACAGTGAACATTCTCAAATGACTTCTTGTTCCCCAACAGAGACCCCACATCACTCCCTCACAAATTTAGCAGATACAGAACCTCCCTTTGACACTTTCCAGAGCAATTCCATAGTAAACCTTTAGCAATGTCAGGAAAACTCTTAATATTCCGTAGGTCAATCCTCCACCCACCCTCCATCTAATCCAATGAAGTTTCCTAAACTCACACTCACAACAACAAACTCAGCCTAATCCCTCGGCTACATGGATCCAAACAAAACAAAGTTAGGAACACCGAGTTCTAACCAAAAAAGGGAAGAAAAAATGGAAAAAACCCGGATGGGGGAAGAAAAGAGCAATGAAAAAAGAAAACTTGAAAATTCTCACACACTAACACAATAATAGCTGCAAGAGTATTGACAGGAATGCTATTTCCAGCAGAAACAGTATCAACACATTTTCTAATCTACCTTTTGCCCAGATCACGTCTTAAGCAACATATATCTCACCCTTAAAGTGGATAAAAAGACCGGTTTTTGCAGTTTCTACACCTCTTCACACCTTTATTATTGATGCTCGTCCCAATTGTGTGAATCAGCTTTGCACATTCCTGGGATTCTTGTGTTATTTCAACTGCAGTCACCTCTTAAACCCTGGTGTTCTCATATCTTTCATCCAAGTTTGACAAACAAACCCCAATATCTTTGACGGGAAAAAAAACCCTGCTATCCTTACAGGCCAAAAAAGACCTCCACAGCTGCCTCACAGAGATGCACTAGATTATAATTCATTCATGCATAGAGCATTCAATATAAGCTACAAAAGATCAAACCAAAACAATGATATCCAGCAAAAACCAGATCGATGTCAAAGAAAACATTTGTTAAGTGACAACCTCAATTAAGTAAAAGTTACAGCAAGGGAATGTGTAAGAGGAGAATCATCTACTAGAGGCCCAAATGTCCTTCCCAGCTTAAGATTTGACGAGAAGCAGAATATGCTCCTACCTTTCGATACAATTATGCAGTTATGTTTTAGATTTCCTTGCGCATCCCAATGCTAAAAGACTTTCCTAATGTATTTGAGAATCTGTATTACATGTACGTTTGCTGTGAGGACTGCAACCCACTGCCCATATAAGCCCCATAATTAGATGGATCAGCACTGTATGTGCTTGCTGTAGCCCTCTCATCTTGGGGGTAGTAGTATGGCCTTTGTGCATTTGTCTGCTGGGTGTATGCTCCCTGGCTAGGAACTTGATAATCATAAGAAGTTGGACCGGCATGAGGATACCTTTCCGCAACACCCATATAGGCCCCCCTCCCATTGAAAACTGGAGGCTGCCTATTCACAGCAGAAACAGGTCCACGAGGCCCAAAGAATCCTCCATTCGCTCGAGCCCTCTTTGGCTGTTGATGCTTTGCTATATCTCCCATCCTTTTCTTATCAGCCTTTGATTTCTCCAGTTGAGCCACTCGTTTCTGCAATGGATCCAGTGGATATTCTGCTTCAAGCTTGTACTCCTCAACACACCTGATGACAGCCCTTAGTGCACCAAGCTCCTGTGCATTTACATCAATCTGAATACAAAGCAAAAGAAGCTCACATAAATACTTTCACCAGACGAGGGGTTTTGTTTTGGGGGGTGGGGGGAGGGGAGGGAAGAGGGAAGATTAAAAACGGTGGGTTCTCATTTGTTCTACTAGCTGGAATATTGGTAAGCACCTGAGGACCAGTAGCACCTCCTGAATTGCCCCTTCCTTGTGAGTTCCTCCTTAAGTCCTTCAAGTATGTCTTTAACAGGGGCACAGGAGGAAAGCTCTCAGAAAGCTGGAATGCTTGACTAAGGTGGACAGCATCAATTTGCCTTCCACTGCTGACCAGTGATTCAACAACACCTGTACAGGAGTGAAGCTCTAAATAATTAGACATTTCTAACATAATCATAGACTCAGCAGGGCCCTACCCATTTGATCCTTGCTTCTCTCTTCTAGCTTTCTGAAACAAATCTATGTAGTGTCCTGCAAGGCACACAGCCAATGGTATAGCCTACATAAAAATGGTAAGGTCTCCAGAGACCATTATGGTCAGTTTAACAGAACACCAACCTGGCATTTTGTGTGTTAACCCAAGAGATCGGCAGAGCTCAGGTGCCTGCCTGCGACGAGCAACAGCAAGTACAAGCTTGCAAAGTTCTTCATCATCAAACTCCGAAGCAATCCTAAAAGTGGCAAGGAGCTGCAGAAATGCCTCTGCTTCCAATGAATTTCCATTGGCAGCATCAATGTCCACACCAGCCAACTTAGGCTTCCAGTTATCAGCAATTGCCTTGGCTTGCTGCTTGATTTCAGGGCTCAGAGGGTGATCAGCACCAGGCTCGACCCCCGCCAACAAGGGGGCCACGGCTTCCATCAACATAACACATGATCTTCGCATGCCCTGAAGGGCTGCATCCTTCTTGTTACTTTGATGGGTAGTTTGATCAGGAGGGTAAAACCCCTCCAAAGAACCCAGCACCAAATGGGCTGGGTCAGTTGCACTTCTCAATGCAAGAGAGATTTCCTCACGTATGGCGACAAGATTTTTTCGGTTCTCCATAACAAAATTCAGAAGCCCTTTTGCATCCATCTGTTCGCAAAATTGCGTCAGCTCTGGACGGGGCTTCACTTCAACAGCCACGCCATCAGCATTTTCCCCTGATCTATAAGGGGATTTCTCCTCCAAATCATGGAGGGGAGAATTGGTATCACCATCAAATGAGCTGCTTACCTTGTTTTCTGCATTGTCCTCAACATCTACCGCCTCTGGGGATGGGGGCCTGTATTTCTCTCGTGCCTCCGCAATGGCAGCAGCAGCAGCATCTTTTATCTCCTGAACTCGGTCCAATAGAGCTTGTTCTTTAGCAGCAACAACTGTTTCTCTCTCTGCAAGCAATGTGATAGTTTGAGATTGCTTCTCCTCAAATTCCTTCTCCTTTTCTTCCAACTCATCAGATCTTTTCTTTAACAATCCCTCAAGGTTGCAGAAATATTCTTCAATTTCCTTCCATTGAACTGTGTCCTCAGAGGAATCCTTATAAGATTCAAATTCAACAAATGCCTTCCCAAGCTGTTCTACCATAGCAGTTGTTGATTCAACGGCCACAACTGGCTCTGCATCTGCCATGCCTATGCAAGGATGGAGATGATTGCAGGTTATAAATACTAGATTACAATAAGAAAACTAGCTGTATTGCCAAACAAATACATATAAGGTATCTCCAAACATTCTGGAAATGATAAATGAAGCAAGGAATGAAGGGAAAAAAATAATAATCAGTACACAAGTTGTTTGTTTGCTTTAAAAGTGCCATATTAGCAGAAATAAGAATGGCCCACCACATCTAAGCCCATCCAACAGCCCTGGACTAGCCAAAGCTTCCATGAAAGCACTAATGTAACATCGAAGACAAAAGGTACGTACTGAGGAACAACTCAAAAGTCAACAATAGGCCCAGTCAGTTAGATCCATATCTGAGAGAATTCTTCTTTTATGGTAAAGAATTCATTCATCTCAATTACACATAAGAAAAAAAAGAAGAAATCAGAGGATTTGTTGAATATCAATTTTCAAGTATTCAATTTCGTGAACAAACTATGGAAGCTTATTCCATAGTTGGAACAAATCATACATACAGCTAGACAGAAACTAAACTGAGTACAGAAAAAGGGGGGTACCCAGTGCACAAGGCTTCGCCACTGTTGGGTCTAGCGAGGGTAATAAGGTACGCAACCATACCCCCTATTCGTGGAGAGGCTGTTTCCCGAAGAGGAGCTCTGATGTAGAGGAAGAGAAGAATGGCCCAGCCAGCCACATAGAACCAAACTCAATCAACCAGTCAGACAGTCCCACCAAGCCCAACTTTTGGTCCACTATCGTGGGCCACATTTAGGCCCATTACTATGTTTTAATTAGTCTTGTGTGGGAGACTTTTTATTAAGCTTTATTTGGTAAGGTGAATGCAAATATTTCCTGGGGAAGTAAAATATATTTTACAGGAAAATTCAACTTTTGTGTTTGGTTGCAAGGGAAATGCAGATATTGTAGCACACTAAAATAATTTTAGAAATGGGGGGAAATAAAAAAAAAAACACTTGAGGGCGCCTTAGTTGCCTAAGCGGGCGCCTTGTCACCTAAGCGCTTAGGCACCTCTCCACCGCCTTGGGTCGCCTTGCCACCTTGACAACTATGTTCCCATCAAATTATATTTTACATTAAATTTTCCTACTCTCTCTCTCTCTCTCCTACATTTATATTAAAAAAAAGTGAAAATTTTATTTTTATAGGGAATTTTTTTTCCTTTTTTACATGGAAACAAACAGAGCCTTAGAAGTGAAATATATCATACAGGAAATGCAAATATTTCCCTTCACTTTCCTCACCCCACTTCCCTTGAAACCAAATGGAGCCTTGGTTTCTATTTTATGTTAGATTGCAATCTATTGTAATTAGGTAGGACTCTTTTATAAAGTCCACCTACCACTTCAGGTAGTTTTTAGTTATTACTTTCTAATTTGAGTTGTATCTAGGAGTTGGATCTAGACTAAGAATAGTTTCCATTTTTTACTTTTTACTGTTTTGTAGGGTATTACTTCTCCACACGGGGAGGGGGGGGCTATGACGCAGTTGCCTTGGCATGGTTGGACTGGAACGACTCACTTTGGAGATCCAAGCCGAGACGTAACCAGCCCAACCCGGTTTTTTGGTCCAAAGGGAGCTGGTAGTTCACATAAGATGTAATATTTTGTTTATTTTATCTTATTTGAGTGGGTAGATTACGTAGGAATTATTTTAGTAGTTTCTTGCATAGATTGTATAGTTTCCATTTTAGTTGAGTTTCTATTATTATGTAAGGGAGTTTTCTTTATATTTATGTACTACATTACAGAGAAAGTGATGTAGGTGCACTGCCTTGGACCGACCCAAACCCATTAGGGTAATGAACCGGGTCCAACTGGGTCTTTGGGTTCAGTAGGCCATTTAATTTATTCATTTAATAGGGTTTTTATTAGTGAGTTTATCATGTAATTTTCTGTTTTAGTTTTAATAAGTTATTTAGTGGTAGAGTCTATCTAGGATTTTTTTTAAGTTATGAGCCCCTTAGAGTTCAGGTTAATTTCAATTTCAAAGTTTAATTAGGAGTCTTTATTTCATCTTTAAATACTTTTGTAGTCACGTTTTATTTTCAGATTTGATGAATGAAATTATTTTGACGACTTCTTCTGGTTTCTTTCTTCATCCTCTGTTTCTGGACAGTAGTAGCAGCCGATCACAGCTGGGTCGATCTCCCTCGAGGCAACTCCTTTCTACCTAAGAATCTAGGCATACGTTGCCTACCCATAGATGGGCTAAACCGTAGATGCTTAGCCCCAAAAACATTCTCTGTTATGAAGAATCAAACTGCAGTCATAATAATATCAGTACCTACCGCCAGGTCTTGAATCAGGTTGATCTCTTTCAATCTTTGCTTGTTCTTTGGGCCTGCTGCTGGTTGTATGCAATAGAGCTTTGAGTGGTGATTTCTCACCCGGAATTTCAGGCCCAACAGATAGCAACTGAAGGAGTTCTTCTCCCTTGCAGGTTGGGAGGTTGAGGACAACCCCTTCCTCGCGATTTCCTCTTATTTCCCTATTTTAATCCCTTACTTTCCCTTTGTACCCCTACTTTTCTCCTATATTCTGTATATTCTGTTTTGTCTTCATCTTACTTTTGATTCCAAGATTGCCCCTTTCACTTATAACTCATCCACATTCAGGTACAGTGCTTTGCTTGTGTTTTGGAAGTCCAATAAATTACAACTCTGCCATTCACTTATGATTTCCAACTTATTTACAGCATTACCACCCTCCTTGTAGACATTGATTTATTTACGGATGTTGCCATCAACCCTTTTATTTGAGAATTCTATTATTCGAGTGGGCCCCTAAGCGATCCAATTAAGGTTTCTGAACCCCGGATCTTCTTTAGAAAGAAATAGGAGAGAATGTTGGAATGAAATTGTGGCTTGGAGTTGCAGCCAAGAGTTGGCTGTGGATCTCCCCCCCCCCCCCCCGACAGCTATCAACCTTTTCGTAGATCACCAGTGGAAAACCGGGTAAACTTAGGCAGACCCCCACGAGCGGTGATGCAGGGGCAGAGAACACATTTGTTCCAAGCCCAGACATTGCCCAACCTTAAACAACCCTTGTAGGATCATGCTTTATCCCTGTTTGCTCTCATCTATTAACTTTACCTTCTTCCTTTCTAACAGTTTCCTATTTTTCTGTCCCTTCCATCTGTTACCATCGCAGGGCATTGGAGACTCAGACCAGCACGCTATCTCCTCTTCTCTGTTCATTCTTCTCATCAGGTAAGCTTCCCTCTTTCTTTCCTGTTTGTATCCATCCTCATTCTTCTTTCTTTCTTCCTTATGTGTTATTCTTTTCTGTTGTTGACAGTACAGTCGGGTTGAAAACAAAATCTTAGATCTCAGTTAAACACTTAAACCTACACGGTTTGGACTGAGATTTAGGGGCTTGTTTCCTTACATATAGGAAACCTAACACCCCTTGTTTGGTTTACCTAATAATCTGTCCGCACTAAGAACCAAATCTGTAACCTTTCTGAGCTTTACTCTTCACCAGATACTATTTCGGCATCTTTAATCCACCGGTTGATTGTTGGAATTCCTAGAGCTAGGAATTACTGCTACTATTGACAAATTGACGACTTCAGAGAGGGAAAGGGTCTCATCCACTTTGGGGATTCTTCCAACTCCATACCACAAGGTGCTTTTCAGACACTAACCCTCCATCATCAAACTTCCCTTTCTTGTTTTGCTCAACCCATTTCTTTATTCCAACCAAAATAATGAACCTTTTATCTGGCCACAGTGACATTTTATTCAACAAACATTAGTGCATACCAAACTGCTTTGACCCCTGTGAATTTGATATCTAGTTTTGTTTTCCAAGGTGCATCCTACATAACAATTACTTGCATTGGATTTAAATAGGGAGGGATTGATTGATACTGAACAATCTACGCATATGGGCTAACCGCAACCTTGAAAATCCTTCATGACACTGCCATTTAGCTATTGTCACACCCGTATTTACATGGTTCATATTTAGGTCAGCAGTTCTTAGTAGCCACAAACGAACAGGGTTGCAAAGAGTAGGCTTCTTGGGTTAACACATTTCTGGTTGCATCTGCTATGGGTTTACTTGGTCTATAATTTATATAGTATCAAAGTGACAACATCAAAAGATAACCTCCAGCAAGAAGCAAGATGAAGCTAGGCAGTTTACAGTATAGTTTTTAAAATCGGACAAGGGGTTGAACAGAAAGCACACATATACAGTTCAACCTGGTTTCGACCAATCAAATAGCAGTTCTGGAAAAACAATTAAAAATAAGTAAATCAAAAAAAAGAAAAAGATTTAAAATTAAGAAAACTGGTGAACCAAACCGGGTAGTTTGCAGCAACTGTTTTAGAAACCGAACCAGAAAAACCCCCTTTTCCAACCGCCAGTCCGGTCTAGTTAGAACTTATAAGAACCATAGCTATTAGGCATGTCCCATTGTCAGCCCTCCCTAAATATTAACCTAATAATTATTTGTTGGCAGAATCGTGGGTTAGAAAGAGAGAATGAGAGAAAATAATGTGTTATATTCATTGATAGGTAAGCCCCTCTATTTATAATAGAGGGGAAATTACAAAGAGACTAAACTAGGCGATGTCTACCCCACATAGCCCACTTACACTTAATAACATAAGAAGAATAAAACTACCCCAAAAAGACCAGAATACCCCCCACGGTATTCTGGATTACATATTCCAACATTATTATTGGTGGCAAGACTGCCTCAGCCTCATACAGTGCCATTACATTATCAGATAAGAAAATAGACCATTTATCTGTTAAAAGACTGCTACTCACTACTTCATCATGTTATCAGGTGTGCCCACAGGTTAATTATTGATGGAAAGATTGCCTCGTACAGTTTTGCAATAGTTGAGGACTTCTAGCAGTTACAAGTGAAGCAAGTTTATCACCAAACTGGGCTTCTTTCCTTAGAAATAAGCCTAGAGTTGGGTTATAGACATGTTAAGCCTTTGGTCCCATGGGTTTTCAATGTAATAGGTCACTTTTATGGACCTAAAGTAGAGGTACATAAGTTGCATACGGGATTAGCCCAATACTTAGTTTATTTTCATATTTTAGTGTTTTAAATTGAACCGATTGAATCATTGGTCCAATTTAAGTGATTTTAGAATATTCATTTAAAATAGAATCTTTTTAACTTAAGTTAGATTTTAAGGTCCACCCTCTACACGGATTTTAGAGAGGGTGTGTTTTGTATTTAGTCTCAGCCTGGGATTTGGGATTTCCGATTCCTAGGCTGCATAAAAATTTAGGCCTTTGGCCAATATAAATAAAGAACAACCGTGGGACTCCTCTTTACCTCACTGTTTTATGAAATCTGCTCTTGCAAGCAGCTGCAACCTTTCTTCTATTGAAGATCTGTTTTGTATGTGATCAAAGCTGGTGGGATTGGTGTGTGATCCAATTGACATTTTGCGGTGTGAAGCCTGGGTGGTTCGTTGGTGGGATTGGTGTTTGATCCAATCGAGACTCTGCGGTGTGAAGCCCAAGTGGTTCCTCTCAAGTTCTACTTTCAAGTTTCTGTCCAAGATTCAGTTTTTATTCAATTTTTGCATTCACAAAAGCTGCTGCCAAGGATTCCCTACACAACAGTAACTTTGAAACATTCCCCATCCCCATACTTCTTCTAATCCTCTACATCCTCAACCCTAACTTTCCCCCCTTTTATTTTCAATTTCCCAACAACCATAATTCTGTCCCGACATAACCAACCATCAGAAATGCATCAAACTTCAACAACAACACCCCCTGCCCATAAGGAGAACTCGATCTCCCTTGCTGCCCATTCTAACTACTAAAACCCTAATTCCCCCAATCTCAAATCAAAACCCAAAATCCTAATTTCTGCCCAGCCCAAACCAACTGTCAGAATAGTCTACAAATCTGACCAATTATCCCGCATATCCTCCTAAGAAAACCATTAAAGTTTGGTTAATTTCTGTCCAGCCAAACCCTAGAAATCCATTTTTTTTCTCTTTTCCAAAACCCGAAACCCAAACCCTAAACTTTCTGCCCATTCAAGTTTACACACTTCCATCCATCAAAACATCTCAGGACCTTCACTGATAGACTCCCCTATACCTGTCTAGCATAACCAACACCTCAAACTCTAACCCTAAGTTTGACCTAAAACCATATTTTGACCTAATTGGACCACCAGCTCATATCAGATCCTGGATTACTGACTCCTGGTTGGTCTCCTACCAATCTAAGACTACATGAACAAGACTCAATGAGATTGCTGTCACTGAAAACCTTAGTGGTAATGAAGACCTAGAAATGAAAAAAACCCTCAAATCTGTTCAACACAATTTCCACAGGGAGGCACCGATCGACACAGCAATGCCTAGTGGCAACTAAACTTAGAGACACCATGTACTTGAATACTCCGAATCCTGTCATACGTCCTTTCTAAAGTACAGAATACCATTTGTTGGATGTTTTTGTTCCCTTTATTTCAATTATTAAACAACGAAAGCATTCTCTAATATAACTCCCTCGTTTCTGTATCCATCGTCAATACCTTTCAATAACTACTTCTATGCTTTTTTTTTTATTAACCCGAACAACCCCCCCCCCCCTCATTCTCTTATTAAAAGTGACAAAATCATAAATTACCAACGGAGCTCTACTTATATTTTGCCTCTCACCGCTACCCAATGAACACTTTTAGACCAAACAAAGAAAAAGAAACTCGAATACGCTAACAGGGAACAGGACCCATGATTCTGAAGAATCAAAAACAAGCTGACAGTAAATTGTTCGCCGTTCTCTTCTTTCAAACCCAACGTTCAATCCTTTCGAAATCAAACACAGTCCATGAAATAAAATAGAGAAAAACATGGGAAAAAACACAATAAGGGAAAATCGACTAAAGAATTGAGATAAAACACATAGAAGTCAAGAATTAGAAACATAGCTTACAAAACAAAGTTTTAACCAGAAACAAAGCCGAACGAGCACAATTTTTAAAGAGAAGGGCATACCTACGCAGTTACGAACAATGGAATGATTTAAGAACCGCTCGAGGAGCAGAGACTGCAGAGAGCTGAGCCTGTGGTGTGCTAAATGCTATTGCGAATCGCAAAAACCCGAAACCCTAGCTTCGTATCTTCTTCTTCAGAACGCAGACTTGTCCAAACTATCTGGGCTCGTGGCCACTGTTATAAGGAGCTGCTAAACTTGGTCGGGCTGGTCGGTGCCCGGCCCAATCCTATGGGCCTATGGCAACCTTAGACTGTGTTTGATATGCAATCTTAGAATAGATTATGGGGGTTTTTGCCAAATGCCCCCCTCAAAATGTTCATCTGTACAAATGTACCCCCACAATTTTACAATTTCTATGTACCCCTTACTTTCAAAACATTGTACCAGTTTAGTCTAGTTCATTAGTGTGAGACGTTACGTTAGTTTCAAGGAATCTAATAACCAAAATGACCTTATTATAAAAACCTACCAAAATTAAAGAGTAAAGTCCGGTCTAGTGAAAACTTAATGTATGATTTCATGATAACACATGTCATTTCGCTTCCATAAATGTCCCTCTATGTCCTCCTCTAAGCCCTCTTTAGCAGCATGGAGGAGCATTTATGAAAATATAAGGATATGTGTAATCCCAACCCCATCCGTGAAGCGTTCACATATAAGTAGATAATCCAGACCCTGGGAAGGGTAACATCCATCCTCACAAGTTAGATTGGATAAGGAGAGAATTTACATCATGCCTCTATTTATCCTAATTGGGTCCTAGTATAAAACCTCTTTAGAATGCAACTTCCATTAAACATCTAACCAAATTTTAAACAAATGAATTGAAAACAAAGGATAGCAGGAGTGTGTGGTCTAGATTTCAAGAAGATCAGTTATTCCATTATAGGATTATAATTGTTGTTGCATACTGAGCCACTAGGGTTTTTAATAGGGTTTTGCAAATCTCACATAACATTTGGAGATTCTGGTTACATTTCCACTACAAAAAATGTCATACAAGATTATTTGGCATGGAAACCTATAAAATAAGAGTTAGATAGATAAAAACCATTAGCCATGTGTCAAATTGTGCACCAATAATCTAACCATTATTGTATACTTTTCCAACTCTAGGTCTCAAGGAAAATGATCACCTCATCCATGGGTAATTAATTTGATCAACTTTTTGAATGTAGTGTGTGTTGTGTATATCTGTCATTTCACGGTCCTAAAAGTCGGTTAACTTTTTGGGATTGGTGTGTGGTTTGTGTGATTACACTCTTATCTAAAGTATAAAAAAAAAAAAAAATGATCAATTTTTTGGGATATTATTTTAGATTGCATGTCAGTTGGGCCCAAAATTTGGGTGTCCCTCACTCGCATGTCAAGTTTCAATCTGTAAAGCCATTGGATCGAGACATGAAGAATATATGACAAACTTTTGCGAAGCATCAAATGAAGTTCTATACATGGCTGTGAAGAGGCATTTTTCCCATTGGATAAACCACAATCTTAATATTTGTCACCTGCACTCTGGTAGTTTATAGTTGGAGGCTTGTGGCTATATTTTAAACCTTGATTCATGTAATAAATTACAACTCAAAAATTTTCACCACGTGGAAAAATAAACAAGTCAATTTTAAGATTTTTTTTTTCATACTTCTTGATTAAGATTTAAACAGCAAGGCAAAAAATTCAAAATATGACGGAGTCAAAAAATTGAATTTGACCTTCAAACTTGACGAGTGGCCAATCGACATGGATCCAATGTATACAACTAGTTGAAATTGCATCATTTGTTGACAATTGTATACTAATTTGATAGTTAAAAATAAACGAAAAAAGAAAAATCCTAAGGCTCTGATTAATTGCAAGGGAAATGCGAATATTTTATGAAAAGTAAAATATATTTTACAGGAAAAATCACTTTTCGTATTCAGCTGCAAGGGAAATTCATATGTTTCCTTAGAAAGTAAAATATAATTTACAGAAAATGAAAATATTTTTCTTCATTTCCTTACCCACTTCATTTGCAATCAAAGGGAGCCTAAATGATATAGATTTTTTTCTAGATAGACCCTGAAATTTAAAATGAAGACAACACAAAGGCTTCCCAAGGGTCTGACAATGGTAGACCTGACCATGTAGATAAACTTGTTTAAACAGGCCGTGTAGGAAAAAAATGTGCTCCAATCCTTATTTCGCCATCAAATGGGTTTATGACTTGCAACTCATTGCTTCCAATTAGGGATGTAAACGGATCGGATTCGGATCGGATGGTGCTATATCCGCATCCGCATCCAAATCCAATTAGCTTTCGGATGGATTCGGATAGTGCTAAACGGATACGGATTGGATATTTTATCCGTTTACATGTAAATATAATTTTTCGAATAGCTATAGCCTATCCGTATCCATTTAGCTTTCGGACGAATTCAGATAGTGCTAAACAGATACTGACACAAATGCGAAAACAAATTTCGACTATTCATTTACATCCCTACTTCCAATCCTTCCCAATCAGATTATTCAGAAGCAGCTGGAGCTGGATAATGTGTGGGACCGTAGGTTGTCAGAAGGGGTATCATGCTTTGTTAGTTGTGATGGCAGTTTTGAGTTATCAAATGGAACTGCAAAATGACCCTCTATATTATTGTTTCAGTCTCACTTTATTGCAACTTATATGAAAAATGGTTTTGTTGAAGATTCGCAAAAAATAGCGTTACGAGGAGTATATCAAGTAGGGATGTCAATACCCAACCCGAACCGATGAAACTGGCCCAAACCAGCCCGAACCAGCCCGGACCACACCGGACCGAACTCTTAATGGTTCGGGTTCGGTTTGTGGATCCAGAGAGGCAAACGGTTTGGTTTGATTTGGGCTAGCCCGACGGTGCACCGGTAGCCCGAACCCAAACCAAACCGACCTAACCCGATAAATAAGTAAATCAATAAATGCCTAATGCGCCATTGCCCCCTAAATGTGTTGTGATAGTTTATCACTTTATCTCATATCCTTTGTTAGTGATTACCCAACCAATTGTATCCATAGGCCATACGACATAGGATACAAAGATGCATTGTATTTGAAATATTTTATGTACTTAAAAGAGAAAAAGAAGAAAATTTAGCATTAACCGGACCTTACTAGTTATATAAAACCAGTACCAAACCGATATCAACCCGTTATCATAAACCAAAATCGACAAGAAACCAAACCGCACCGAAACCGAAACCAAACATTTCTTAATGGTTTGGTTTCGGTTTCTATAAAAGTCACACCGAAACCGAAAAGCCCAAACCGAAACCGGCCTGAACCGGCCCATTGATACCCCTAATATCAAGACTGCACAGTACACAAGAACAGGATAGACACATTTTGTAGTTTGAACGGATTGTCAAGAGATGATACATTAGGAATTATTTTTAACTTATTGTATGATATATATTAACTGATGAAATGATTTAAATCTGTATGTTTTGTTAAGAAATCTAGGGGAGAAATGTCTATTGCTCATAAATGAGCAGACAAGCTCTTCACCTCTAGGAGAAAGAATGTCGAAACTTTGTTATTTTCTTAAGCTCTTTTTTTTTTTTTTTTTTCATAAAAAAATCCTCATTTATCCTTGTTGAACATTTAGTCTATTTTTTTCTTCATCAAAGCTGAATGCAATTTCTTGTGCTTCTTTATTTTCTATTTCTCTGTAATTGAAATGACCATCTTAGTGGTATTTTGCACTCATTAAGTACTAACCATTCCCTTCAAATCATTTGTATCTTTGATCCTGCTGCCTAATTTCTGCCCAGTAACTGATTCAGAGTTGGATCATTGTTATCATGTTTAACCTTTTCACAATCACAAGGGGATGGATAGAATAAAGTGTTGGCACAAAAAAAAAAAAAAAAAAAAAAAAAAAAAAAAGAAACTGCCCACTATGTCCCTAGTACTGTTGATGTTTCTTATCAGTACTATAAAAAAAGAATAAAGAAACAGGAGACTAAAGTTGAGTTTGTTATGCGTTCTCGGAATAGATTCTGGGTTCGGAACACATTTTGAAGCAAGAAAATAGAGAAGAATCGCGTTTCAAAATGGATTCTAGATCCAGAATCTATTCCGAGAATATATACCAAACACAGCCTTAGTAAACCGGTTGCTTAGGCATTAGGCAAGGAAACTAGTAAATATGCATTGTACTTTAGATGCTCAGCCAAGAAAACAAGTAGAAATTATTGATTTATGGGGTTCCTAATCAGGACAGAGTGCATCCTACCTGAACAGTGTCTCACCTCTGAAAGGAAAAGAAACACCTGTGCAATTAACAAAGGAAAATCTCCAACAAACACACACAAAAATTCCAGAGTGAAAGGAAAGTAAGGATGGAGATAGAAAGAAATAAATGGTCAGGTAAAGAAGGATCTTCGAGGCGCTGCATACATAAATTCATTTCATTTCAAGTATTTTGAAAGCTAGTCTTGGAACATTGCAACTTGACAACATTATACAACAAGTAAGTATTACAATTACAGTGGAATACCAAAAATTTGCTTCATTGGCACATGAGCATAATTATAATTTGGTGCGGAATACAACTGCATGCAGGAAATATGTGCAGAACATACCAGCAGAGTTAGTTATGCAGCAGCTGAATTAGGAATTGTACTGCTCCCATTGAATTCGAAACGTTAATGTACAACATGATCTTAAACCTTTGTGATTCACACACTGGAAAATTAATTTTCAGTTCACATTGTCCATTGAACTCTTAGAGCATACACGACTGAACCAAGTGGAAAGGATGCTGCCTCGTAAAATAAGATAAACGACAAATGCCGCATATGCGGCTGTAGCAGCACAGACCAAAGAGCCAAATAACAATCCATTTACTTCAGCAGAGAAGAAATCCAATAACAGATACCCGTTGATAAGTATCACCATGGCTGCTACAAACCAAGCTAAAGCCTACACCACACATTCAAAACATTAATTGAACATATAAAGCATTATTCTTTTATCGCCAATTTCACTTATACTGGAATTAATCTTCAGTTTTAATAGAAGCAAGCATTTCCAGTGTTCAACGTTAAGACAGATTTGATGTTTGCAATGAGAACTGCAATCAAATAAAAACTCCAAATGGCTTTATCATTTATATTTAACATTTATAAATAATCACAAGGTTATCTCTAAAACTTTGGGTAGGTACACCCCCCCCCCTCTTGGTGGAGCTCCACCCTTGCTCTAGTATTTATAGATGACTAGTTAAATTTTTAGTTAATTTGAAGACATCCAGAAAAGGCTGGCAAAAAGAAAGAATTGCTAAGCAAAAACAGAGAAAATATTATCTACTTTACTTCAATTTAAATCTGGATGCGATTTCTTGGCTCGATGCGGGAGGGAACTATGTAGGGAGGTGGAGAATCGGTTCAGGTTCAGGTTATGGAGCGTGGGAATTTTGGGATCCTTGCAAGGCTGATAATGGAGGTTGATTATCACTAATAGTAGCAGGACAGAGAAATTACAGAGATAGAAACAAAATAAAGAATTAAAAGAAAGGAGGATTCAAAATTAGAAAGAGAGCTAGAATATAGAAGCTTGAATGGAAGAAGAGAAGGCTTACCTATGTTACGCCTAAGATTTCTGCGCACATAAGGCCCATGCCAAACAGTACTCTATATTTCTTGTAATAAAAATGCACAAAGCATACCCCTGAGCATGTCTGCTGGGTCCTTTGAAACCCAAAGTCCTCATTAAGCAACTACCAGTCTGTCCGCCCGACTCTAACAAACAGTAAAGTCACTTATATGACACCCAAAACTTATAAAACTTACAGGAACATGCCTTTGTACCAGTTTCCAAAGTACCCCTGCAACACTCTGAAGTGTTGGGAGATTTGAATTTCTTTCAAGGTTGACTATTTCAACAATTAACTACTTCATCGTCCTCCACAAAAGACCATGAGAAAGACTACAAAACACTATATATCCTAATGCCTACACATGTTGATTGCTAATGCATCACTGTAATTGCAGAGGCATAGAGAAAGCAATTTGCACCAAAGCTGGTCCATTTCTATTTGGTACATGGTTATCACTGTTAAAAAAAATACATATAGCACCAAAAAAGAATACAAAGAATAGTAACTGCAGCTCCTCCAAATAAATTTTAGCTAAAGAATATGCGCTGGCAGAGATCGTTAGAGTCATTCCAAATGGATCTTGCACAAGAATCAGTGATTTGTAAAGGAACACAATACAAAAATAATTCATGGTTATACTTAAAACAGGAGCAATGTATGGACAAGAGCATCCACGAGAACCAAAAAGAAAAAGAGTATGCACATAAAAGAATGAAGAATATGGACGCGACTATTTTAATGAGAAGTATAACCAATAAGGAGAAATGAAAGGCTGATGATGTCACTGATAATATCAATTCCGATGGGTGCAGTAAATGTACTAAAAAAAATGCAATAGATATACTCTGTACTGAAGCAGTTGAATGCATGTGACTGCATTTTAACTTCTTAAAGTTCAAGATGATTAGGATTCAAGATAAACACCAAGCAAGTTGATCAAAGTGACATGGTCTTTAGAAAGACAACAATTATTTACGCAAAGAAACAGATATTCAAGTCATGGATTAAATCTATGGCGTGAAAACTTGTCCCACTTCCCCCTTCCCCCCCCCCCCCCCCCCCCAAAGAACAAAAAAAAAGAACCAAATAATAGAGCTAGCATCTCACCTTGAGAGTATGTCCGATCTTAAAAACACCCATTATCTCCTCCTTGGAGACCAAGCTAAGAAGGGGAATAAGGGCAAAAGGAATCTGAACCGATTGAAGGACATTAAGCCATTCATTTAGAACATCCAATGTAGCATCAGACGAGTCAAACACAAGGGCAACAATTATTGTAGGGATAATAGCAACACTCCTTGTAATGACTGACCTCAACCATTTCTTCAAACGGAGATTGAGAAAACCTCCCATAATAAACTGACCAGCATATGTTCCTGTGATAGTGCTACTCTGTCCAGCTGCTAATAACCCAATTCCCCAGATGTAGAGAATTGGTAATAGTCCTCCTCCATACTTCTCTTCAAGATACTGACCCGCATTTACTAGACCTATACTATCAGCCTTATCTGTACCATAAAATCCCTTTGCAAAAACAGTTGTGACAAAGAGATTGATCATGAAAGAGATGGCCAAGGCAACAGTAGACTCTATGGTATAGTAATTAAGGGCCTCTTGGACCCGGCCTTTCTTGTGGGTTTCGATCTTCCTCGACTGTACAAGAGCAGAATGCAAATACACATTGTGAGGCATAATTACACAACCTACAACACCAACCGCTTGCCGTATTGTCCTCGAGCTTAGTTTTGGTACCAAAACACCTACAAAGAAGAATCAATCCATGTAGTGCTTTCAGCTGTGAAAGTACAATAGTAACAACTATTACAGGGGAAGCAGGGCACAAACTAGCTATCTCACCTAGAAGAAGTTCCTTGCCATTGGGCTTGGCCTCACCAAACATCCAGGCAAATGAAAGTCCCATTGTTCCAATGAGAACTGCAAAAAGGGCTTCTAATTTCCTCACTCCATAGTTCTCAAGAAATAAAAAGATGAAACTGTAAACAAGAGTAGAAAAAAAAATCTGTGAAGTTCAAATTTTGAGCCATAACTATCTCTCTACTAAGCGACCGACTGGCTTCTATTAATCAGACAAAGAGAAAGTATAAACTCAGCACACCCTCTGCTCCCTTCAGAACCAAATCCTCTGACTCGAATCCATCACAGGAGAATGCACTGGTGGAAGGAGATATTTTTCTTAACTCAAATTAAAACCTTTCAATAACTATTTGGTAAAACTTAATCGGGAAAAAAAAAAAAATCAAATAAAAGCAAACAGAGACCAAAATCAATCATAAAAGGGGAATTCCCCCCCCCCCCCTCCTTTATTATCAAAAGAAAGCAAAATCAATAAGCCAGACTTAATGCCCAAATAAGAATTGGAATAACCCCTAGGGAAAAAAATTATATAAGAGAAAAGGAAAATTACCAATCAAATGCTGTGATGAGAACTCCGGCCCAGAGCGGCAGAAATCCATTACTGAGAATCTTGATCGCAATAGCACTACCAATAACCTCCTGAATATCAGCTCCAATCAAGGCTATCTCCGTCATGATCCACAAGAGGTAGGCAGCCCATGTTGGGTACTCCTCCCTACAGAGCTCCGCCAAGTGCTTTCCTGTCGCAACACCAAGCCTAGCCGACAACAACTGAATCAGAAGTCCCATGATGGTAGCCCACATCAACAGCCACAACAAAGAGTAACCCGCGATCGCTCCTGACTGGAGATCGCCTTCTAGGTTGCCTGGGTCGAGAAAGGCAATGCTCATGAGGAAGCCTGGACCCGTAAACAACCACAATTTCTTCCATGAGAAGGGTGGAACAGAGGAAGAATCTTTGGATTGACTACTCTCGCTCTCGTCCACACCCACAACCACAATCTTCTCACTGGCCTCGAAAGCTGTTTCTTCTTCACTGTTTACTTCTTCTAGCTCGGAATCGAGAGACCGACTAGGTAATAAGCTGACCGCCTCTTCTGCCGCTTCGTGCTGTTGCTGATATTGAGCAGGCATTTCTCCTCTTTACTTCCTTTTATATTATAAAGAATCAAAATTAAAGAAATAAGAATAGAGAACACCACCCCTCTATCCTCTTTCGAGTTCCTCCAAAAACTATCTTGGTTTTTTTGTGCTTACAGAGCTTCGTTCTCTTCGAGTACTTTAAAAGATTTTCAGTCATGGAACCATGAAGAAGCACGATGGGGATAGCGTAGTGTCGCAAGGGTGTTTGGGTGGTGGGAAGGTTAACAAAAAACGTGGCATGTCCTCGTGGAGATGCGGCGCGTAGAGGTGACGCGGACTGATTGCCAAGAACTGAACAAAATATTTGCCACCACCGGTGGAAGGACGATATCCTATCTTCCTACATTCCTATGTGAAATTTGTGTAGGGAGTGTGGCCCCCTGTACGCATGCTGAAGCCAATGGGAGCATACTCGAAAGTATCAATAGGGGCAGTCATTTTGTAATTCATCGGGATGGACTGTGGAGTGGTCATTTCGCTTCTCTTGTGTCTGGGCACAAGCGCCACACTCCCCATAAAAACCATTTCCCCTTAAAAAATGATAAAAGTTCTTTGTGGGGAGTGTACTATGTACCGCCCACCCGATGGGGGGCATAATGACCACCCCACCCAGCCCCATGATGCTATATTATAAGGATGTCAACGGATATTCAAAAATTCGTATTCGATTCGAGTTCGTATCCATTTCAGAGAATCTGAATCCGTCCAATAAATAATTAGATACGAATATGATAATTCCCCTATCCGACTGATTATTGTCTGATTCGTTTAGCAATCTGTAGATAATAAATATCCGAAATATATCTTTGTATTTGTCTATCTGATTAAGTTTTTTTTTTTTTTTTTTAAATAATTTTATAAGTTAAGATAATGTGATTCTTTTTCTATAATTTATATTAGTTTATATATATTGTTTTATGCATTGTGATACATAGAATCACATAACTATTAAAATAAATACAAGATAAAAATCAAAAATAAAAAACGTAAGAAAATCAATGACTAAAAAGAGCAGAAGGTGCTAAACTCTCAAGTCTCAACCCTAACTCTCATCAACAAAACACCAAAGATGTCAACAGATAGAATATTATCCAAATCTGTCTAAAAATTAATTAGATATTATCTGAATCCGTCTAAATATAATCGGATATAAATATTATAATGTCAATATCTGACTGAATTCGATCCATGCTCCCCCACAAAAACACGAACCCAAAAAAATTTATAGCCTTGAATTAGAATTGAATTTTGCAGTAGGATAGTATAGAAAACATGTATACAAAAATTGATTTACTAACTACCAATGTCAAATTTCATAAACCCACCCCCCAAAAAAAATAAAAATAAATAAAATAAAATAAAAACTATCAATGTCAAATATTTGAGTTATCGAGAAAATCTTTCATTGTTAAATTGGGGATACCAATTGACAAAACCTTTATCCATTTGACCAGATTTTTAGATGCCCTTTGTAGTCTCGCTCTACATTTAATGTCGTAGTTCCCATTACTCTTCAATTTCCCATCGTTACTTGAGTGTGTACGATTTCAATATTGATCGTTTTCCCTAAATATATATAATTTGTATGAAAATATATTGTTATAATCAAAATTGACTCAACATGAATTACAACCTAACTGAAGATTGTCATTAGATAAATCTTGGAAGGGGTTTTATCGGGTAATGTGTATGACGGTTTGATCCATTTTGAATTTTTCTCCTTTCGTGTTCTCTGCCTGGTCCTTAGTTAGTAAGTTCGGAACGGCAATTGAACAGAACGGATACGCATGCGCTTAAACGGATTAGACAAGAATAATACTTTTAAAAATCCGGCTTCATAAAATGCATACGGTAATAATACGGTACGCGTTTAATACGGGTATAATACGGCGAGACGGCAATAATACTTTTAAAAAACAGACATATATTCATTATATAACATGCATTCACCACCTAATAAACAAAATAATATCATGATTTTATTAACTAAAATAAACACAATAATATAATATGTCGTATAACATCTCTAAGATTATCATTTAACATACCAAAATATCAATAATCTACAAGAAATGAATGTAGATTGTCCGAAAATGACATGAGCAAGTTGAAAGACCAGAGAAACAAGAGGAGAGTACAAGACTTAAGTGCCGCTTTGTTGAACGGAGATGGCGAGGATGATTAGAGATGGAGGGCGGCTACTTTTGCCTGCTACGGTTGGATGTTCAACGCAATCGAAAGGGACAAAGGGAAAGTGAAATCGTTTCCCTAAATTCTAATCTTTTGGGTAATTTTTTTAAAAAAACGTATAATACGCGTATTATACGAGTATAATATGCGCTTGATTAAAAATGCATTTTTTATAAAAATACAGGAAAATACGGAGACGGGAGTATTATATGTTTAAAAATATGGGGACGCATATAATACGCGTATGATACGCGAATTTACTAACTAAGGCCTGGTCAGGTTCGTAGGTTCCTCTCATAGAGAGGATGAAAATGATGATCTCACCCCACCCAGGTAGTGTGTTCGGGCAGGGGGTGAGGTTGTCATTTCTGGTCCCCTATGAGAAGAACCTACGAACCTGATGGGACAGAAAACCTGAGAGGAGTTAAGTCCATCGATTTTCGATCCATCGATTCAAGAACAATATTACTTCATCCATGCATGGGAGACCACTGGGTGATTGGGATGACGGGAGATTGAGGCGTTTTACATGGCCGCCGCCGGCGGTGGCTTAAATTAAGAGAATGGCTCCTCTTCTCATCAATAAAATAACAAGATAAGAACGTTATAATGAGAAAGCAAGTAGTGGAGAGTCTGGAGACTGGAGAGAGAGAAACAGAGAGTGACTTTTGTGATGTTGAAGAGATTTTGATTCCCAAACGTTTCAACCAAAAGCCCTCAAGAGACGTACACTCTTGTTACCCCATGGTGTGTCGGTTTCATCGGACGATTTTACCCTTGATTTTATTAAAAATTTTAAGATCCTTTCAAGTGTATTAATGAGATGCTTTACTATTTATCTCTTGCCATTTCTTAATTTTAGTTACTTCTTTTACTCATTTTAAGTTGAAATTGTACCAATTGAGATGTTTACATGATCTTTCTAACCCTATATAAGAACCATTCTAGAGTATTTATTCTCGTGAGCCATTCTTTTGTTCTTACAGGAATGTGTGTGTCTAGCTCTCATGAAAACAATTGCACATTATGATTCATCCAAGAATTACTTAGAATAAAGGAGCAATTTTACAGCCCCAACAAGCAAGGTTATCAAATTTGGAATCTAGGTCAAGCTGATTCTGATTTCAATTCAATGATTAAATCCTCTCCAATTCCTTCATCATCGAGTGCAGTGCAATTCAGGGTTGAGAGGTCGACACCTGACAAGCACAACATCTAACAGTTGGAGATTGATTGAGTATGCCAGGTTTTTTTTTTTCTTTCTTGAGCTCGGCACTGTTAGATTTAGTGCATGCTAAGTGTCGAGCTCTCAACACCGAATTGACACCACACTCTGCGATCAAGGAATTGGAGAGGATTTTTTTCCTAAAATAGGTTGGAATCAATTGAAAACTAATCGGAATTAACCTGAATACTAGAATTTTGTTTTATCACTTGACCAACTTGGATCGGCTTAAACTTGACATGTAAATAGAGAATTTTGAGATTTTCCTATCCTTAAAATTTTAACCTAATTAAAATTGTCGGCTGGCAAGTATGCTTGGGCCAACAAGATAATAGTAGTGTTGGTGGCCTAGTTAGAAAACATTTACCCATTACTAAAAGCAATTATGTCCAAACCTCTAACTTTAATTCTGGTCAGGATACTTTAGGAAAGATAAGAAAGAAATTCCTTTGGAATCACTCCAATAAAGCAACCTAGACTAGTTGCTCCATGATTGTCTTTGTCTTATATCTAATCTATTATTCCATAAGATAGGCCTAACCTATTAAAATCCCAAATAGAGACCCTCCACCCCTCACTCCTTTTTTAATTTAAAGTCTAATAGAGATTATGATTAGAGGATCGAAACCGTACAACCATCAGTGTTCATAAATATTTATTCTTATTTATGAATAGTCAAAAATACCCTACAATATTGCGTGATACCTATGCAACCCTCTAAATTTCTCGATCAAAGGATTTTTCCTTGGCAAATCCATTCATTCTTAGAGAGAAAACCATACTGTAATTTGGTCATATGTCAAATTCCGACAAGAAATTGAATCATTTTAATCCCTTCGTGTGTATTGGCATATTTATCTTTTCTTTCTATCCATCCATTTTTTTTTTCTCAAAATCTTCAAAGCTCTAACCATACATTTATTTCAAAATCGACAACTTTTTTAATAAAAAATTGACTAGTAATTAAGATTACCATTTACTAGGGTGTCAAATTTAAACCCCAACCATGAGAGACACATTGCTCAAGCAATTTCAATGCGGCATCATTTTGCTGCTCCACTTCAAGAGGATTGTGTTGCAATTAGATGTGTTATCTATCAAGCATTGAAATTGTGCTTCACTCGCCTAGAAATCGAAGCGGATAACAGGGAGATTGTTGATTTGATCAATGACCCTTCAAGAATCCATCCTTTGGAGGTCTCAATAGTGTTCCAAGATTTCAAACAATTTTTCTCATCTTTCCAATTTAACTCTTTCTTTTGTATTCCTAGGGCTGCAAATTGTTTAGCAGATGCCCTGACTAGAAAGACACTATCCATCATGTATAGGACAGAATGACCGCACTCCATTCCTCGGCTTTTTCAAGACTTTGTTCATCTGAAACTATAGGTTGTACACATGGATCCTCATTAGTAAACTCCATTTTGACAACCAAAAAAAAAAAAAAAAACCTCGAACCAACAGATAGAACGAAAGTGATCGGTTCAACACGAACTAAATACATAAATGTGCCAAAATCAAACAGAAACCATTTATCGAAATTATGAAGCCGTTTAATAAATGGTTTGATTATAGTTTCAAAATTGAGACCAATTAATTGAACACCTTAACTGAAACTGGACCATTTAACACCCTTAGGGAAAACCATTATGCAATACTGAGATAGGAATTCCATAGTTGATAGATTGTTCACCTTCTAAAAATTTCCCTTCAAAATATGGGAAAGAGAATGCCACCTGATCGTGCAACCCATGCTACCCCTACGCAAAATGATCGTTCTTCCCCTGGAATCTCATAAATGACCAGGGTTGCAGCGGTCATTTCACACACTCCTATGTTAAAGCGTAAGAGCAACGTGTCTGGTGCGACTGGGTAGCATTCTCTCTCTCTTATCCAAATTAGAGTTGCAACTATAAAAAGATTTGACTGTTAGTTCCACACTTCATTTTAATATTCAGCGTTCCCAAATCTCCACCATAAACTTGTTGCAAAAGGTGAAGGATAGAATGTTAGGTTTGTTTTCTAGGTGAAAGGAACACATTTGATTAATTATTTAGAGAACTATCTCTATCACCCGATATTTTGTGTAAATAAACAAATTAGATCTATCTGAAATTACGAAAAGTACAAGGTTAAGATCAGCAAGAGTCAAGAAGGTTAGGTGAAGCCGTGGCCCGCTCTGTGCCGTAGGTTGTGTCCAGGCACATGGGGGTGGGTGTAATGACCACCTTGCCCCTGCATAGGGTATCCATGTGTCTGGGTACAGCCTGCGCTGCGGCACAGAGAACATTCTCCCTTCAACTAATTAGGAGTTGGATTAGCCAATGTGGGTAGGCCCACATCCTGATGCATGCCAAGTCAATCCAATTGTAGGATTCTCATTGGGTGCGCGTCTCATTGGAGATGATCCCAACTCCAATTAAAGCCATGCTTAATGCAATGGTTAAAAAGTTTGGATTGCCAGGGGCAAATTGTTTGGATTTTTATGTTATGAGTAGCGACGGCATTCTTTTTGTGCCAAAAAAAAATGCCAAAGGTTAAGACCGACTCCAAACTCACCCCTCCCAAGACCTCGCATAGACGAAACCAGCAGTGGTGTAGTCTCGGAATCCACCACTTTCTTCTTCTGATCCCTTGCTTTCCAAATTGGTTCAAACCCTAACCGATTTGAAGAAAAAAAATTTTCAGTTTCAAACCCTAAACGGTTTGGGGAAGATGAGGGCAATTTGATCATTTTATTCTTTAATTTTGATGGGTTTTTATTAAAGGGGCATTTTGATCATTAGATTCCCTAAAACTAACGTCTAATGTCCCATTCTAACGGATTGGACCAAAATGCTACAATGTTTTGAAAATAAGGGGGAGATTACAATTAGAAAAGTTGTAGAAGGGCATTTGGACAAATGGACATTTCTCAAAAACCCTAATATTTAATATTAAGTGGTAGTTCCCATATGTGGCTGGGGTTAGGGTTAGGGTTAGGGTTAGGGTTGGGGTTGGACCACCTCAAGGGATCAAAATTCCAAACCAGAATATTCATATAAATGATGTTGTCATCTGGAGTACATCTAGCTCTTGTCTCCTTATTTTCTGTTTCTTTCCTTTTTGTTTTCAGAAATTGTAACCCTTGAGGCCCACAATCTTGCTACAGGTGCTTTAAAACTGAAATTGTCTGTGGTCATCAACTATCAAAGAATCGGTATCGGATTGTTAGAATCGCCGGATCCATATTGGTAACTGGTTGACGATGCCAATTTGGGGTGATTCCGTATCGGTGAATGGATACGGATGGGATACGGATCAAGGATAAACCAGGGGCAAATCTATCTGATATGGGATTATCCGAATCTGTATCGGCCAAGACCAATCTCGTATCTGATACCAATTTTTGAAACTGTGGTGGTCATTTAAGTTTAATAAATTATTTTTTTGATAAAAATGTGGCAGCGTGGACAGATTGGATTGCATGCTTTGAAACACTTCCCAACTGTTTTATTCACATAATTGATAATGTGATCGTTTTTATCCGTGTGGATAGGTAAGGTCCCTCGTGGGTTAACCACATGTCAAATTATGTGTAAAAATTAAATGATATGTTCAACTTGTATTCATTTTTTGCCCGTATATTTTGAATGGACCATAATTTTGATTCTTATTGATTTACTTTTTAATTATTATTATTTTTTCATATTTTGAACTTAGATTGGATTCAAAATTTTATGGGTAAAGATGGAATGATGAGGTCTACTTGTAAGCAATTTTATGGCTAAGTGAAAGATATTAGATATGTTGTTAAGTCGGTAACACCCTATCATCGATCCTTTTTATTTTTTTTCCCTCCCCCTTATTTCAAACAAAAAATTCTCAACAACAACTAACGGTGTCAAAACCTAAAACTAATCGATCAAACCGGCCCAATCCAATTGAGTCCGAGCCAAACCAAACCAAGCCCTTATTGGCTTGGCTTCTGTTTATGTTGCTCTTGGTTTCGGCTCGGTTCAGGCTAAACCGACTTAGCCAGACCAAACCAAGAACCAAATCGAAACCTGCCTAATCCCTACCGAAAACAGTCCATAAGCGGTTTTCAAACCAAACCGAATCGTGTCAAACCCAACCCAAACTGAAAAGTCTTTACTGGTTCGGTTTCAGTTTACCTGAAACTCACACTGAAACCAAACCGAACCACAGATTGACACCCCTAACAACAACCAACAACAACCAACAACATAGTATTGAAGGGTCCAATCCAAAACCTTAAGACATTAATTGAAAGTAGCTCCTCAAGTATATAAAGACACCAAGAATCTAAACAATTCGATATGAGACTATAACCCTATAATATGAAAACAATGTTAGAATTGGATTCATGACTTGGAGAATAGGCTCCAAAGTGAACAAAGACATCAATTCTTTTGCTTTCATGACTTGTTTTATTGCCAATTCATCAAAATAGGCAATGCAGAATAAATAGCTTTCACTTTCACTGACCCTCTATAGTGATTCCTCTTCACTCATTTCTTGCTCCACTTGTAAGGATAGAATAAAGCTATGTTCTATACAAGTTTGAAGCCATCTCTTTGGCTGTCAGCCCTAATACTCATCTCAATTCTCAACCCTAATTGCCAAGACAAGGATGGTCCAGAAAGGGAATCTGGACTAGTTTTGCAGTCCTTGATGTGGCAGTGAAGCTTCTCATCTTTGCCATAATATCTTCTCCTACATAGTTAGCATTATTCACTACAACTGGATTGGCCACTATTCCTGTGAATCATTATAAAAAAAATTCCATTATCCTCTGTTTTGGGTATTCACAAAACAACCCTTGTGATAAAGCAGGCAATAAGGACATGGATACAGAATACAAAAATTTTAACTCATCTCCTAATCTATACTTGATGCTCTACTGCTACTCAATATTGTTTGTTCCTGAGCCTGTGTGGACACCAGGGGATTGAACTTCATTAAGTCCATTACTGCTCATACATTCATCTCTCAATCAAGCAGAAATTGATAAACAGAGAAAACATATTCTCATTCCAAGATATAAGCCTCCTTTTCAGGGACAACGCGTATTTATGATCGGGCAGTGTTAGGGAGTGAACAATCTTCTTACTTTGTGAATGAATCTCCTGCATATTGGACATACTTTGTTTTCCCCTTCAATGATCCTGAAAGAAAAACATCCTTGTAAGATCTCAAAATGAACTGAAAAATACAATAATAACTACTAACATTTTTTTTTTTTGTGTATACCTCTGAGCACATTCATAACAAGTGGCACAGTGGCCACATGGAACAAAGAAGCAGTTTCGTTGTTCATCGTAGCAAATTACACAAATCTTTCCATCATATAAGTCCTCAGAGGAACTGCCCGCTCTCGAATCTGGATCTTCATCACTTGTTCCATAATCAATTTGGATTCTCTTCTCTTGCAGTAATGGATTGGTTTCGGTCACTGGTACTTCCTCTACTGTACTGTTTACATATTCCTCACCATCACAGGCTCCAAGGTACTTCAAGATCAAACAAATAAAGATTGCTGATAATCCTGAATGGAAGGTAGAGTAGTTCATCAAATCATTGAGGCAAAGGGTGTCTATCAAATGGTTGAAAGAATAGGAAGAATCAGATAGAGCTTGTGTCTAGCATACCTAAAATTGCAACATAAGTAACCAAACGAGTCACGAATGAAATCTCAATAGACCATCCACTGAGGTCCCCCTGTAATTTTTTTAGGCACTACCAGTTTAGAAGTTTATTCTTGAGGGAATGAAATAAGGATTTATTCTAATTAACTGAGATAGAGGCAGAGTATTACATTGTTTGGAGTGGTTAAGACAACAAATTTCATATGGGGGAATTGAAGCTTCAAGCGACACAACCCATTTATTGCTGAACACTTGCTTGCTGCTTTAGTGACGTCGTACATCTTTGATGAAACATTGACACTCAACAGCATTATGATGCTTCTAGGGTTCATGCTCACTAAGTGGATGGAGTAACTGTCATCTTCCTCAATGATATATTCAGCTTGTCCATTACCTGAACAATGATTTTCAGATTAAACTGAATTCTAAAAGTGAAAAAGAGTCTCTGTATCTTGAAAATTCTTCTTGGTACTTGCATTTCAAGAATTTAATCATTACTCAATCTTGCAGATAAAAACCCAAAATTCTATGATGAACCCAAGATTTGGAGAATAATTAAAGATAGAAAAAAACACTTCTCTTCATTTCTAAGAAATTTGTTCACACTTAATTCTACCGAAGGCTACTGATCCCAAGAACCATTATTTCCTAGAACTAGGTTGACTGTGTCCTACAAATTAATCAAGGACAACCTATGTAATGTTTGAGTACCAATACTTGAGAGTCCAAATTACCAGGAAGTTCCTGATTTAATTTGGATCAGTGGAGTTGGTAAGCAGCAGTGAAATTAAATGCTCATCTCCCTGGTTGGACTTGTAACTCTAATGTAAGTACGGGCAAAAAATTTCATATTGCCTGTAATTCACCAATTAGAGCTAGATATTATGCTAGATTTTGAGAACCTATCTTTAAATTATAGGAATTTCAACTTCAATGACTGAAATTATAAAGCTTCACGAGGATCACCTGATCATCTCTTTTGAAGCATTTCTGAACTAGTAATATGTGTTAATTATACTTTAAGCACTATACTTGAAAAACAAAACATCCTGAATGAATAGATTCTGTTACCATTTGTTGGATAGCTAAGAGCAAGTGAACTGGAGGAACCTGGCAACGATCTTTTTAACGTCTGCTCTCCTGTTGGAAGACCCACAGACAAACTAGCTCAAGTAACCAGAAACAAATTCCAGAACTAAAGAGAGAAAGAAAGAAAGAAAAAGGGGAAGGGGGGGGGGGGGGGGTTGCCAGTACCTTTAGTTAACACCACTAGGAGATCACTGGAATTGCCAATTGAAACTTCCCATCTAATGTGGATCCTGGAGCCCTTGTTCAACCACAAAGAAAATCCCTGAAGGAAAACAAGTTGAACCTCACCATTAAGCTCTTCCTTTCATCAATATAAACCAAAAAGAGATAAATTAAGAAAAAGGGCTTCTGCAAATTACTTGTTGGTGGTATGACCCAAGGACCAGATATTTTGATACATTCCAGTTTGTTTCCAAGCTCAATTCTGGCTTCTCCACAAACCCATGAAGAACAGCACCTTTCTTGGCACTATCTATCACCTGAATCTGATCTACAAAGATTGAATTTGCCGTCAACAAACGGGATGAGCTCGGTCCGGGCTCCATATGACAATTCCCATAATATCCATATCTCAAAGTCACTGACACTGAAGAAAGAAAGAGAAGACAACTTCTATCAGAATTTATCAGAGTACAGCAATGTGAAGAGAGAAGCAAAAGATATAGCACTAAATTACATGCCACATAACCATAGAGTTAATGGAGCAAGCAACCGAGCACAGCTTTCTTGCCAACGGTTCGAATAGCTTGGAGATGCATAAGCTCTGTACATGGCTGCCTGTAGTCTGCTTGAAAGAGTGGAAATTAGTAGAAAATAGTTACAGAGAGGAAGAAGGTGAAGGAGGGGTGGGAAGGAAGGGAAGGAGCTACTGGTCTTACCAATGGGCAAGAAACAAAATTAGGGTGGGAAGACTGGTGGATGAAGGATTGTGAACCTATTCTTTGCTCTGAAGTCTCAAGATTCTCAACTACCAGCTTTGTTAAGTATGGCGGGTGTTGGAAGTTAAGTTTTTGAATGGTGGATGGTAGTTGGTGGTCGGAAATAGCCGTTATGAATGGTGATAGCATGACCCAAGGGAGGATGAAATTTTATCCTCTCTCTATGGGTAAAAGCAGTGTTTGGAAGACGAATAGTCCGGATCTTACCCTTTCAGCCCTAATTTTTGTCTCCTAACCCAACAAAACTTGTGATATTTTTGCCAAAATAAAGAACAAGATATTAAGAAAAATTAATTGACAATAAATTAGTAAAAGTATGTTTAATTGAACGGGTACTAGATAGATAAGACTCTCTCGGGTTTGAGATGTATGGGAAAATTTGGTGGGTCAATTATAAAATGGCATACTCAGCACACGAGACTTCAGCTACTGCGGGATCTGGAGAGGGTCATAATGTATGCAGCCTTACCTTAATTTAACGGAGAGGCTATTTTCCAATTCAAATCCGTGACCATTAGATCGTAATGGAGCAACCTTACCGTTGGTGGGTCAATCATATCTCAACCATATATAGCATGGTTTTAGGTATTGGAATTGGATAAGCTGTGGTCAATATTGATATAAGAAAAGGAAGTATGCAGTGCCTGAGGATTTCGTCACTACTTTGACAGATATCGATACCTGACAGATATTGTATCAATGGTACTATAAACTGAGGAAGTGAACATGGTCCAAAAAATTCCATATTGGTATTTTGAAGGGTAAAGCAATCTGATCCGGCCTGATACAATCGATATCTATACGACGACCAATACCAGTATCAATATTGATACCGTGCACAAAAACCATGCCATATAGTATGCTTTACACAAATTTAGCTATTAATGGCAAGCTAAGATTATTTTAAGAAAATAAAGCAAATTGTAAGCATCAAGGCCACCTACATGAATATTTGAAGATGGGTAAGCGAGTAGAATACTTCTATGCCAGGATTAGCTTTAGAATCTGGAGTTGGAGTTTGGACATTCGTTTTCTCAAGTGAAATTCCCGGGGAGAAATTAACTCTCCATGTGAGAAATTAATCAAGGGAGCGCTTGAATGCCATTATTTTAGTTTAACTAACAATAGTAGGACATCTTGGCCCATTCTCTCTCCTTGGTTGTCGGATATTTGTAATTCCGATACCTTGCATTCCTCACGCGTTAATGAATAAGTTTACTTTCTACCAAAAAATACTAACAATAGTCAGACCAATATCATCTTTTTTCTCGACAGAACACATGGATTAGGGAACCATCCCCCGCCGACGCAACCCCTCACCTTGCACTGCAACTCCATCCACCATTACCGTCACATACCACCAACAATCCCACCGATACAAACGGAGACTTGGAAATCGGATTGAAAGTCGAAACACATTTGAGGTCGGCAGAGCAAGAGGTACACGGTTGAACTTATAATTCAAGGAAGACTAACAAACAAGCTTAGAAGTACTCTTGCATCGGAGAATCCAAACTAATCATGAGAACCATTAGATTTCATAGTTGGATACTTAGATTGATATACTTTCATTTCCTTTCAACAAGCCAAGGGTGGCATCTCCTTCGATTTTTCAATTGAATGAATGCTCATCAAATATTCATAGGATTTCTCATTGTTGTTTAGATTTTACTATTTTTATTATTTTACGGTCCATACAGTAACCGATACAGTGTCGATGCCAAAAAGTGGCTCGATTCAACAGATATGTAACAATATCGATATTGGTGTAAGTATTGCCTGAGAATGCTACAATACCCATACCGATACCGATGCCTTAATGCCGGAAAATCCATTACATTGTGCAGTCTTCAACCCCTAAAATCCCATACCACTAGCATTACTCAAAGACCTTCGGACCCGACACCAAGAAGGCAAGAAGTTTGCAAAGTCCCATCCTTTTTCATAATTAGAAGCTAACTTGATCAGAAAAAAACCAGGTCAATCAAACACATTCATATATGGTTACAGCTTACAGACAATAATAAATATTCCTATAAAATTTAGAGAGAAGAAGAAAAGGAATCTGCTATCCTATACAAGAAAAGATCAGTTATTTGCTACATGAGGAAAATGGAAAGCATAAATAAACGAAGTACAGAGGTGTTTATGAACATTGATCAAATTCCCTTGAAGGTTTAATTGAAAAAAAAAACAGCAAACTGGAATTAGCTAGTACCTAACTACTCAGATGACATTATTAGCTCACTGAATTCAAGCCTTTCACTTCTTTTGCATTAAATAAATACACAAAATTGTTAAATTTGTTATGATAGATATAGCCATCACAAGGTTCAAGCTATCAATTAAACAAACAAAAAAGGAGGTTCATCAAAAGAAACCTGTAACATTATAATACAAACACAAGGTGGACAAACCATGAAAGTTCATAATTATCAGACCATGTGGCCAAGCATTTCCTGTTAACCTGCAGAGAACCTCATCAGAACAGTGAGTCTGATTAAACTGCCTCAGTACTCTCAGGAAGAACCCAGATTCCGGTATGTGAGAAAAAATGTTGACCATAAGAGTATTATCGATTTCCAGACCTCAAAGGAAGAAGAGAAATTACAATGGCTCCTGGGCAATTCATTCACTGGAAGCATCAGTGGACTCTGTATCACCTGACAAAGTCAGAAGCTCCATCAGCTGCAAACGGTATTCTAGACCTCTGAGATAGTGTCCCAATAGCATGCACCTTAAATCAGGGGAAAAGAAAGACTCAAGTAAGGAGCTTAACAGTCGAAATAATCCAATAATCATACAGAAGCTTAAAAAGATTGAAAATTGTCCTAACCAGAACACCAGGCGAGCAAGGTAATCCCGAGTTACTGAAATGAGCGGCTGGAATTGAATGGAAGTGTTCTCAAGAAGTTCAGTACAATCTTCATCCTTACCAATCCCAATTGATGTGTTCTCTTGGAGTAGAGAAGCCTTTGAGTGCATCTTAGGAGAAAGGGTTGCGAGGAGACCATGTATGACACTATGAATGGTCTCTTGCAACTCCGGGGATGTTGGTTCTGACAACTCAGCCACCTGTCCACGAAACAGCAGTACTATAATTAGACACACAAGATAGAATCACTGAACGAACCTTCAAAAACGGATTCTTTTTTCTTTGAACCCTAGGTTCATGGTCAAAAAGCATCAAGAGGAACGTTCTCTGTCTACTTCCTTAACGGTAATCATGTATTAATATATCAAAGGAAAGAACAAACCCATTGTACAAGAAATCACCAGAAAGTTGCCAAGAAACATAAAGCACTAACACTATAGCCAAGCACTAACACTATAGCCTCTCAATCCACAGGAAATCAATAGAATTCCCAAAGAAATTATTGTTGAAGAAAAAAAAATTCCTATGAAATATGGCATCCAACAGCTTGAACTTTGGATCGAGATCCCCAATTAGGGTTCCTGAGATTTTATCAAAATATGAGCATGATTTGATGGTTGGATTGCTCAATCTCAGAAAACATGTAGTATATGATCTTCTAGAAACAAAGGTACTAGTTGCAGGAAAATAGAAGAATACTTGTTAATGGATGAAAAAGATGATGGAATAATAAGAACAAACAGAGATTAAACACCTGGGCTTCACACCGCAAGGTGATTTGATTGGATCAAACACCAATCTAGACCTTGATCACACAAAAGGGGTTCGTTGATCAAACAGAAGAGGTTCTTGATCGAACACGAGATCTTCAAACAAAAAGAAGAGCAGCAAAACATAAACTCTATTTATCAAATTCGTGTACAGTGCCTGCCACCCTCACAATCTTATATAGAAAACTCAAAAATAGACTCAGACACTGAAAAGGAAAGGCCTGACACAATCCTTAACTAATAAGGTAACCTAAACTGACTAGGAAACTGAAATAACCAAATCTTGAACTAATAAGTAACCTAAACTGACTAGGAAACTCAAATAACTCAATCTTTAACTAATAAGGTAACCTAAAATGACTAGGAAACTTAACTAACAAAGAAAAAAAGACACTAACTTAACTAATCCTGTATGCCTAGCCTATACCCATATTATAGGCCCATTAAAGTGGCCCATTACAATGAAAACCCATGGGATCAAAGGCCCAACCCATATATAACCCAACCCAATGTTTATTTCCATTAAAATTAGCATATTTAGGTGAGCTAACTGCATCACCTACCCAGGACAGAAAAGCTTTATTTTAGTTAAGCCTGAAGCTATCACAGAGCATGGTACTTAAATCTTAATTACCTTTCAAATAGCTCTACATAGGCACAAAGAACTACCCGTTAATCGACAATGTGCAGTAGTGGCCACCTTCTAAGGCAGGGCATTTACCATGGGGTCATAGATTTGTGAAAGATCTTGTAGTAATTGGATGAATCATATAAAGAGGGAAAATTCTTTAAGAACTTTTCAGCTCCTTGAAGTGGCTCCTGAGGTTTTTCTGTGTGTGTAGATCAAACAAGGTTTGCAAGCTCTCATAATTCAGGCCTCATGTGGAAGAACCAAAAAATAGCTACACTAGAAAAGAGAATATAAGGACTTTAAAATAAGAGAAAAGGAGAGAGAACGAAGATAGAATGATTGTCGATTTTGTAATTTCTTCCAAATCAAGAAACAGTCTTATCAACCCTTGAGATAGGCATTGATGGAATCTCACCACTCAGAAATTTTCATAGCCAATCTTTAAAGTATACCATAAGCCTGAGAAAGATCTGTTTAATACTCCATAGATTCTAAATTACAACTTTAGAAGGTTTTAACCCAAATTTATAGATTAATACGAGTGATCAGCCAAACCTGCACTAAGTGCTCAAGGGCCTAACTTTGAGTTAAAGGTTTATCAGGGGAAGATGAATAAAAAAGAAAAAATTCCATTCAAATTAAGCTTTATTAAGAAAACCATCCAATTTATGCCATACTAAACAGAAAGGAAACATTGAAGAATCTCTATCTCTTTCAACTTCTCAAATTGTATAACCCTCTTTCCAAGTTCTGAAAAGATTTTGTTGTAGATTACACATACATGCACCTTTCAGAAAATAAATAACTGATTATTCCATGTATATAGCATTCAAAATGAGACTTATTAATTTGAATTGAGCAGTCCTTGCAATAGGACAACTCCTAAACCACCATGAATCCACTAAAATTAATGAGATTTGGTGCCTAATACCTCAACCAAAGGCCTTTCACTCTGAAAGCGATGATAATGAAATCCCCTCCCCCCAATCACAAGAGGGATGAGTCCAAACCTTACAGCCTCTTGATTAACAAGAGTGAAGTGCTCAACCCAACAAAAGAAAATGAAAAATATATAAAATCCACTCAGAAATGCAAATGCATTTTTTTGGTCCAGAGGAAGGATATGCTGAGGGTTTGGTCTAACAGGGCATTCTTCTCCATGAGTTATGTTGATTGCCTCATGTTCAAATGGTAATCTACTGTCTTCCTAGATATCCTGAATCAACAGCAATCAACCTTTTCACCCTCTGGTTCTTGAAGAAAAGTAGTGTCCAGCACCAATTTAGTTGAGGAGAAAATGTTCAGGTGAAAGTTACATTGTTCTTCTCTCCCTCATCTGCACTTTCCTTTTCCCATGAACATCCTCCAGCCCTTTCGGCAGGAATAATTAATAGTGCTTGACCAGATTTTGAAATACTTTAAGCTTTCTGCACCTCTGGTTAGGGGACTCTTAAATGGGATGTAGGATCCTTTCTATTCCACTGGATAGCAAAAGAACCAGGTTTCTATTCAAAGCCATTTTGTCATTTGCTTCTGAAGGAGATCCTCCAAGAATAGACTTTGTCAAACACCTTGAGAGTCAGTATCAACAGGTCCCAGTACCCATATTGGCGTTAGAGATGACATGAAAAACAGTACAGAATCATGCCAGAACCATAGTACTAAATCTCGTTTCAGAGGGCCATTTTGGCAACCTTAGTATTTTTTTTCTGAGTATTGCTTGGCCATTTTGGGGTGCAAAGTGCCAAAAGGAGTGAAATACCGAAACGAAATAACCAAAATTTCATCGAAACAGTGCATTTTTTAGACCAAAATGAGTGAAACTTCCGAAATTTTGTATTTTTTCATTTCGGAGTAGCATTTCATCTCGGTAGAGTCGAAATCTCAGAATTCGGCAAGATTTAGTACTATGGCCAGAACTATATAGGGCATGACACAAGTAAGACCTTGATTGGGTACATGTACATCCCTATCTGGAACCAGATAAATGAGCCAATACAGATTGTGGATCCAGATCTGCCTCAAACCAAATGTAGATCCTAGTCTGGAAGTAGATAAATGAGCCATCCAGATCAGAAATTGTTGAGCCACATGTGACACGACACACAATATTCAAAAGAATCCAATCTATAATCAATATTGGGAAGATTGGGATACCCATATATCATTTTCAGTATTTTTTAATGAATTGGATATGCTAAGGTCCTCCTCACTCAGATATCTGATTTTAAATCTGAGGCCGGTGGCCCTACAGGTTGGAACCAAGAAATTTTCTACCTTATCAGAAGTCTTCCCATACTTGTACAAGCAACCACTCAGTATAAGAAGAGAAAGAAGAATTTTGTGTTAACATAAAGATAAAGAAGAATGTGTTAATGTTGAATATATCAAACAATAACTCCTTATAAAAAACCACAGTTCATGGATGTCTATCAAGTAGCAGGATCTGTGATGAAAGAGACCGGCCCATTGACTACAAAGATCATAACCATCTCTAAAACATGTAAGTCAGCAGCACAAGTAAGGTTCTGTAATCAGAAAATCTAAGAGCAAGTTAGCAGCACGAAGAGTGTAAGCTCCCTTTTTAACCAATTACTTGCTGCTCAACCGCTTACCTTATATCAACACATCAGGAGCCTGACCTCAATATGAAAACCTAGTAACCATTAGCCCCTTGCGTAGTCACAGAAAATGAATGGGAAAAAGAGAAGGAAACGGAGGAAGATCTGACAAATCATCAAAAGGAGGATGGTGCAAGTAATATTTCAAGATTCCATAAAGAATGATACAAGACAAGTAATAAACTACCATAAAACAAATTGATACAATCTAATGGCATACAATGACAAAATTTCAGAGAATAGAAGATTGACAACAATATCTCATACATAACTACAGAATTTAAAAAATATATATTTCTGGTGCAATACCAGTATCTACATTCTACATCTTGTAATAAAACATTACAGGGCAAACCTTTTCTGGTTGCAATGATCTTAGGTAGTCCAGCAAATCATTCTTTTCTTCCCCAACGAACTGTTGCATTTGAAGCGCAGCATTTTTCCGTTTGATTTCATATAGTTCCTTCATATTTCAAAGAAGATAATGAAATACAAATAAAAATAAATACACCACAAGATTGTGATCACAACTTTACAAGCCCCTACGGCAGAGAGCAAATATACTAATGTTCTTCTGGGCAAAACTTCTGGAGCATCCAGAAGCCAGCTTTTGGAGTGGCAAAAGGTGGGTCCAATGAAATTCCTCGTGATGGAATCTTTACAGCCACATAAGCCTGCCAAACCCCCCCCCAGCTTCTTCGTTTATTGGGTAGGAGACAGTAAATACTCTATCACAAGGAATCTTTGGAACAGGCCCTTTGCATATCCAAAAGCTGTCTTCAGAAGCTGTCCAAACATGCACTAAGAGCACATGCAAAGTAGCAAATTCAATGGAGTTCCTCCATGCATTATACATGTGAAACTAACATAACAAGAAGGAGATATTTCAGAATATGAATATGCAGAAATCATGGTTGATGTTCTACTCAACTACGCAAGTTTGCGAAAATCATCAATAAATTTGCATACTGAAGATCTTCGAGTCTTAAACTAAAAGACACTAACTTCTTTTCATTACTTAAATTTTTATACAATTAAAGTTTCGATTCACTGACAAACAGATTTTTTCATCTGTATCTGTAAGTTTGTCCTAGAAAGGCAGTCTTTTTACATCAAACAATAAGACCAAAGAAATCTAGATGGCAATAATCAATCAAAAACCTATTCCAAAAGAAACAACCAACATATATTCCAACCAATTCGCCATGTGCAACAAAAGGCAATGCACCAAATATCAATGACTAGAAATTAATGGGGATATCTTCAATCTCAAATAAACTTCAGGATAACATCATTTCATAGTGTTTCTTGTGAGAAGTAACGATATTGTGGTTGGAGGACGAATATCTAAGAATATAACTACCACAACAACAACAACAACTCACCCTAATCCCAACTAAATGGGGTCAGCTACATGGATGCTTGCCCTCCAATCAGCTCTATTCAAGCTCATATTTGATACAAGGTCTAAGCTATGCATGTCTTTCCTCACCACTTCTCCTAAGGTCATTTTAGATCTGCCCCTGGATCCTTTAGTTCCTTCAATTTGAATCAAATCACTCCTCTGTACTGGAACATCCAAAAGCCTCCGTTGAACATGGCCATGCCACCTCAAACGACTTTCTCATAGCTTATCATGTATCAAAGCATCCAAGAATATAACTAGTTAACCACATTTAACCACAAATAGGTCATGGACATGCATATATTGTGGGTATGCAATAAAAATATCAATGCATATGAAACCAGAAAATGCATTCAAGCAATGAGCATCAGATAGATATGATATAATTGGGCAAAACAGAATTGAAATAAGATAGTGTCATCTAGTATTCTCGTATGCCATTATCATTTAGTTTTAGGTTATTCAATGTAAGTCCATCACAAAAATATTAAAAAAATAAAAAAGAAGTGAAAAGAATCACTATTGCACGGAACCAAAAAAAATGCTTACTACTAGTACAAGAGGCAACCCATACCTTTTTGACAGAAGAAAAACGAGACTGCAAGTGAAGAATATACTGCCTAGCCTCAGGAGTCATTTCACCAAGACCTTGAATCCCCAGACCCTCGTGTGATAGGTCATCTTCAAATCTTTCAGATTTACGTAACAAATCATTTTCTCCAGAAAATTCAAATGTTCTCTGCCCACTATTGAGTGACATCCCGTGAGCATCAGTTTTAGTATTTTCTGATTTTATTTTCTCAAAATTCCCTTCGTCTATCTGAAAGTTCTTTTCAAGACAAAGCCTATATTCAGCATTGCGTAGTGTATACCTGAAATATATCGAGGGGCCACTTATTATTCTTCCCCCCCTACTCAGTGCAGAGAAAATGAAGTACTAACAATATAAATTGCCGAAAAAGGTATCACAGGAAACGAATATAAATAATACCCCGTCATCATTGAAGAAACCAACAATTTGGATAGGGGCTCCCAGAAACCCTCAATTAAGACTTGAAACTGGTCAGAAGGGAGCAAGCCTAGCATACCAGAGATAGTCCTTTTCATGGCATCCACTGTATTAGGTGGGACATCCTTTTGTATAAGGCTCACATCCAGAGGTTCAATCTCTTGAATTAGATTCGAGAGAATGGATTTCTGAAACACAACAAAACCCAATGTATGAATTGCAAAACACAATGTAGTATAATCATCCTCACAGCAAAGTTTAAAGAAATAAAGCAAACAGAACAGTTTAAATGAACTGGAATTCCATAAAATGGGGGAATTGTTACCGGAATTAAAACGAATCGAATCATAGTAAGGTGAGAGAGAATTCGAAGAAATTAGAGAGAGAAAACCAGACCTTAGAGGAGTTGGAGGAGTGCGATTTGCCATTGGCGTTGAGCTCATCGAAGGAAGCAGAAGTAGACGAAGCAAAGACCTTAAAGGGCCGTAGCTTTCTGGCGTGATTACTCGTAATAGGTCGGAATTGGGAGCGAGAGAAGAGGGACCGCGAGCGAGGAGGACGGTGAGGGGAAAAGAGAGGAAGAGAAGAAGGCGGAAGGAGAGAGGCAAGGGTCTGCATCAGACCCCAATTCCGAACAAACCCTTTTCTTCTCAGGTGCCGTCTCTCTACTCTAGTCTCCCTCCGCCAAACCCCTACCCCTACGGCTGTAGTCTCTGCAATCGAAATTTACAAGTTTCAAACTTCGGAGTTGTGGAACTGTGGTGCGGGTCGGTCTGTGGACAGCGTGGCAGTGGGGTCTGGTCTCTCGCAGGCGCCCGTGTTGCATGTGGAACGCGTAAAGTTGTCGAGACGCTAACGTAAGCGAGCAACGCCTCAACTGTTTTCTTGGCCCAAACCCATCATACAAGATCGATGTGGTGACGGGCGAGCACGGTTCAAGGAAACAGAACCGGATGGCCGAGCCGGTTTTGTATTGAAATGATCTCAGTTCCAATCGATCCAAATTTAGAATCGGATCTCTTGAACTATGCTTGTGATGTGATATTCCAATAAAGGAAAAGATAAGGCACAACTACGCCTCGAACCATTTCATCCAATTTTTTTGAAACTTCTACTTTATTCCATTGGTTCTGTACGAAGACTCGAAGGAGTAGGGGACTTATATAATACGTATGGAATCTAACCTCCAATGCCATGAGAACACGTATAATAAGGTCAAATCAGGGATTGGTTTAGAGAGTGAGGATCCATGACCCAGTTGAATACCCAACCATAGCTAAAGCATGCGCAAGGAACTGTACACGTGGCCTGTCAAAGGCACAATCATTGACAATATTAACAATACTGACAAATTCAGTTAACGGTTCCCGCTCGGATCTCTTACTTAACTTGAAAAATATGCAACCCTAAAGAAGGAGAGGGGAGAAGCAACATCATATAAAGGGCAATTGAGAAAAGAGGGAGGTAAGATCTTTATGATTGATCCATTGTTTGAGACTGAGAGGCTCTAGAACCAAACTTTTCGTCTCCGATCCTGTTAACTGTTGTATTGTTTTAAAATCTAATTTAGGCATCGAAGAATTTTCCCCCGAAAGTCATTCTGAAGCTCTCACCCGCTCTGCTTTTTGGTTCGCTCTGCTTTTTGGTTTTATTGTGTGTAGAATCAGACCAGACCAAGGAAGCAAGATATCGACAATAATATGATGCTCCAAATCTGAGGCACTATTTTGGTATTGTGGGCCCTTTATATATGAATTATGAGGCATTCTCTCCCCGTACGTCCATTAATTTGACATGAAAGATACCGAATATTTGGGTGACATATAAATGTAACAGCCTCCCTTTTCAATGTAGTTGAGTTTTTCTTTTATCTGTGATGAATTAAGAATCTCTTCACCCATCACTTTATTAGTGTTCAAAACTTCAAGGAGACACTTGGCAGTCAAGTGCATTTCTGACTTCTTACTGAAAAAACAGGGAATAATTATGACCATCAATTCTATAAGAATCTCTTCAACACTTTTGGTAAACCAAATCGAAGGTATTGTTTCCCTCCACCTCCTAAATACAATTTGGATCCTCTACTACCGAGCTGCCTGGTACGATCGTGCTGCCTAGATACGGTAAGGTGTGCAATGACCACCTTACCTCTACCCGAGCGCCTTGCCCGAGTAGGGATAAAACAGTCATTGCATGCCTCACTGTGTCTAAGTAGCATGGTCCTGCTGGGCAACTCGGCAATAGAGGATCTAGATCGCTCCTAAATGAGGTTTTATGCACTGGTCATGGTTTGAATTTTAATTTTTGGGTCAAATAAAGGGTTGAGCGGTTGACCTATAAATATTCTCAATTGACAGATATGTCCCAAACCATCCAATTAGATTGGACGGTCCTCCTTCACCCTGTTGAATGCCTCTCTCTTGTTTGTATTCTACTTATGCTCCATTCATGGATTAAGTGCAAGAAATGGGATCAAGTATCGGCCATCTTGGAAATCGATACAATATTGATATGGATTGGCCTACATTTGATAGTTGTGCCCTTGATTTTTCTAAATATTGAATTTTTTTGACAATCCGCCAATCTGTATTGTTCCACTGATACAGGAGCGACTAGATATCAGAATCAACCTATGCCAATATTGATATGGATCATCCGATACTATAGATTCGATATTGACACCTCAAACCATGGCTCCATTCTCTATTCGAACGATTGCTCTTTAAAAATCACTCCTTATGAGATGGAGAAAGTTTTGGAAATAGATCCTCTCTAGTATGCATCCAACGCCTGTGCTAGCATGATAAGCACACATCCCGGTGTGCATCATGTCAACCCAATCATCGGAGGATTCGGCTCCTCTCCTGCGAGCCCAACACCCAGGGAGTGTCCAGTGAGGCATCCAATTGCTAGGTTGCTGGCGCACGCCAGGATGCGTGTCGAACCCTACTTAAGCATACATCCCCATGTACATCCAACAACCCAACTGTTGAATGCCTCATTGGACACTCCCTGGGCGCTAGGCTCACAGGAGAGTAACCCAATCCATTGTTGATTGCATACGAAAGAGGCACCCATGCCCCAAGGAGAGGATCTGAATCCAAAAATTTTGCTTCACCCATGGGAAAAGAAACTCAGCCATCTAAGATCATTATGTTAGGGTTTAGGGTTTAAGCACAAAGTTGCTTAAAGCATTACACCCTGAGTATCTAGTTTGGAATACCCAGACTGCTACCTCCCAGCTAGTATATATAGGAAAACTAGGGTTTAGGTCAGATGGGCTAATTACTAAATTGCCCCTCACAGCCTGGGCATTAATACAAGTAGGATTATATGAGAACATATAAAGGGATATTACATAAATACCCTTACAATCTCCTCCTATGTTCTACATATATCCATTACACATGTATAGGAACCATTGTTCAATCAGAATTGAATCAATATAAATTGAATATCAATAATCCAATAAATCAAATAAGGAATAAGTAAACTTCAAGAAATAAAACTAGGGTTTTAGATCAAAACTAAACCCAACAATAAATCCAGTTCCACATGCAAGTGGCTAAACCAAAAGAAATAATCAAAAGGAAAAGTCCTTGCAATCCATGTGACTTTACTCATCAAGTAAGTCATCCTCATCGAGATCCGATTCAACCGTTCTCCTCCATCTTCGCCATTCTCGTAATTTGTCAAATATGAATTTCATAAGATATTATGAATTCAATCATTTGCACAATAGTATCTAGTTCAACAATAAGAACTTAGTACATTTCATATATGGTGAAGGTAAATCAAAAAACAATAAGCATCATCATCAATTTTCTTTACAAGAACTCGATCCTATATAGTCTCTATCATAAGGACCATACCATGTTTCCATTTGGAATATCGTATTCGTCATATCATCATAGATTTATGTTGTATCATCAAATTTGGAATGGTACACCATACTATGAAAGACATGTCATCAAATTTGGAATGACATAAAGACTAGCACAATATCATTGAAACATATCGACATTTTCCATATTCCTTTGTGGAATAACAAAGTAAGGAGACTTCACATGAAAATTTGCTACCCCATCAAGTTTGGAATGGTTTCACAAACCCCCATACTTAGTAACCTAACTAAGTTATCGAAACATGTAAATCGTCCCGAATGCTTACCAAGGCTAGATGAGATTCGAATAATTCAAAATAATATCGGGTTAGGTTAAGACTCGACTAAATGGTCTTTAATCCCATCTCCCCGTAATTTTGAATGTTCGATCTTTGTTCAATCCCTTTGTAAGGGCATCTCCCGTATTATCCTTCGATCTCACATCAATCAAAGTGATAATCCCTTGTCTCGTTCTATAATTCAGCATGGCCTGTTTTGCATCGATGTGTCTCCTCTTACCATTAAAGAGTGAGTTATTCACAATTGTCTTTGTTGCTTAATTATCACGTAATATAGATATAGAGTTTAACTTAAAACTCCTCAATGGAATATCCATAATCGATCATTTATCCACTCGCTTCATCTCCGAGCTAGAGCATAAAGTTCCGATTCCATAAATGACAGAGCAATACTAGTCTGCTTTTGGATTTCCATGCTGCTCCTCCTATCAGTAAATACATAACCACGGTGGATCTGCTGTCTCCCAAATCCGAGCACCAAGATGCATCGAATATCCTTCCAAAGTTGGAGGATGTCCATTATAACATAAAGCATAACCTTGAGTACCCTTAAGGTATCTCATCGCCTCGATAGGGCATCCCAATGCTCTTTTCCAGGATTATTAGTGAAACGACTCAAGCATGCCTACCGTAAAGGCTATGTCCGGCCTAGTGCAACTCATTGCATACATGAGACTACCAATCGTTTAGAATAATCTAACCGATTCATGGTGTCACCCGTATTAGGTTTCAACCGCTTGTTGTAGTCATAGGGTGTCTCAATCGGTTTACAATCACTGTATCTCCAACTAGAAAGTAGCTTCTCAATGTAATGAGTCGATTAAGGGTGATCCCTTGCTCACCGAAGCTTACTCTCATTCCAAGAATGGTGTCTACCACACCAAGATCTTTCATGTTGAATTCTTTGGACAAGGTTTCTTTAATGTCACTCACTACGAGAGAGATCGTAACCTAGAATCAACATGTCGCCTACATACAAGCAAATAATCGCGACCTTGTTTGACTCGGACAAAAAATAAAGGCACTTATCCGAGTTCTGGTTTGAAAACCAAAGCTCTTTACTGTCTTGTCAAACTTCTCATGCCACAATTTAGGTGCTTGTTTAAGACCATAGAGAGATTTGTTTAATTTACAAACTCTTTTTCGTAACCTTCCATGACAAACCCTTCAGGTTGGTTCATATAGATTTCTTCGTTAGGTCTCCATTAAGAAAAGTCGTTTTACATCCATTTGATGCACAACATAGTGCTCAATAGATGCTATGGCAAGAAGAATCCTTATTGTTGCCAAATGGCGTAATCGGAGAGTAGATGTCAAAATAATCTATCCCTCTCACTGTTTATAGCCCTTAGCTACTAATCGTGCTTTATACCTGGCTATAGACCCATCCGGATTAAGTTTCTTCTTCAGCACTCCACTTACACCCTATTGTCTTGGCCCCTCTAGGCAGATCAACAAGGTGCCAGGTCTCATTCTCGCATTAAAGAGCTCATTTCCTCATCAATGGCTTCTTTCCATAACAGGAGTCCCCGGATCTCATCGCTTCCTTATAGGTGGATGGATCAGCCTCTAAATGGTAGGTCACAAAATCCTCACCAAAATTCTTGGGTACTCGATCTCTAGTAGATACTCTTCTAGATTCCGATTCAAGGAGCAAAGTGTGGGAGTAGTGTCGAAACAATTGGTTGATTCCAAAGGTGATTCTCAGTAACCACTTGACCAAACCAGGCAAGGTGTGCCTTTATCTCTAAGGAATTTATCCTCAAAGAATATAGCATCCCTAGATTCTATCACCACATTGGTTGATAGATCCAAAAACCGGCCTGCAAGACTGCTCTTCCGCACAACCAAGATATACACAAGTGTTTGTTCTAGTTCCCACCTTAGGTCTCCTAGGTCTTGTATCCTAACATAAGCTACACAAATTTCAAACCTTAAGAGTGTCATATCTACAGGATGATTATGCCATAGTTCATAAGGTGTAGAAGTCGTTTTGAATGTGGTAGTCTATTTAGAATGTGATTTGCAATAACATCGCTTCTCCCCAATAGCAAGAGGGCATACAATGCCAATAACATGGAGTTTAACATCTCGTTAACGCCCCGTTCTTTCTTTCAGCTATGCCATTTGATTGAGGTGAGTAAGGAGCAGAGTTTCAAGGATTATGCTCAGGAGCAGGAATTCCTTGAACTCGTCAATTTGTATTCTCCTCCCTATCACTTCTAAATCTTTTAATTTTCAAGTTCAACCGATTTTCTACCCTATTCTTAAAAATTTTAAATTTTTCAAAAGCTTCATCTTTAGATTTTAACAGTATAAATGACAATATCTAGAAAAATCGTCTATAAATGTTATCAAATACTTCCGACCTCCTCTAGTTGTGTAGCTTTTAAAGTCACAAATGTCGAATGTATAAGTTCAAGAAGTTGAGTGCTCCTAGAAACCGGTCCTGAACGGTTTTCTAGTTATTTTAGTTTGAGCACACACTTCACATCTCATAAATCTAATTGAAGTATCTAATGGAAAATTATGAGTTTTAGCTAGTTTGAGCATTTTCCTATAGTTCACATGTCCTAACCTACAATGTAGTATTTTGGGATCAAGTAAATTATGGTTAACCTGGTTTATTGTCTCATTAGCTAAACTCAACCTAAACATACCATTCAAATTATAAGCACATCCAAAATAAAAGGAGTTAACAGACAATGTTACTTCTACCACTACTAAAAGTAATAGACATGCCAAGATCAAGCAAAATTCCAATAGAAATTAAATTCTTTTCAAAACCATGAAAGATTTTAACATTTTTCAAAGTTAATATTTTACTCGATGAGAGAACCAGGTTTGTCCCTTGTTGAGCCACTTCCACGACGTCTCCATTTGCAACAATGGATGACTCGCTACTTGAACAACATCGGTGAGCGTGTCCTTGCTATTGCAAACATGACAAGTCGCTCCAGAGTCTAACCACCAATCAAGATGTATCGCCAACCCCTTACCCTTGCCAATCATGGCAACAAAGTTAGTAGGCTCGTCTTGTCCACCAAGATGTGAACTTCCTTCCGTGGTGTGTCGTTGTTCCCTTTCTTAGGACCCCTACACTCGGATGCATAGTGACCCCACTTTCCACAGTTGCGTGCACTTGCCCCTCTTTTTAAAATTAGGCTTTTGGCCTCCAACGTTGGGGTTCTTTCTTAGGTGGCTTGGATCGCTAGATATTTCTTGGGTTGTGAAACCAAATTGGCGTATGCCGTTGTTGTTTCACCATCTCCAAGTTATTCCTGGCTCTGTTCTTATCTTCGATTCTAATGAACCGTTTGAGATCATCCAGCCCCACTTGTGTTTTCTTTCCGTGCATCTCAGCTTTAAAGGAATGCCAGGTAGAGGGTAACTTAAAGATAATTGCACCCACTAAGAATGCATCAACAACGGGATGTTTTCTTGGTTCAATTTTGTTCTCAAGTTCTCAAAGTCCATATTTCGAAGTATCTCCTTATCTTCTTGAAACTTGAAGTCCATAAACTTGTCAACCAAATGAGTTTTTGATAGGTCCTCCTCCTTTTTGAATTGGGCTTCTAGGTTTTCCCAAATCTCTTTTGCAGCCTCATATTTACTATAGGTCTCTGCCACCTATCCGAGGCGTAGCTCAATAGGTAGTCTTTGCAAAAGTCTTCGCCACTTATCCATTGGGCTTCGTAGGTCCGCATAATCGAAAAATTTATTTACTACAAGTAGCAAATATTGAGGATTTTCCCAAACCGAGTCCTCCTTTTCCAAGAATCGAACTCGTAACCACTAAAGCTTTCCAATTTGATCATCTCAATGGGCAGCGTGTTCTCCATATTAAGTGATTTGTTTATATGCCCAAACAAAAGATCAAATAAAAAAATAAATGCTCAGGAACAGCACACTGAGATGGAGAACCCTGGATTTAGATGGAGGAAAAGATCGCGACGGTGCATGGTATCGACACTTGTAATGTACACGCTAATGCAGGCTGCTAGCGCGGATGTTGGCTGCTCGCAGATAATGGCCGAACCCAAAAAGATTTGATAAATTAAATCAAAAGTGTTTTTTTTTTCAATGAAGGACAGTCAATTCAATTTCTTGAAAACGACTTTGAGTAAAGAGCTTGCTGCCAAGTGCCAACGATCAAATCAATGCTGATTTTTTTTTTTTTTTTTTAATAAGGCACCAACACCATAAAGCTTCTTTAGCTTTTGTCAAAAAAGTTTCTGACAAAACAGAAACGAAGACTACAGAAAGCTTCACTGTTTGTTTTTCTTTTTTTTTTTTTTTTTTAATCAAAAACAAACTTTCAACTCCTTTTGTCTCATTCACCTTCAATCAATCAAATCAAACTACTATTCTTTTGAATGATAAATCAAAAAATAATGCAATCAAGGCCAAAGTCGATTACACATATGGGCCCAGCATCGTGACGATCTAAGAAATCCTGCAGGTGAATGAAGACATCGAAGCTGAAGCCGATCTCAGAATTCTACAAAACCCACGATCAACAAAGCCGATTAACAAAGCCGATCTCTCAATTGAGGAGAAAAATTCTGCAAAAACCCACGATCAAACAAGAGCCGATCTCTCAAAAATAAATTGTGAATTCGAAAATTCAAAGCCGATCTTGATCGCGAGAAACAAAAATTCTAATGCTTTAAGATTGTTAGGGTTTAGGGTTTAAGACAAAGTTCTTAAAGCATTCACCGAGATCTAGTTTGGAATCGGGCACGCTCTCAAAGTAATATATAGGAAAACTAGGGTTTAGGTCGGATGGGCAATTACTAAATTGCCCTCACAACCTAGACATTAATACAAGTAGAATTATATGAGAATATATAAAAGGATATTACATAAATACCCTTAGACATTATTACTCCAGCCAAAAACAAATATTGATCATCCTGGATAAATTTTGCCTTCATTGTGACTTGAGGAAAACTCTTCCTTAGAGGATATGTAATAGATTTCAAATATAGCCAAATGTCCAATCATTGAGAGACCTCCACCAGACAATACTTTTGAGACACGGACGCTGGTTCTGAGAATGGGTTATTGTTGGTTGTCAATTTGTGAGGGAACATAATGCAGCCATGAGTCACGTGGTTTGCGAGGCATATCTTACCCTAAGAAGGCATGGTAAACTTACACTTGTAACCTTTACTTTTTTCCTTTAGATGTGAATTTCAAATTTCAATTTTTTTAAAATTCAGTTCTGTCATTTTGATGTGATTTTACATATTAATCAATAATCCCCTCATGTCCTGCATTTTCTTTTAGTGCGGGGTCAAGCTCGTCTTGAGACTTTCCATTTTCCAATAAAACACATACCTCTAAGTTTTGTAATTCAAATAACATGCGCTGGTCACGTTTTAATGTATAAATCATTTCTTATCAAAAAATATAAATAAAACATTGTGAAAGAATATTTTGTATTTTAATATGTTTTTTGATGAAAGTGTAATTACACAAATCACACATCAATTCCAAAATTTTAACCAACTTTTAGGATTGTGGAATGGCGGATATACACAACACACACCCGATGTAGGATTAAACCCCCACACCTTTTCTTTCTTTTCTTTTTTTTTTTATAAAAGTGTAATCACACAAACCACATACCAATCCCAAAAGGTTAACCAATTTTTAGGATCGTGAAATGACAGATATACACAACACACACCACGCTCATACACTCAATGTGGGACTAAACCCACACATGCTTTCTGGTATGTTTGTTTGGAGAGAGAAGGAAAAATAAAATGCTTAGCCTTATTGGTTCTTGCTTGTTCTCTATACTAGAAACTCCCTTTGGATTGGGGTCCGTTTCTTGGACGGCATCACCCTATGAGTGTCCAATGAGGTATCTGATGGCTGAGTAGTGCTGTACACATCCCCGCAAATGCTCAATCAGCCATAAAAATATGTGCGACACAACCCAGCCATCGATGCCTCATTGGACACTCATTGGGCGATGTCCTCCAAGGAGAGGAGCCGAATCCAGCTCCATTCCTCTTGTCTATCAGTTGGTGGGGTCAAGGGATCAAAGGGCCCTTAATCATAGAAGCATCTCAATCTTTGTTTAATGGAAAAATTAAGGGTTTGTTTTTTCCCACCCACCACAGTGATTTATGAAGAATTTAAAAGTCAATATGAAAGCATCATATTGTTGTGGCTTGTGAGTAAACACATATTCCCTTCCAAACTGGAAAGTGAGATTGTGGGATTGTGGGAACAAAGCATGTGGGCTACAAGGGATAAAGTTTAACAATAAAGGAAAAAAAAGTAAAAGAAATTAGGCGCCTTATTCCCAGTCATGGTTGAAAACCCAAAACAGGCAAATTAGTAAGAAGCTGGAAATCAATAAATAAAGGAAGTGAACCACTCCTCTTCCCCATGGTGTCATTACATTTCGCAAGACTCTGACCTTTTTCTCTTTGGAATTTTTTTTTTATCTTTTTTTTATTCACATTAAGATAAAAAGGAATCATGGAATCTGTAATTCCTTTTAAATTTTTGAAGTAGGGTAAATTGTCTTGTGGTTGGTGTACCCATGGAAAGTTCCATCCAAACACTCATGAATAAGAACATCTTACTTGATTTAAACGGTCACATATCAAATTTTCACAGAAAAACCCAATCATTCATTCATCATTATAATTTTTAATTATTTATTAGTTTTTCAAAATATAATAAATCTTTAAATCTTTATTTTTTTAGTTCACAAATTTTGATTAAGTTAAATCATAGTTGTCAAGGCATTGCCTAGCGTTCAGGTTCCTTTTGTTAGACAACTAATTTGGGCAGGGGCATCTAGTCACCTTCTTGGTGTCACTTTGGCATCTAGACCTACTCCAATACCTTGGGTTGCCTAAACGCTGTGACAAATATGGTTAAAATTTGACAAGTAATCATAGTATCATGGGACTTATTTGTATATAAAATTCAAGCCTTGTATTTGTTCAAACAATGGAGGGTTTCTTGTAATTGGACCAAACTACAGTGGAGAGGTACATGTAAATTGCTCTATTATTAAAATAATATAAAGAAAAAAAATTTCCAATCACGTAGCCACTCTACCAACACTAGGGCCAATGAGGGGACATGCAAGGACATCAATGGGAGGATTTTTCATTTTGTAGGAGGGTGGAGTAGTCATTTCAAGAGGCTGTGTGTGCACACAAAGGCCATGCAACCATGCAACATTTTTTTTACTAAAATTAATAATTAATCGGACCGAGTTTCTCTCCACCCCCATTCATTGAGGGGCAGGAAAGGAAATGGATATTGGGGACCAAATACCCTAGGATGGTGGGTGATCGTCCACTATGGATGGTAGAAAACTCCATAGAGGAAAACTTTCTCCAATAATCTATGTGTATTATTTTTTCTTTTTTTCAACAATTTTTAAAAATTATGTGTCTTTCTTTTCTTTTTTTTTATCTTTCAAAGGTAAAGTAACGTACTTGCCACATGGCAAATCTTAGGTCCTCTTATTTTGTTTTGGTGAATAGGTCCTCTTACACAGGGTCATGCATAATGACCGCCTTACCCCTGCTCAAGCACCTTAGTTGAATGAGAATAAAACGATCATTGCACGCGGCCCTGTGTCTGCCCAGCAAGACGCAGCGCGCCAAGGATCTGGATCCTATGGACCATTAGATAGGCACCATAATAATATTACAATAAATAAATACAAAAAGAGAAGAAAAGGTACGGAAAAAGGAGGGAACCGGAACTCTCTTTTTTTACCAAACGCGTTTCGATGGTAACTCATAACTGTAAGGCGACGCGAGGTGGAGATGCTTCTTTGAAATTTCAGGCTCCGTTTTTTTTTTTTTTTTTGGTCGGCTCTGGTTTTCAATTCCTGCCTTGTGAAGAAAAAGAAAAGCGTAAGAAAAGACGTAAGCAAGAAATTGGTTTCTCGAATCTTCTTATTCGTGTGATCTTGCCTTTATGATTCTTTCTCCTGTAACAGTGTTCTTCTTCTCTCGTTCTTCCCCCTATATAATCACCAGATTACCTTCTCAACAGACAAAGAACACATCAACAGAAATTCATTCCTTTCTTCAATTGGTTCGTCGTTGGTTCTCTAGTTCGATCTTCTTTATCGTTTAAGTCTGGTTCGTCTGTTTGTTTTTCGGAAATGAGCGACCCCAAGTATGCTTATCCATATCCTGCTCAAGGTACCCTGCTTAAACTTTTAATTGTAATCTTGTTCATCTTACATATATGGTTTTCTGGTTGTTTTTTTCCTTTTTCTTTCTGAGATTGGTAGTTTTGATTTTTTTTTTTTTTTTTTTTTCAATTCAAGATGCAATTTTGCTATCAACCATACTTTTTTTTTTCCATAGTAAAGGAACCAGTATCTTCCTCAAGATTTACAGCTTTGTTTGCATCATCTTTAAATATCCCTTTTGGTTCTTGTATGATTATTACAATCCTTCTGAATTGATTGTGATCTGGGTATCGATGATGGGAATTTGTCTCTCTGTGACTGTGATGGGTTTGAGTTTCTGCACACCAAACTCCCCCAAACCCCAAAGAAAAAAAACCCTAATCTCTGAAAAAATGTTCATCTGAGTCCTATGTGTTTGACAAATCCCTCTGAATTGTGACAGGATATTACCAAGGACCCCCTGTAATGGCACCTCCCCAATATGCTGCTCCACCACCCAGGAGAGAACCAGGATTCCTCGAAGGATGGTATGTGATAAGCTAAAACTCGTTCCCAAATGTCTTTCATTTCTTTTAATGTTGTTCTGGGTTTTCTGAAGCTGAAACTCGTTCCCAAATTCCTCTGTTTTTCTTTGTGTGTGTTTTGGCAGTCTTGCGGCTTTATGTTGCTGCTGTCTCATCGACGAGTGTTGCTGTGATCCCTCCATTATATTCGTTAGTTGACGATGATGATGATGATGATGATCCTGCTACAGTTACTCAGAATTGTTATTCTCTGGTTTTCTTAGAATGTTTTTGCTTTTGATGATGGTGGAGTGAAGGTTTTGTTGTTGGACCTTGTTTTAAGACAACTTGATCTCTTCCAATCCTCTGTGTGAATACTCCACTTCTTTCAACTTCTTCTTCATCTTCTTCTTCCCATAATAATGTAGTGTAAATGTAAATGTCCAGAGAATTTTCTGGTTTTGTAGCTACTGTTACTGTTTCAATTATTATCCTTAGAAAATTATAACCTGTGATTGAGCAAGAGCTCTGGTTTTAGATAAGAATTGAGAATTGAGGCCATGAGAGAGTGTGAGATCATCAACCCAACCAATCCTTCACCCAAAAGTCAAAAAGAGTGGAAAGCAATATTGGATTCCATAAGCTCCTCACGCCTGCAACCCCCAACCACGGTTAAGCAGGAGAGGTAATTCCATGAATTGCTGCGAGCCGTGCTGCCTACCACCAGGTGCACTGGCAGTGGCTGTTGTCTTCGAGCGGAGAGAATTTAGTGGCGTCGATTATAGCGAAAAGTAATGGCGGTCGTGGCCCCTGGGGTTTCGTCTCTTTTTTATACTAATAATTGATTTGCATTTTACATCGTTGATACATACCTTTACGGTGAATGGTGCCAGAATGTACGCATTGCGAATTTATTCTCACGTCTTTTGATTGTGATTATAGCCATAGAGAGATGTTACGTGAAGTTAATCTAAACCATTGATTCAATTCATTGTTGACAAATTGACAAGGGAGGATATATACTTTTACCCAAAAATTTGGTGTTGTCATTGGTACTTTCTTAGAGAAACTTTTTGTGTCTTGAAGTGATTTCAAACTCAATGTGAAAATACAAGAGGATGGATTAGAGGTTTGATTAAACATTTGTCCAGATAAATATTGAGGAGAAAGATAAGACTAAAGAGAACCATGGACTTTTAAGTCCAAGGCCAATTTGATTAAGTCCGAAACATGGTTTGAGGAATCGGTATTGGATCGACCATTCTTGATCAATCCCAAATCAATGGCTTGGTAAGGATAAGGGTAAAAATGTAAAAATAATAATAAATTTTTAAAAAAAACGGGAGTAAACCTGACCGATCTAGACCGATTCAGATAAGTATCAACAAAGACCGATACCGATTACTAAAACCTTGGTCCGGAAAGTGTGCAATTAAAAAAAGAACCTTTCATATTAATGACATAAAATTCAAAAAAGAAGAAAGGAAGCTATTTCGCCTGTGGCAAATCGGGGCATTACAAACATGATTCCCAACAACTACAAAATAAAAGTTTTGATAAGGCAAAGGTCAACCTAACAAAGGCGGATTTATTTGCAACCAATGTGAATAACATTAACTTTGTTGAAAAACCAAAAAAAAAAAAATGGATCATTGACATGGATGCAAAATTCGACAATTGAATCAAGAGACCTAATATATATGAGTGTATACATTGGAATTTATCACCCTAGAAGACCCTTAAGACAATGATGACATAGTAGGAGTAGGACGGCTAGACATCGTTCTAGTACAAACGATCTCGAATCCACAAGGTAAGGGATAAGAACGAAAACATTAAATTTTAATTGATTTCAAGATAATCCTTACAAGTCCTAAAGAGACTTTTTATAATAAGTCGAATACAATTCAAAATTCAAAAAATTGCGCTAATAATTTAAAATTGAAATATTGCACCAAAATTCTATTTTTAAAATTTCGACAGGCCATTTTGCCTTCAAAACACGCCCGGATAGTCAAAAAACGCATGCATTAGCACCAATGCCATTGGTGCCCAAAGAGCTTCTCGAGATCTTCGATTTGATATATGACTCGACCCCTCTTGCTTAGTACCTCCAACCACTCTGGGTGGATTTTTACTGGTCCAAGTGGCTTAATTATAGAAAGCTATTTATTGTTTCAATCATTACCCTTGGAAAAATATAACCTATGATTGAGCATGAACTCTAGTTTTAGATAAGAAATGAGAATTAAGGCCATATGTGTGTGTGAGAGAGAGAGAGAGAGAGAGAGACCTGTTGCAGAAAGCCTTAATAAGGGCGTGTTTGGTTGAAGGTGTTAAACGAGTCGGATTCTTAAATTGGATCAACTTCTTAAGAATCTGGTTCATGTGAATTTGGATTCGGATAAAAAACCTGTTTTGTTACCCTGGGTCTATCAGGTGGAATCCAACTGAAAAACTGTTTGGTTGCCCTGGGTCTGTCAAGTGGAATCCTTCTGAATCCATATGTAAGACTGTTTGGTTACCCTAAGTCTGTCAGTTGGATTCTACTTAAATTTTGTCTAGAAAAATATTTTAACCTTGTTTTGTTATACAACGTATGCATACATTTAATATGACTTTATAAAAAATAAGATAATCAAAAAATTGGATTAAAATTCTCAAAAGAAAATGTTTCTCAATTTTTCATGTGTCCATAAAAATTACAAAATTAGCACTAATTGGTGTTATGTTACTTCAACAAAGCAAAACTCATAGCACGGGCATTTTCAAACAACAGAGATCTCTACATTTGGTAAAAAATCCATATCTATTTAATTTAAGTACATACATATAAAATTTTTGTCAAATTTCAAAGATGCCATTAAATTTGGGTTCTTGTGTGGATTAGTGTCATAACTGACTACGCTGTGAACAGTTGAATAAAAAGGGCCTTAATGGATTTGAACCACCATCCCTGGAACATACTCATGTTCCAAGTGCTCTACCAATTTGAACTAAAGACCCATCAAGTGGAGCTTGGAATTTACAAATAACTAAAATAAAAGAAAAGACTAACAGAAAACAAATCCTATGCTACCACCATACTCATTCAAAGCCTTTCCAAGTTAATTCTCCAATTCTGAATTGAAGCCCACAGATCACAAGAACCATTGGTCCAGTAAGTCCAGAAATAAAGAGAGAGCAGCCACTAGCATTGGACTTTTTTATTGCTTTTATCGAATTTTGGGTTCTTGGTTAAGCAGCTACTAGGTGAATAAGATTAAATGTTCATAGCTACCAGTGAAATGCCATATTATACACTAAAAAGAATACCACCCCTTCCAAATTACATTAAAAGATAAAAAAGAAAAGGGGGAAAACTGCTATTATTAGGTATCTAGAATAAACCATGGATCTATTTGAGTATTGAAAAGGAAATGTAAACATAGAGAGTAAAATCAGCATTCTACCATTGGCCTCAAATCAACTAGAACAAGATGGTTATCACTCCCACTAGAAACCAGTTTGTACCCATGTTCAATCAATAGAACAGCCAAAGCTTTACAGTTAGATATCACCTGGTATAAGAAGATGCAGATAGATTGAGTTGGATAAAGAGGGAAGGAAAATGGATCATTCTTTATTTCTTTTGAACATTGAAAGAAAAGTGATGTACCTGAGCCTGATAAGCTTTGAACTCTAGGGATTGAGCATGCTTCAAACACACAGTCAAACCCCTAATTGTGTGGTTATGAGGACCTCCCTACAAAGGCACAATATTTCGCAATTAAAGAAGCTGAACACAGAAATACATAGGATGGAACATGGGTCTAGATCAAATGTAAGATTAAAGAGCAAAAGTTACTTCCACAACTAAAACAGCAGTATTTGGACTTTCCACGGCAAGGTATTGATCGGATTAACCACCAAGCACACCTTGAATCACCACAAGGAAGAGCACACCACGATAGGCAGCAAGTCAGCAACAACAGTTTTTTTAAAACAGTAAAATCATGGCCTATAAAGCCCTTGCTCTTTTATTTATAACAAGCCACAAATAGAGTTCCAATCAAGATAGGAAACAACCCCCCTCCCAACCAACTCCCAAACAACTGGCTATTCCTTCTTAAAGTCTAAATAGACAATAAAAGGATGTGGACCCAAACATAAACAATAAAAGGTCAAAAACAAAATATATACTTAAACTGGACCATTGAATCACCAGTTCAACCGGGACTTAACTTAAAACAAGTAATTATCTACTTGTCTTTATCTTACTAATAAGAAATAGTAAAAAGTGAACAATTCTATCAGAACTCATCTTGTTGAAACTCTACAATAGCCAGCCTTTACCTATTCCCATCATAGGTGTAAACAAAGACATCACTCTGGAGTGCCACAATATAGTCCAAGGCAGCAAGGCGATTCTGATATTTGCTTAAAAGGCTCCAACTCTTCTTTTGTTGCTAGAGTGGAGTGGGAGAAGACATTCGGGTACTCAGCACGTAATGCAGCAATGCTGTTACTACCATAAATCTCCCCTGCAACTATGTAAATGTTTGTGGTGGAAGGATAACCCATGGCCTTAGAGGAAGAAAGCAGCCTCCTTGGGGACATTGGGCATCCACCTTGCAGCTGTCGTTCATTGCTATCAATCTCTTTTTCCTTCCAATGCTTCACAATGAACCTCATCATTCGGAGCTCTTCGGCTTCCTCTGAGGTAAGGTTGTGGCTGAAGCCAGTGAATGCAAGCATCTCTTTCTCATATCTGTAATCACAATTGGCATTGTTAGCCAGATTGAATTTACATACCATAAACCTCCTAAAGAAACCATGTCAGTAGGATGAATACCTCAAATGAAGAGCAATGTATGGGTTGCTATTGTTTGTTAGCCTATCAACTAATATCTTCCCAAGTTCCTCTATTTCTCTGCTGTACTGCATTGCCTAGTAATTAGCACGGCACCGGAGCTTCTGGATTGAACTCGAGAGGCCATTATTGGCAAGTCGTGAATCAGTGTGTATAAACTTTATCACCTTATGAATCTTTAACAAATGTATGTGCCCTCTGTAGTAACTAGCCTGCAGAAATTAAAAAACTTTTACAGCTCAAGATGGGAGTAGAGTGGAGTAAAATGCATGAAGGGTTTTGTTCAAAACACAGTCACAGACGTTGGACCAGGAAACAGGAGCCTTTGAAAGGGGTTTAATAGCTTCATAATTGGGTGGAAGAGACTCTACTATCTCAATATCATCTTTCAGTACTTCTATGAATTGCGGAAAGGGAAAGAACCAGAATTTCAGTTTTAATAACCCAGAAATGTTTTTGTAAGTTGTAACCATCAAATTAGTGGAAGACAAAAAATCGGATTTCAGAACAACTGGAGATAAACAATGACTTCCTTAAATAAAAGGGAGGAGTGGGAGAAAATTCAAAATCCAAAACGTAATAATGCATTAATGGCTATACGGCAATAGAAGGAAAACAAATGAAATTGGCGCGAACTCATTCATCAAAGAAACGAAAAAAAGAAGTAAAGAACAGAGGATGGCAAAAAAGAAAAAAGAAATCTGTTTTCTCACCAGAAAATCTTCCAACAACCGTTTAGAAGGCAAGGCCTCGGTGGGTTCATCTTCCTTCACAACCTTCTGAGCGATGGCGGAATCATCCTTAAGATTCTGAATAATCAAGAGTCCATTATCTCTTCTCTTCCCATTCGCATCAACACTATTGAATAATGATAACTTAAAAAATGCAGTAAAGACCGCCAAAATTATGAGCATTAAGAAAATTCTACGAGCCATATGTTTCCCTGATTTCAAAGACTGCAACCCTGAAACCATATGCATATGAGGATGAAAAAACCTTCGCTTGACATTTTGGGGATTTGGGGTAGAAAACGATTGGGGAAATGAGAAAACTTCGGTTTGTGGAACAGGGATACGGAGAAGCAACGTTCCCGCCATTCAGTTCATGAACTTCGAGTGAATGGAAACCTAGGCTAAAGCGAGAAAGCGAGAAAAAGAGAGAGGGACAGCGAGAGCGAGAGAGAGAAGAGGGGTGAAGAGAGTGAGGAGCAACGGTTTCGAAGATATACCTGGACACTCGGACGCCTAGTCTAGCAAGTCGGTTGAGTTGCTGAGAGAGAGATGAGCTTCAGCGTTGCGTGCGTACGTTAACCGAGTAATAGAGAGTTGCAGAAGGCTGATTTGCATTCTAAGAATCCACAAGAATCCTATATAATAATCCCTTATGACCAATACCTGAATCTATGTTTGCTGCAGCATAAAACTAGAGAAAACTTTGTTACTTCTTATGCAAGCTCATCCAAATTCCGTTTAGCTATACATAACGAAGAAAGGATCAACCCTTCCAATCTAACTAATCTTCCTATTGTCTCTGTATTTATGGATCAGATTGAGAGTCTCTGTAAGGATTATCTACGAAATCTGTTTTATGGGTTGAAGTTTTTAAGGGTATTGCAGGTAGAGAATGTCTATGTTGAAACCTTACCTGATGTAGTGGGAAATTTGGTGCATCTAAGGTATCTATGCTTGAAGAATTCATGTTTGAATGAGCTTCCTGACAGTATAAGCAATCTTTCAAACCTGCAGACTCTGGATATTAGTGGGAATGGAATGCAAACACTACCAAATGGAGTTTGGTCCCAACTGGTATAGGGAAATTGACAAATCTTCAGACTTTCACTGGGTTCCATTACAGAATTTTTTCCTTTGCTGGTGAATTGAGTAGCTTGACCCAACTGAGAGAACTTGCAGAAGTTGATCTTACAGAAGCTGAAGATGAAAGTGAGATAGTTGCCTTAATCATGAAAATGAAGGGCCTTTTATCATTGTCACTCAGAGTGGAGATTAACTCATTAGAACTATTCTCACCTCCACCTCTTCTTCAAAAACTAAAACTTACTGGTTGCTTGGTAGATTTACCAAATTGGCTTGGTTCAATGGAGAACCTTACCAAACTAATCCTATTTAACTCTCAACTATCGGAGAACCCAACTACAGTTCTTCAGTAACTTCCCAGCTTGAAATATCTCAAATTGTTTTGGGCTTATAATGTAAAGCAACTTGATCTGGATTTTTGTAGAGCAGGGGGCTTTCCAAAGCTTGAGACACTTATTTTTTCTTCAGAATCTCTAATCGAATGGACTGAGATTGAATTTGGGGCACTTCCAAGCTTGAAATACCTGGGCCTTCCCCAATGTTATCATCTGAGATGTCTCCCTGAAGGATTGCAGTATATCACCACACTCAAACAATTGGACTTATCATTTTCACATCCCGACCTCACACGGAGGTTGCGTAAAGGAGGCCAAGATCGTCACAAGATCGAGCATATCCCAGAAGTTGAAGTTTGCTGGCTCCCCAACATTGAAGGCTGTTTCTAATTGAAGTACACAGACAGCATATAATGGTAAGTAGAAGATCACTTTGATGAGCTTCCCCCAAGAGCATAATCTGGGTGGGTCAAGTCACTTGGATGAAAGATGTTATTTGGGCTGGAAGGTACTATGGCACCCATGCCAATGATGAAGTTTTCTAGCTCTTTACTACTGATACTTGTTGCATCATCAGGTAATGTAAATGTCTCAGCAAAAAGTGTTTGATTTAGGGTTTAGTACTTTTAGAACTTGTATGTATATTTGTGTCCTTCTACCTGTTGGGAAGCTTGTTCTCTTCCTTATCTATATCTGAGACCTTGCCCAAACACACACACTTACTTCTTCCAGTCTGATAGGTGGATTCCCTGCAATCTCCTTAGTATTTGATCTCAAACCAATGGAAGAGGTCTAATTTTCCAATCTATGGATGAGCACCTGTCTTTAGGCCTGTAAACGGATCGGATTCGGCTCGGATACGGATCGGATGTAATCGGATTCGGATATTTCCTGGTTGAATACGGATACCTCTAAACGGATTCGGATGCGGATCGAATTCAGATTTTCGACCATCCGTTTACACCTCTGCCTTGTGTAACCCGAACCTTCCTCCCCCTAGTGGATACAATTCACTCTCAATCCATAGTTTTAGATCATGATTCTCTTCTCCTCATATTCTAGAACCTGTTGAATCTTCAAAAACCCTCGAGATCATTATTTACTTAATTTTTTATAATTAAGTATTTGGATTCAGATTTTTATCGAAGTATTCGGATTTTTTTTCGGATATCTCTAATCGAATACGGATGCCCCTAAACTGATACGGATGCGGATCGAATTCGGATTTTCGGTTATCCATTTACAGCCCTACCTGTCTTATTCTACAAAATGACCATGAGAAGGAAGTAGACGACTACTAAGCCTTTTACTCTTACAAGTTTCAAAAAAGCCCAGACAGGGCCTGGCCCTGGTATCTCAGCCCGCAGAGTGGGCTTGAGTGGGCTTCGACTTAATACTTTCCTGACCCTAGGTTGATGCCTCGGCTAAGCCCAACCTTGCTTAGTCCAGCCTTATATATATATATTGAAATACAATTACAATTCAAGATCAATCAGGGTCGAGTCGAGTTAAGGTAAACCCTGGCAGGGCCGGGCCTGTGTTGAGGGTTTGCTAGGCCCTGGCAGGGCCAGGCTGGGCCTGAGCCGACTTTAAGACCCCTAGAGTTGGGCTGGGGTTTAGGGCAACCCAGGCCCAGGCCAGCCTGTTGACAACCCTAAAAGTGAGGTTTTAACATCAGGCTAGATTTTAAAGGTTTAGAGAAATGTTCTGTGTTGGGGAGTGAAATGATTGTCCCGCCACTTATGAAAGGTAGAAAAAATCCTGCCCACGCCCATACACAGTGGAGGGCGAAATGGTTGCCCCGCCACCTATGAAAGGCAGAAATCCCACCCCCAATGATGCTTCAGCTTGCACTCTCATTGGCCCCATGCATGCAGGGGCCACGCTCCCCCACAGAAAATGCTTCCCTTAAAGGTTTCCATCTCAATTTTTTTTAAAGCATACATCAAAAGGGTGAAACCATACATATGACCCTCCTCAGACCCTACAGTGGTGGGAGCCTCAAGCACTGGGTATGCCCTTTTTACAATCAAATGGGTGAAACCATACATATGACCCTCCCCAGACCCTGCATTTGGAAACTCCCAATGCGTCCTAAGATTGTATGTGGTTTTTATTCTTGAAATAAATTCTAGGTCTAAAACGTATTATGAAGCAAGAAAATAGAAAAGAATTGAGTTTCAGAAATGTGTTCTTGGCCCTTAATCTATTCCAAGGATGCATACCAAATACAGGTCTAAAGTTTGTCCATTATGTAATTCACAAATGGTATCTGTATGACATGCATTATTATCCTGTCCTTAATTCTAAGAGGATTTGGAAATCCAGACTGAGCCTTTACTGGTATAAGATTGTTTAGTCTAAAAGACATATATAATACAGGTTTTGATGTAATGAACATTTTCAATAGGTTATGCACATTTAAGCCTCTTACCCCCACCAATGCGTCGCGTAGGCAGTGTTTGGTATGCATTCTTGGAATGAATTCCGAGTCTAGAACATATTATGGATAGAGAAAATAAAAAAGAATTGGATTTCAGAATACATTTTAAACACGAAATCTATTCCAAGATGGCATGCCAAACACAACCTTAAATAAATTATATTCTATAGGTTCAGCTTTCCATCCAAGATCCACGTCCTGGCATATCAATGCGTCACTGTAAGAGTACTGCAGAGGAAAATGCTGGATTTGCATTGTGTGCCAGTCCATGTGCCTAAAGTTTAAGCCCAACTAATAGAGGACTATCAGAGACAGAAAGGCCCAATTCCATTCTAAAATTGAAAAGCCCACTACCCTTGTGATCCAAGGCCTGCCCATGAGCCTAAAGTGTAATGAAAACCCAGTTCGTTGCTGGGTGGACCACAGACCTATAAGGATGGATCAGCCCATTAAAAAGCCTACATCCAACTTATTGTTGGGCTTAAGCAACAAAGGGGGAGTGACAAAGTGGGAGTCCTCATCTCACATGTGTCATCCTCTCTCCTCTTCCTTAGAAAAAGACCCCTTGCCCTCTTGCCTAGCCCTGTGATTGGTACATGCTGCTAGCTTATCGAAAGCTGAACAGGCCAATAACAAGCCTATGTTAACCAAATGTCTAAGTTCAAACTCAAGAGCGGATGTGGATAAGTGAGGCCAATATCGCCGCGTGAACATCTATGATATCAAATACGGATCCGTTGAATCGGCCACAAAATGGTTTATTACAAATTACGTTCGATACCAGTCGAATACAACCTGAAACACCGGTACTCATAACCTTGGCCTGAATAGTCTAATTGGGCAGTTAGGCCCATGGGGGGGGGGTATCAGAATGTAGGAGTAAAGACCTAAGGATGGGATTGTGTTACACAAAGAACCACCAGTTTCTGGACCCAAAGACTCATATTACTTTGTGGACCAAGTTTTCCTATACCCACGATCAAGGGAGAATCCCTCCCTTTACCAATCCAATGGGTTCTAATGGTGTTCATAGGGTATAGGAATACAAGAGGGTATTATCGACTTCATACCATAGGGGGAGCAGAACATTTATTACCATTGATGAGTTACTTTTTAATCCCTTCAATGTGGCCATTAGTCTGATTGCACTAAGGAGAATGAGGTATTATTGATCGTCCAATCACAAAGTCACATCACCAACGGTGAAGGAATTCATCCTTCTCCATGGGTGAGGTGAAGAAAATTTAATCCTACTCTTTTTCTAGCACTATACAACTATACTTTAAAGACAATTTTCAAATCATTCAATAGACTTTTTGAAATTAAGGCTACAATTGATGATTTCTTAGAATGCATTATCGATCTAGAATGCCTTCCAAGCACAAATACCAAATGCAACATTAGTACTCTCTCCCAAATTTTAAAAAAGTCGGAATTGGGTACAAGTCCAGTCTCCTTTGATTTTGTTTCAAACAGTTTTAATATCGACCTAGAATGCATTCCAATAATGAATACCGAACGCAACAATAGTCACTCTCTCCCAAAATTTAAAAACTCAGAATTAGGTACAAGTTAGCCTCCATCGATTTCAATTCAAATAGTTTCGGTATCGGGCGAGAATCATGAAACTCGACTGAAGTTGGTCACTCAGAACATATCAAATCAGGGTTAATCGGAATTAGCCCAAATTGATTCCTAGTCCGATTCAAATCTGATTTTTAAATCCATACTCTCTCCAGACCAGCAAAATTTATATAAAAAAAAAAATCTCACAACAACCACCAGTCCACAACCCTGTGATTCGAAAAGAATATCTAATCACCCGAAAAAGTAAACAAGAAGCTTTACAAAACAGAGATTAGTCCCCACATCTTTCTAATTTTTTTGGTTTTTATTAAATCACTAACCATCCATACATGTCAACCAAATTACGTTACCACAGAAATGCCAGATCACAAAGTAGACTAATTTTTCCTTAGTGTTTTGTTTTTTGCTCCTAAATCTATTAAATTATGGAGGCACAACCATGTTGATATTTTCTTTTAATTGTCCTTTGTTTATTGTCAAAAGTTCTTTACATTAGGGTATTTAAATAGATTTTCAAAAATAATTTCAAAGTGACATATCATTACGTCATTATCAAAAGGTATCATAGTCATGTACATATTTTGAATCTACATGTGAAATAACATATTTTCACTCATTCCAGTCCACCACTCCACCCTAAACCAATTGGGCTCCCCTAAACTCACTTTGGTGTTATCTGGACACGAAATTGTTCCAAGTCATTGTCATTCTCAATGAGAACAACTTTAATGTAACATATTGGATTCTAGCGATATATAAAGAAACTAAATAAGACACCTTTATTCCCCTCCTTTGCTATGATGGAGCCAGTGTGTTGGGCTGCGTACTCAAGTGCTCCCAACCGTTGGATATGCGTTGAATGCCCTGTCGTGTCACAGAGGATTTGGGTCCTACTGTGATGGCCTACCCATGGAGTTCAGGAGTTAGTATAAGTCACGTATTCGTTGATACTTATTGATATCAATCATTCATATGGCATTGATACATATAGGTAGATATGGTCAAAAATGGTTTTTCTACTGTAATTGGTCCAAAAATGACCGATCCAATACGAAAAGATCGACACTGTCCCTAATCTTTTACACCTTTCTAGGGACAGTATCGATCATTTTGCATTGGGTTATATCTGAACGAACATACACGTCCAGACACAACATCGGTTAATGTTCTTTCTTCATAATTTGGAATATCATTTTTGACATGTGAATAATATAAACTATGTCATCTCTATGCAAGGATCAAATGCTTATGTTACTGTTCTATAAGGTCCAAATAGGTGTAAACCAAAATATTTGTTATTGTAGAGGAATATTATCCTCTTTGCCATAAATTCCAATCTTGATAAGAACAACATTTTCTTTTTAGAATTAAGAAATAATAAATTGCAAAGCCAAAGCGACAAAGAATCATGGAAAACCTAAAAACATCTCAGAAAGTCAAACAAAAAATAACCCATTTTGGATTTAGAATATCTTCACCCATAGTGATTTGACGTCGTCATTAATTCTATACACAGGTGAAGGTTTGAAATCCCTTCTCCGGTCCAATTTAGAGATGTTAACTGGTTAGTTTGGTTTGATTTTGATCAGGTTGAATAGGTGTTGATATGTTATTAGGCCAAATCAAAACCAAACCATTTAGACAAAGTTCAGTTTTGATCCGGTTCAATTTGGTTTTTTATCGGGTTGATTCTTTATAATGTTTTTCGATTTCTATCCGTTTGTATCAGGGTTTTTTCCAGATTTCGATCTCAGTCGATCCATTCAATCAGCCCAATCCGATTCAGTTTTTTATTGGTTTAATGAAAGCCCAAAACGTAAGGGTTTGGTCCACCCCTAGTCCGATAGAGGGTCAGGTCCCATGGATAAAGAGGAATTTTTTTCCTCTACGGTTTGCTGATTGGTGCGGTTCCCTAGTTCCTCTCACAAGAGGGGAGTGGACCCCACCCGGGCAGAGTATTGGTCAGCTGCCCCAAGTGGGTCCCACCCCCCTCTTGTGAGAGGAACTAGGGAACCGCACCGGTCAGCAAACCGTAGAGGATAATGATTCGCTAAAGAGTCTCTCTTCACTATATGTCATCAAGAAAAACTGAATCCTAACATTTTGGTAAGAGGGATCTTTATCACCTCTTGTTACTGCATGGTGCAGTACTGCATCGTGCGGTGCTGCAGAGGCCATGTGGTACAGCAGGCCCCACATGGTGCACATGGCCTCTGCAGCCGCCGCACGATGCATTACTGCACCCTGCAGTAACAAGAGAAGATAAAAATTCCTCTTAAGAGACGCATTGCGAGGCACACCAAGGCAAATATAGAATTCAAAAGTCTTTGGTCCAAACTTTGAAAGAGAGAGGTGGGTGCAATTTGGCTCTCCTCCAGCCGTACAAGTCCAGCCTAGCAAAATAAAGGGGGTTTTGATCATTTCACAAGTGAGATCCAAGTGGACCCCTTGTTTTTGTTGGGCTGGACCCTCTAGCTCCCACCACGGATGGAGAAGAGCTCTTTCTAACTCCTCATTCATTCACTTGGAATGACATGAAAGGACTTTTTGTCTTGCATAAGCCTGAACATCCTATTCCCTATCGGGTACTCTCAAATTCTTTCTTTTATTGATATTCATCCTTTTCTTGAGTCATCAATGTTATAATTAATCCTAGGACGAAATCCTGATATCAAATCATAGTAAAATCAGAACACGATGTAATAATGCACAGAGAAAAGATTGGGCATACCTTGTACCGTTCGTTTGTTGATGATAGATAATTAAGAAAAACTTTTTGAATACTCAACGATCACAACTTGAATCTGAGTCTTCTACAATCTTCTACGAGTACTTGTTTCACTTCTTTGTGGGAGGAAGAGGGGAAAACATAATGGAGGTTGCATGCAGAGACTCAAGACCAGTATTTATAATATTGGCCCAACCCTAATCTCAATTCCATAATGAGTTGGGTTGATCTATCTCAACGTGTGACAGATCGAACAAGTAGACTCCCACTAACTAACTAATACCGTAATTAATTAAGCTCACATATAATTATAAACTTCTAATAATTTCCAAGATGTGCCTTAAAAAGCTTATTGAGCTTCGATTATTTCGAGGCTTTCGTGAAACGGCAAAACAAGACATCAAGCACCTAACTAATTTGGAATGGCAGATATACACACCACACACCACACCACACACCCGGTGTGAGACAAAACCCATGCACATAACATAATGTTTTTGTGGTAATCACACATACCACACGCCAATCCCAAAAGGTTAGCCAACTTTAAGGAGCGTAGAATGATGAATATACACAACATACACCACACTCACACATCCGATGTGTGACTAAACCCACACATATTTTGTACTGTTTGTTAATTAGTTAATATGTTATTTTTTTCACTAAAAAAAAAAAAAAATTCTCTATGGGAGAGTGTCCTGCCTAGACACGGAGAGAAAGAGAGATGATTATCCCGCTCCTATGATGCCAATGTGCATGGTCTTATTGGCCCCACAAACCCCCCCCCCCCCCCCCCCCCCCCTCCCCAGTCATTTTCAACAAGCGGTTGGGATCAGGAAACAGGTGCAAGTGCAAGTCAAGAGTCATGAATGAAGCCATGAAAAGGATCAAAGGTCATCATCATTAGCAAGAACAACTTTCAATACCAAACAAAATTTCGGATTTGACCTTGTGATAAAAAAAAACTATTAAGTATAAATTACAACTTATAATAAAAGATTTCCTTATGGCCCAATCATTAATGATTTCAAGTTGTCTCGGTGTTAATCTCAAGGATTTAGAATAAAGTCGGTAAATCTTTTGGGATTGGTGTGTGGTTTGTGTGATTACATTTTCATCAAAAAATGACTCATAACATAGAATTGGAGATTGGACCGGTTTCTACCGATCAGATCAGAATCGGTCTCAAAAGAACCTTAGAATTGTTTGTCTGATATGAAAATTCAACAATTCTAAGGTTTTGTATAAGGATGTCAATCAAAAGGTTTTGGGATATCGGTATGGTTTCGGTTCAATATATAGTACATAAGCCCCATAACTGATATTGTATCAAATATCGATTCAATACAAGTATCTCATTCTGATATCGTATCAAATCAATTCGATATTATTCAATACAAATTATAATAATATTATGACTCATACTGATACCATACGGAATACCGACTCAGTTTTATGGTTTGGTATTGTTGTTGTTTTGTTGTTCTTGGATAGAGAATCTCTTTCATCCATCCCTTTTGGTGGTCTGCTGAAATTCCAAAAAACAATGAAAAAGGCTTTTTGGACCTTCCTCGGGGAAAACAAATATGGCCTTGATGAAAATATATTAGCGTGCACTTTGTTATTCTTATTATTTTTCTTGTACACTTTTTAATAAAAATTTCCAAAATACACTCCATTCCAACGCTTCTCTTTTTTGTCTTTCAAAATTAGGAGAATCTTTTTACCCAAAAAAAAAAAAAAAAAAAATTTAGGAGAATCTAGAGGTTGAAATATCCCTATAAGTTACCCCCAACAAAAAAAACAAAATATCCCTATATCTCCTCAAGGGTGAAATGTCTCAAACAAATCAAATTAATTGGTTCATAATTACACAAAAAAATATTAATAATAATAATCACATGTATGAGTACTAATGGATAGGATACTGGAGAAGATGGTCAATCCACTAAGTCAAGAGTAGAGTTATAGGATATATGCAAAGCATACATATGTAGAATAATTATCATCTCCATCCAAGTCTTCTAATAGGGGGAGTGGATCCCACCTTGGGCAATGTGTTCAAGCAAAGGGTTGGGTGCTCATTTTCGCCCTCTATGTGAGGAATTGGAGAGAACAACGAATTGGAGGGGATAATGATTCACGTATATAACGCTTATAGATTTTTGGTTTTTTTTTTGGTTTTTTGCTTTTTTCTTTTAGAGGGGGTGGGGTGTACGCCACATTGTTTATTATGTGAGACGTATATATTGAATTTGCACAAGGACAGTGCTTGTCCTTTTCCCTTTTTTCTTGTATCAATACATGTAATTGAACCTAGGGAGAGGGTTTGCTATAGAGTGCAATTTCATCCTTGGAGGAGGGGCATTATGGAAAAATAATAAAAAGAGGGGGATATATGAAATATTTTACAAGGATGGTGCTACAATAATCTGAGTCTTATGAGAGGTGTCAGCATGTAATTTTGAAATTAAGCTAGCGTTGTACTAATCCTTCACTCATGACCATCATTGCACTTGGATGAATATTTGGAATTGTGATGGGTATTTTGGACTCCATCATATAGGGGGAAATAATGATGATCTTAGATTTGTGGGTGAAGGAAAACTTTCATTTATTCTATTCTGTTTAACTTTTTTTGAAAAAAATTTCCTTCTCCCACATAGTTAGATTCATGGATTCACCGATGAATCTAACTAAGATCATCAGTACTCCCCCCATTAGTTGAAATGTCTGAATTTCCCCGTCCCCTCTTAATAATAATTATCTCGCCCCATTAATGTTTTCATACCCTTAACGAAATCAAATCACATCTTCGGAAAAACACATTTTTACATTCCTCCATCCCATTTCATGGGATGTAAGATTACGCAAGAGAGAATTTCAATACATGAAGGGGTATCACAAATCACATACAATTGAGTGGGGCATGAAATTGGAACATAAATGACCAATGTAAAGAGCAAGGCCAAATGACTACTTACATCACTAACATAAAGATGCTCAAGCTATAAGGGCTTTGGAATATTGTAATTAGCGCTTGGAATTAAATATGGGGCCACTCAGGGGGCAGGGTGATCATTGCGTCCACCCCCATGTGTCTGGGCTCAGCCTGCGGCCCTGGCACAGAAAATATTCTCCCTTAAATATGACTTCACTATTCACTTTTTCAACTTATAACCACATTTTTAAGGAAAAAAAAAAGATCGAGTTTTTTTTCACTGTTCACTTGAGGGTGTTTGAATAGGACCTAGGGCATTTTCGACACATATTGTAGGGGGAGGGAGGAGTAATTAAGACCCTAAGATGATGGGTGAACCCTCCTCCCAAAATGGAGATCACATGTACGTGGTGCAAGGACGGTGGCTGAATTGATGCCCCACAATTCCCAAATAGAATGGAACAACTATATAGAGTTATAGATGAGCATCATAGCTGAATTTAAGAAAAATTGATGAATCACCCATGTGGCATTTTCCATCACAAAATGATAAGGACAAAATGTGGTAAGTTAATTAGATAATGGATGCGTATTTCTCCCGTCACCATCCCCAGTGTGGGAGGAATCTTCCATGCCACATCAATCATGGCGTGAAAAAAATGATTTCATCAATAAAAAACCCACATGATAAAAAATTAAGAGAAAAATGTGAATGTGAATCCCACATGGTTATAACATGATAAAGTGTGAGAAAGGATACCATATCGGTGTGGAATTTTTTTCCCCTTAAATAGTAATTAAAAGGTCCTATAACTAAACAACTAGTATGCATTTACTATAGTTTCTTGATGAATATATAGGATCCCAATTCCTAAGGCCTGCAATTCTACCATGTATTACGGGGATCCGGCTCCTCTCCAGGGAGCTCAGCGCCCAGGGCACGCCTAGGGGGCATCCAAGGGTTGGGTTATGCCGCACACATCAGGGTGCATGCCTAGGAATGTGTGCGACACAACCCAATGGCTGGATGCTCCTTGGGCTTGTTGGGCTCCCTGGAGAGGAGCTCAATCCATGTTACGAACACCCAAAAAAATAAAAATCTCTCTCTCTCTCTCTCTCTCTCCATTGGGGAGTTCACCACAACACAACCTTTCCCCCCAACTCTTTAGAAGAAAACAATGGCCATCACCTTTCAATGTCAACCTACATCTCTCCTTCCTATTTTGTTCTTTTGAGCTTCCTGTTATAACCATGGTCCCTTACCACTTTATTCTCTGTTGTGCCTGGGGTTTGAGGTATTAGCATCATATTTTTCATGTTGGGCAATATATAGCGGTTTTGCTAGTCATTGATATCGAAACTGATACTGTATCAATGGCACAATATGGGTAAAATTATCAAAAAAATCCATTTTAAAAAGAGAATCAGAGGCAAAGTTGTCCGATCCAGGCCAATACAGTATCAATATTGTATTGATTTTGCAGGTGACCGATAACTGATCCGATACAGTGCACTAAAACCATGCTTCCTAGGAACCATCTGGGGTTGGGAGGTGGCATATATAATTATATATCAAGTTACTCGGTATTAAATTATAACAATACAAGTAATCAAGCGAAAGCATCTCACTCTCTTAGAGTCTCTTTCCCTCTCTTCTTTTTCCATTTTTTGAGGTGTCTAATAGTTTTTCACTATGGTAGGTGAGTTTTTTAAGTTCACAACTTGCCATTAGGTAATTAATTTATAGATATTCAAATGGATCCACGTTATAAAGGATTTCTCACCTATCACATTGATCAAAATTTAATAGAAAAAATATTAAACTAGTTAAAAGTGTGTTCTAAGTTTCAAAAAAATTATAAATTAGTTTTTTATGATAAGAGTAATCAAAAGAATGTTGTATGTTTTAAATATATTTATACAGGTGTCATTCAGGTAGGTTTCTTTTGATAATTTTGGATAATGTTGAACCATGATGCATTATATATTCATATTAGGCTTAAAATTGACTGGAGAGAAAAAACAAAAAAGAAAAAGGAGAAAGCTTTCCTTCACCACGTGGTAAAGGTTCACCATATCATCCTAGGGTTCACAAACCCTATAGGGTTTTAGTATGTTTTCCAAAATAACTGTCTTGATAATCTTTCACACGCATCTGAAACCCCATGGTGAATTAATACATTCCCATTCACCGTGGTTGAAAATGATTTGCAAAATTAATAAACGATTCAGTTACATAGAAAATAAGACTTGTGGATAAAAGTCAAGATTAGAATCACTCAACTAGTATAATTCTAAAATCTTAGAACCAAAAAGCTAGTTTTTTTATTGCATTCTTACAAAGACTCCAAAAAATTAAAGCTGAATTATTTGCAAAAATTGTTTTTGAATGATCCAGATCTTCTCAAGTGATTTATGAGTTTTCCAAATTAGCTGTAAGATTCATAGATAAACTAAATTTTATGGATTTATATTTCCAAGTTAATTGGATTCAAGCTGATTTTTTATTTTTGATTTATTCATGAATTTATCAATTACGATACAACATTCTTTTTTACAATCAAGATTTAAAGCATGGATAGGTTTGTGATGCCACTTCAGCCTTTCCATGGCCCAAGTCCATGGAAAGTCACAATTTCAGAGATGTCATATAACAACAACAACAATTTTCCTAATTCACCCAAAAAAAAAAAAAAAGAACCAACAACAATTTTCCTAAAGACCATGTTTGACATCCAATAAAATTTCATCAATATTTTCTTTTATATCCATTTTTTACTAACCAAACATATCCTAAGAGATTTAATATTTTTAAGGAAGAAAAAAAAAAAAAAAAAGAGAAAAACGACGAGCATGGTTATAAGTATGGGTGTCTGATTGGATGCATCAACTGATTCATATTGGAAACGCCGTATTCAATATCGATACCTACGATACCTATCCAATCCTATATTGATTGAATGGTTCATATAATTTTACCCAAAAAAAAAAGTTCATATAAAAGGCAAATCAGTTTAAAAATGTTTTTTTTTTTTATTAAACTACGACAGAGTTGTTTGATACGATAGTCTTTTTTTTTCCTTTGGTAAACATAATTTATTATATCTGGAACAAAGTTTCAGTAGAGTCTACAAACAGAGGGGTGAGAATAAAAGGGGGGGGGGGGGGGGAGCCAGTGTTGAGAAGCTGCAGCAGAGGTAGCTAGAACATCCGCAGTAGCATTACCTTCCCTCAAAATGTGTTGGAACCGAACATCCGCAAAATGATGAAGTAGGCTTCTGCAATCTCGTACTCAAGAAGCTATTCGCCAAGGGATAGTCGGTATGTATTGATATAACAAGACCAATATGGATTCCAATACTAATATCAAGGGTGTCAAAACCAAACCGAAATAAAGTTGGGACGTTTAAATTGGAACAATGAAACCGTTTAACAAATGTTTCACTTTTTTGGGTTTAAAAAAGGAGACTATTAGTTAAATGGTTTGGTTTAAAAATTGAAATTGTTTAAATCGATTAAAATTAATTAAATTTTGATTTATATATTAATTAAACAACACCCTTTCAAATCTTCAACATCCATGGCTTCATTCCCACATTGATGAAATTGTTGGATCCAACTCCTTTGCAGCACCGAGGTGCGCTAGAAGATGTTTGGCGCACCCCTAAAACTCGACATGCGGTTGAGGATGGATTTCCAGCTCGGTGATGCACATCCATCCTCACCCTCTAAATAGCATTTCGGTCACATGTCGAGTTGTGAGGGTGCGTTGGGGCGACTCGAATGCCTTTACGCTATAGGGCTGTGTTAAGCATGTTTCTTTGACAGAAAAAAAAAAAGCCTTTTTCCATGACTACGTTTGCGACTATAAACATATGGTACAATATCTCGCGAGTATAAAGGGCGGGGCGGTAAGCTCTCTATCAACAACAGGGGGTTATTCTCCTTCTATCAACTCCTTGCTTGTGTGGTGGATAAAGTCAACCGAGCCTAACCAAAGCATCACAACATAATCCTAAGGTTGTCTTTATTAATGCTACTAAGGACCGGGGTGAGCAAAATTCAGTAGAGGATCAAAGAAGGGCTTACTAAGCGAAGAGCCGAAGGAGACTTTACCATCCATCCTACTATACCACCGAAGGGCGACAGGCAAAGCTCCGCCAGACATTTTCCAATGTACCCTCACACTATAGAAGAACTCGATCCAAAATTGTTTAATCATTCAAAACTCAAAAAGATAAAGTAAGTTTATATTAATTAATTTCTTTTGCTTAATTATATTAAATAATTCTTACATATATTTCCTTTTATTAAAGTTGGTTTTTAGATGTGTCATTTTCGATGAAACCGGTTTGATTTTTGTTTCATTTCATGGGTCTGTGTACAATTTTGATTTCTACCCCTCTCTCTTTCTCTAACACCGTGAACCAAACCATTCCTTTTAAACCAAAACCGCGGCAAAAACTCAAATGAAACAATGGAATGAGTTGGATCTCTCCGGCCATTCGTCCATCGAAAAGAAAATACAAAAGAAAAAAGTGGACCTGTGGGTGGTCATGGGGCCCATTGAAAGAGTGTGGGTTTCCACTCATTGGATTCTCTCACTGGACTTCTCCAGTAACCGGAGAGGGTGTGAGGCTAGGAGTTGTTTTTTTTAGTAATTAAGGGAGAAGGGACTGAGGAGTGAGACGCCGCCGCCCATGATTAATTGAAAGTCTTAAAACCCCTCTCCTGTGGTCCTAATACTAACAAATCCTTTCAAATCAATCGGAGTTGAAGAGAAAGAGAGAGAGAGAGAGCGCGAATTTCAAATTGAAAATTCCATTCTTCCGTGCAAAAGGGATTGGTATTACCAAAAAAAGCAAAAGGGATTGGGATTGATTGGGTTGTGGAGCTGGAGACTACTCATCAGAGAGACAAGATTGCAAGAAAGAAGAAACTTTTCCAACACTTCTCCACCCGACCGATTCCGACATTTCTTCTTCGTTTTCCTCGGACACTTTTTCCTTCTTCTTCGTCTTCTTCTTTCTTATTTGATTGCTTGCTTTGCTGTACAATCTTCAAACATCAATTCCACCTTCTCTGCAACCCAATCAACTACTTACCCATATAAGTCTAAGGATATATTTAAATATTATCAATTTGGTAAAGTTTTTTTTGTTCCCGGATGGAAATTAGTTAAGTAACTCAAAACTGGTATTAAATCCATCCCTACAAAAAGCCAGTTGTGTTAACGTGGATGCGTCTTCTTCTTCTTCTTCTTCTTCTTGATCTTCTTCTGCTCAAAGAAGACGGGATTGAAAGAGCGTGAAAGAAACTATGGTGGTCCGGAAGGTAGGGAAATATGAGGTGGGCAGGACGATTGGAGAAGGGACGTTCGCCAAGGTCAAGTTCGCTCAGAACACAGAGACTGGTGAAAGCGTCGCCATGAAAGTGATAGATCGCAGTACCATCATCAAGCACAAGATGGTTGATCAGGTTTTCACCCTACTTTCATTTGCTTCTCCTGTCGTACTCGTTTGGTGGGAAAAAAAAATCTGTTTCAAGTCGAGATAGTTTAAGAGAGAACGTAGTTTGTCCAAATTTCTAGGGTTTCTGTATTGGGCTCCCTCTCTTCCTCAGTGCAACGCCAATTGGGGATGAGCCGGGGAGACATGGATCATGCTTCATATATTGTGTGTCACTTTTTTCTGTCTTCTTCTCATGAAATTTACTGCTCTACTCGTTTGAGTTGCGTTAACCTTCTATTAGTTATTTTTAGAATCAAACACAAGCACGAAAACCCCATCACTTTTGATTTCTGTTAATGGCCGAATCTCATGGAAACTGGAAGTCCAAATCTACTGCACAATTCTTTTCTATAGAGCATCTTTTAACCCATCATTGGCAGCGGATGTCGCTTTGCTCTGCTGCAATTTCCAAAGATGTACGCTCTAATTTCTGATGATTGCCTGCTATTATCTTCAACCTACGACCTATATTTCCGATGCCAATTGGCTTTTCATTGCTGAACTTTGTGGTTAATTCTGACGTGATTTTGAATCTCCTCGTTTCCTTGGTTTACTGGGGCTATTCTACACATCATTGGTGGGTTTTGATACATTTACTTAATTGAAAGGTAGTCAAACTTAAATATCTGGAAATGCTGTTTTTTACATTTCTGAACAAGGAACAGCCAACTGAGCTCGGTCGTGAGTTGCTAATCCAATCTTTAGTTTACCTACGAAATAAATTTTTTTCCCATCTCAGAGGTTGATTTTCTTATATTCCGATTTTACATTTACCTCTTCTTTCCTTCTTCATTCTTTAGTGAAATCTTTCAAGAAGAAATTCCAGTGTAGTGTGTGAGTGCTGCATTGACTTGCACCAAATAGATTTTCAAACTGATAAATAAATTCAAGTTAGAAGAGAACAAGTAAAAAATCAACTCAATTTTCAGAAAACACACACACACCCCCAAACAAAATAATGTTACCTTTTTTTTTTCTTTCTGAAAAAGTAATTTTCACACTTCTTTTCTTTCTAGATCTGGTAGCATCTAACAATGACTGTACAAATGAAACAAAATATGAAATTTTATTCCATTTGTGTCCAAATCCATGAATTTTACCCAAAACCGCAGCCGATAAATGAGGCCAGAATCTTGATTCCTCAATTTTAAAACCAAATGCCATTTTTTGTTCAAGCCAACTTAGTTGGCATTTTTGGTTGGGCAGATGCACTTAATGATGAAATTATGGGATTTTCATGCTTCAGTTGACACTCAACTCTTGGAAACATGTCAACCAAAGTAACTTCTAGATGGACCAATCTGATGTTCCTGTTGATATGTCGAGATGTTGCAAAGCATGTTGAGATTCTGACCAGTATATAGTAACAACCCTCTTGGTGTCAGATACCAGGCAACTCACCCAGCAAGAATTAAAGAAAGTTTTTATTTTTTTGCCTGGGGGCAGGGGGACTTTGGGGTTGATTTAGAATAGGTAGAGGATGATGAATAAATTTTTATTGAATTGGGCTTTGAGGCAGGTTTTAAAATAACATTATGATGTCCTGCTGAAAAGAAGGGTTAGAAGTGTTGACTTCTAATGAAATTTGAGATTAAGTCCTCTGAGGGAGAAACCAAGGATTAAGTCCTGAAGAAACAAATTTATCCTGGATTTACTAAGGTTTGGCTATTTTCTATGGACGAAGTTTATGGGGTGCACCATAGATTCTCAGTTGTTGTGAACACTTATCCTGTGTGCAGTGCAGTGAGTTTTTCTGTCTTCTTAATTTATGGTCACAGTACTTTTGCAGAGCCTTCTAGTAGGGTCTGCAATGATACATATGATTATCTTGTGGATGATGGTTCTAATAGAAAAGCTTCCCATTTGCTATGGTTCTGGAACACTAACTGTCTGCTCGGCCTAATTTTACTTCATTAAACTTGGATGACGTTTATTCCTTGAAAGTTGAGAATTGTGAGTTCATCCTGGATTAGATCAGAAAAAATGCCAGAGATGTGCTTTGAATTGTAAATTCTTTTTGTCAGTCCTCTTCAAACAGGCCTCCCCTACCCCCTTCACTTTTATACCTTATTTCTTCGATGGTGTGATCTATCTCTGTCCCTTGACTTCTGTGGTATATTGTTGACAACTGCTCATTGAAGTAGTTCCTTTCACTTCTGCTTGCAGATCAAGAGGGAGATATCCATAATGAAGCTTGTTAGACATCCATATGTTGTCCGTCTACGTGAGGTATGGCTGGCAATTTCACAGTGAACTTTACTTATACGCATTCTCCTCCTCCTGCTCCTCTTTGAAGATTGGTTATTTCTGCAGATTGTGGTTATTAGTGCTTCTATCTAAATTTAAACAGTGGTTTACTAGGTCCTTGCCAGCCGTACAAAGATATATATAATCTTGGAGTTCATTACAGGCGGTGAATTGTTCGATAAAATAGTGAGCCTTCTAGCACAACCTCCAAGTGCCAGCCATCTTCTTTCATGTCCTTCATTATTGATATTGTTCTGTTTGGGCAGGTTCACCATGGGCGATTGAGTGAAAATGAGTCACGAAGATACTTTCAGCAGCTCATTGATGGTGTGGATTATTGCCACAGCAAGGGAGTTTACCACCGAGATTTAAAGGTCTTCTATGTCTGGGTGTTGGAAATCTGTTGTGTATTTACTGTTGAATGAAGTCCTAACGATAGTTTTATTTAACTTTTAGCCTGAAAATCTTCTGCTGGATTCCCAAGGAAATCTGAAAATTTCGGATTTTGGCCTTAGTGCGTTTTCTGCCCAAGTAAGTTCTTAGTAATTTCTTTTATATTCATAATTACTGAGAGAAATATTATCAGGTTTAATTAATTGCTTTAATGTTTATGCTCAGGGAGTTAGCCTCCTTCGTACCACCTGTGGGACTCCCAACTATGTCGCACCAGAGGTACCTATCAGGATAGCTTCTGAACTGAAGATTGCATGCATGCCTCATGCGGTTATATTTATGTCAAAGCTACACAGCTTACAAATCCTGCATGTTTTGCCTTAGGTACTCAACCATAAGGGTTATGACGGTGCTGTAGCAGATGTCTGGTCCTGTGGTGTTATTCTTTATGTTTTGATGGCGGGATATCTCCCATTTGATGAGATTGATCTCACCACCCTTTATAGTAAGGCATGTTGATTCCACACATGTATCTTTTCGTACTCATCACTATGGTGACTTGTTTGATCACTTCTAGATTTGTGTTTTACTGGTTAACTTCTTCATTTTTGTAAAACTATAATATGTTGCAAGGTTAGTTTCTCCATATTTCTAATCTGCACATTGACTAATTTTCATCTCCATGGTTATATATCGCAATTAATACAATCTGATGGGTTGCGTTTTCCTACAGATAGAGAAAGCAGAATTTTCTTGCCCATCTTGGTTTTCAGTTGAGGCAAAATCCTTGATTCATAGAATTCTGGACCCAATTACTGAAACTGTAAGTATTTGCAGAATGATATGTCCTCAATTATTACTCAGCAGGTCTATTTCCATGAATTATTTTAATATGGTAGCTGTAGCTTAATCAAGCTCTTGAAAACTTTAGTACCTTAGCTAATAGGTGTGTTTATTTTGGAGATAGAAGTTTCATAATTCAAGAAGTAATCATAATTTTATTATTTTTTTAATCTAAGGTGTGAAATTTATAATGTTCCCTTATATTATTGTAAGCTGTCTAGCTTGATATTAAATTATATCGAAAGAAAAAGTGAATTGTATAAGAAATCTAATCACAACTCCAATTATATTTTTTAAGCAATTCGAAGATAAAAGATATCCATAGAAAAGAAAGTCAGAATAGAAGAGATTAGGGATATTCTTGATATGTGGAGGTAATTTTTATCAGGGAGTTTACCTCCTTCGTACCACCAGTGGGAATGATCACTTTAAATGGTTGACTTCTCCTTACATGTTAATAATATTTATTCAAATGTTTAGTGAATTGAATGGTAATTGATTGAATTCCTATGTGTGAATTTTTGCAGCGCATTCACATTGAAGAGATCAGGAATGATGAATGGTTTAGGAAGGGTTATGTTCCTGTTAGACTTGTTGAGTATGAGGATGTTAACCTGGATGATGTATATGCTGTTTTTGATGATTCTGAGGTTGGTAAGGCTTTCAACATTGCTTGTACAACTCATGTAATTGGAAGTGTCAGTTAAAAAATCTTGGAGGAATTATATTTATCGTCCTTTTGGTCATGGCTGTTGCCGTACATATTCTACTCATATATGATTGCAGAAAGCAGTGGTTACCTACTCCTTCTATGCATCCATTCTTTTGATTCGTTGCTCTATTTATATTTGATCTATTTTTTTTTTTCTTGGCGTAATTGGTGCTTTGAACTTCTGTAGGAGCAGCAGGTTAATGAAAAATCTGGGAAGGAAGACATGGGTCCTCTGAATCTAAATGCTTTTGATCTAATCATTCTCTCTCAAGGGCTGAACCTGTCAGCATTGCTTGACCGTCAACTGGTGCAATTATCACTTATTCACTAGCCAGTCAATTTATTTGATTTATTTGCCTCTGAATTGCTGTTCCTGTGTAGCTGGAGTTCTTGTGCCATGACCTTTTATTTAATTTGATAATTATTTCGAATTATTTTTTCTTTCACCAAAATATGCTGTGAAGAGGAACTTACTATGGACCCACATCTCCCATAATCCATGTCCATAATTCTTAGGTCTTCTTTCTGAATGTCATCCATTCTGAGTCAGATGTTTTTATCTGATTCTTAATTGTATTAAATTACCTAACGAATATATTCTCTACTGTACAGGACTGTGTGAAGCATCAAATGCGCTTTGTATCCCAAAAACCAGCAAAAGTTGTTCTGTCAAGTATGGAAGTTGTTGCACAATCAATGGGGTTCAAAACCCATATCCGTAATTATAAGGTTGAACATTCTGGCTCACCGTTTCTTTAAAGCTTCTTGAAAATATGGTCTGCTTTGCTTCGTTTACTTCAATTATGCATCATACTACCATGCTGTCTTTCGGTTGGAGTACCGTTCAGGTGTAACTAATAATCTACTGAAGGATGTTGAGAAAAATTGCTGTTTTTGTTCCATTTATTCTGTGTTTTCTTCAAAACAGGGAATTTCCTGAGGCTTTTGTGTTATATGTCGCACTTTGCAAATATAATTTAGGTGATATTTATTTCTTCTCCATCGATTCTCCCCCCCCCCTCCCCGGTTTCCTACAAATGCTTTTTGAGATGTTCCTTTTTTCAGGATTTTTAGGGCTTAAGTAAATGGTCTAGTGATGTTATTGTTTGATCCCGAAATTGGAACCCTAAACTAAATTTGAAGCCATCTTGGATCTTATGGACCTTCTTTCATAGTGGTTTTATTAGAGGGTGATTTATAATTTTGCCAATCAGTATTACTTCTGGGTTTATTTGAACTGATGGATCATCTTACTTCTCAGATGAGGGTAGAAGGTCTTTCAACGAATAAGGGTTCGCATTTCTCTGTTATTTTGGAAGTAAGCTCTCTGCTTGGATCAATATCCATTTCTCTTTGCTGGATCTCTTCTTTCCTCTTTTTTTTAATGCTTTGTTTTGATGTTTCTATTTATTTGGCTCTTACCAAACCCCATCGTGAATCAGATTTTTGAAGTTGCTCCCTCATTTTTCATGGTGGACATTCATAAGGCAGCTGGAGATGCAGTTGAATTCCCTAAGGTCAGATAGTCCTTCAATATTTGCTCCTACAGTTATTGTTGATTAGTGCTGTTTTAAACTAGTAGCGACCCAGTAAATTTTCAGTTGTGTTTCCACTAGTAAAGTTCTTTATTTTTGGTTCTATATTCCTTTGATCAATCTAGTTGACCTTGCGAATCTCCTCCCTTGGGGCCTTGTCCTAACTCATTCTTTTTCCTCCCACAACCCAAACCACAAAGCACCACCTTTTTCCTTGGTCTCTTGGTTTAATAGAACTGAAAATCATGAATTGCATTTTTTTTTCTTTCCTGAGTTGCAGTTCTACAAGAAATTTTGTAGCAAGCTTGAGGATATAATCTGGAAACCACCAAATGAGACCAGCAAGTCGTGGAAAACCAAATCAACGAAGCGCTAGTTTTGTTTCCTATAACCTCTCTCTGCCCTCACGTGTAAATATATGTTCAATTGACCACATTACCCGATTGGCTGGTCAATGCAATGTAGCGACTCAGAGGTTGCAGCTTTTGTGTGCGGTATAGCTAACCACATATTGGATATATAAAACTCATTTGTCATATTTTTCATTGTAAGTGTTGTTTTGTTGTAAAAGGCCATAGATGAACTGAACTCATCAAGAGATGAAATTTGATTGAGTTCCTGAGTTGAAATTTCATCAGCTTCGGCAAGTTCAGCAAATTGTTTTAGCTGAAAGCTTGTTACTGAGATTTTGTTCCATGTTTTATGTCTTCACTTTTCACCATTTTTTTAAATACAAAATTCCATATTTGATTTAGGAGGATTTATAGTAACAAGATGTGGACAATACTGTTGGATGGACAATGCAGACTGTTTTCGTGTCCGATTCCTATAATCTGTGTAAAACCGTCCAATCAATTGTCCCTGTTTGGATGTTGCCATATCCCCCAACCCCAACACTGACCTACCAAAAGGAAAAAGAAAATGTCAATCTGTTTTAATGGTGACTCCATAGCTCATGGTGGTGAGAAAAAAAAATCAAATAGATCATGTTTTTGCTGAAAAGGTGAACACTCTTTTGATAGGAGGAAGGCCCTAATGCCCCTTTTGGTTGGCAGTAAAATGAAACCAATTTTCATTAGCAAGGTGGAAGTGTGGAGCAAGAATTTAGAGGATTCCCTCCCCCCCTCCCCACACACACACACACACACACACACACACACAAACACACAAAAAGGCATCATTTAGTAACAAGAACTCTGAACCTTGGAATTGGCATAGTGATGAAATTGTTGCAGTTACTACAAGGCTCATTATGTGACAGGGAATGGAAAGGATTCCTCACTGTCACATTGCTGGGATTTCCGCGCCCCCTCCCCCCACCCCTTCCCTTATATATTAACTTCAAGGGAAAAAGAAGCGAAAGTACTGCCCTACCTCCCATAACATAAAAAATATCTCATTTATATTGATGCTCCTGCATGTGCTCTCATTGGTTATAATTAATTATAGCCCAATGATTAAGTATATAAATAAATAAACAACAAAAAAAATAGAGTACTATAATTTTTTATCAGGGTTTTTCCGATTATAATCCATTTGGCCAATTTCAGTTAGTCTTATCTATCAAATTGGGGTAGACCAAAACTGACTGATATTTAAGAATTGGGAAAAAGAACTCTATCCGGGAACATGGCTCTTGCACCCAGACACATGGTGGGGCAAAATGACTACTTCATTCCCATGAAAAGGAGACATTCCATCCCTGTTGATGCTCCAATGCACGCTCTCATTGGCCCTTGTGCTGGCACAGAGGCCACACTCGGGGACAGAACTCTTTCACCTGAAGAATTTTTCCAAAAACAAAACCCTAAAGTGGACCAATAAATAACTGGGTTGATCCGGTTTCAGTTTGACCTCCAAATTGACACCCTGTCAAGTTCAGCAAAGCCAAGACTCTAAAGTTTACGTTTAATCATTTTACCAAGCATTACACTGCCAACTCAAAATTATATTTAGGTCAAAACTTGCCTGATATTCAAGGTCATATAGGGAGCCTTCCCTTGCAACTTTGAAACAAACACCGACCCTGAGTAAAATTGGGTCTGAAGTTCAAGAGAGAAGAAACATGTTGCCCACCATCTATAAGGCTAAAACTGCTACAACTTAAAATTGGACACAACCAAAAAACACCAAACTAAAAGTCAGCTTCAGCAATTAGGGAGCTTACAAGATATATTTAATTAAATTATTATGCATCTACGCCGCGCACCCCCCTCCCCCCTTATGCTCTTAAAAGGGGCCGAGCTTGAGAATGTTACACTACAGCCTCCACAATGGCCTAGGAGGATTCTAGCGAAACACCAATATATCTTTGTTCCCGTGACTTGAAAGGAAGAAAGGTATCACCTAATTGAGATTCACAGGCAGCATATGCATCTGGAGTCAGAGATCCTATAAATGATTTTTTCAGGTGAAGCTTCAATACTGAATGCAAGACCTGACCACAGAATCGACGTACTCCAGCCCGCCTCGATTGTTTCTCTGGCATCTTCATCAGTAGTTTCTCCAACAGGTCACATAAAGATACCATATGCGCCTTCAAGAATTTCCTACTTGACATGTACTTTTCACCTTTATTTTCTATTCCTGAAACCGATGACTTCAGTACTTCTTCAATTAGATCAAGTCCTTCTACTCTCCGAAATTCAGATTTTGCATTACCACATTTCTCCAATAGGAAACCAAAAAGCTGATTCCCAATCCAAGGCTGGCGCCGGAAAACTTCTTTCACAAAGTCGGATTTTAACTGAGACTTCTTACTATCAAAGTAGCCCAACAAAACATGTTGAAAAATGTCCAAAACCTTCTGCAGTTCCGATTCAGACGGATCTTGTGCATGAAAAATCTTCAAAATCCAAAATGTTGAATTCTTCGCAAGAGAAACAATCATTTTGTGTCGGGCCAAGCTGGCTGACTGCTTTTTCTTTGATGGATTCGCAGCAAACCTCTTTCTTTTGAATGGTTTTGAGGCCCATTTCAAGCTCTTCTCCAACAAAGATTCAAGGTTTGACTGTTGAATATGTTCACCCTTCGGATACTCTTTACCCTTAAATATTTTCTTTTGCAAGATTCCCCAAATACGCTGTTCAAGTTGTTCACTACCTTCTGTAGTATGAGGATTTACAAATGCCTGGGTCAGGTACGAAAACACGGTGAAAACCTGTGGCTTACCTGCATGAAAGAAAAACCATTAATGTAATAACTAGGGGGCACAATAGTAGGGGGAATAAAATCTTCTTCCTTAATCCCACTTTCTTTCCAAAACTGTAGAGTCAGATCAATGAAAAATACCATTAAAGGACTAATTCCTAATAACAAAAGAGGTTGCCTAAGGTAATGAACAAGCAGTGCCATGAAATCTGGATTAGTGTAGAGATGGTCGGATCAGCGGAATAACACCTTCTGGTCAATTTGGCTATTGATCTTAAGTGCATGAAAATCTGGACACATTTTTTTCTTCCCCTGCTGAACCTTCCAACCAGAAAGGTCATGGTATGGATGGGGCAAATGACTTTCTTTGGGTGTGTGTGGGGAAGGAAAGTACACTACGTTGACCAGTAGGCAATAAGAATTTGACATTTATTGGAGAAATTGTTCCTTCAAAATAGGCCATC